>NC_134581.1:113423636-113732159 GCF_037038515.1 Microtus pennsylvanicus | reverse complement strand
CCAGTACATACAGTAGAGACAAATCCCAGTGCCACTGTCAGTGACCCCTCAGTCTGCCACAACTGTCAACAACAACATTGAGAGGGACTAGTTTTATCCCATGCTTGTCACTCCCAGTCCAGTTGGAGTTGGTGAGTTCCCATTAGCTCAGACAAACTGTCTCAGTGGGCTAACTCTCATTCCTTCCTCTCTTCAACTGGACCTTGGGAGCTCAGTCCAGAGCTCTGATGTGGGTCTCTGCCTCTGTTTCCATCTCTTGTTGGACAAAGATTCTATGGTGATATTTGAGATAATCATCAGTCTGCCTATAGGGCAAGGCCAGTTCAGACACCCTCTGTAACATGAGGTCATGCTTATTGGGGTTTAAGTCCTGCCTGGTTCCCGCAGCCTTTCAGCCCCAAAGAAATCACACAGAGATCTCCCTAAGATTATAAACTGATTGGCCCATTAGCTCAGGCTTCTTATTAGCTCTTGTAGCTTATATTAGCCATTATTCTGATCTATGTTAGCCACATGCAACAGTACCTTTTTCAGCAGGGCAGGTTACATCCTGCTTCTTCGGTAGTCTGGTTAGGACTGGGAAGAATGGCCTTTCTCCTTCCCAGTATTCGCTTGTTCTGATTGTCCCACTTCTACTTCCTGCCTGGTTTTCCTGCCTATACTTCCTGCCTGGCTATCAGCCAATCAGCATTTATTTGAAATATAATTGACAGAATACAGACAATTTTCCTGTCCCAACCCTCTCCTCTATTGCTTAGGGTCTTATCTGGGGTCATCCTTGTAGATTCTTGGGAATTTTTCTAAAGCCAGGTTTCTTTTTTTTTCTTTTCTTTTTTTTTAAATTTATTTATTTATTAAAGATTTCTGTCTCTTCCCCACCACCGCCTCCCATTTCCCTCCCCCTCCCCCAATCAAATCCTCCTCCCTCATCAGCCCAAAGAGCAATCAGGGTTCCCTGACCTGTGGGAAGTCCAAGGAACCCCCACGTCCATCCAGGTCTAGCATCCAAACTGCCTAGGCTCCCACAAAGTCAGTACATGCAGTTGGATCAAAAACCCATTGCCATTGTTCTTGAGTTCTCAGTAGTCCTCATTGTCCACTATGTCCAGCGAGTCTGGTTTTATCCCATGCTTTTTCAGACCCAGACCAGCTGGCCTTGGTGAGTTCCCGATAGAACATCCCCTTTGTCTCAGTGTGTGGGTGCACCCCTCGTGGTCCTAAGTTCCTTGCTCATGCTCTCTCTCCTTCTGCTCCTGATTTGGACCTTGAGATTTCAGTCCAGTGCTCCAATGTAGGTCTCTGTCTCTGTCTCCTTTCATTGCCTGATGAAGGTTAATATTCAGGAGGATGCCTATATGTTTTTCTTTGGGTTCTCCTTATTTAGCTTCTCTAGGATCACTAATTATAGGCTCAATGTCCTTTATTTATGGCTAGAAACCAAATATGAGTGAGTACATCCCATGTTCTTCTTTTTGGGTCTGGCTTACCTCACTCAGGATAGTGTTTTCTATTTCCATCCATTAGCATGCAAAATTCAAGAAGTCCTTGTTTTTTATTGCTGAGTAGTACTCTAATATGTATATATTCCACACTTTCTTCATCCATTCTTCCATTGAAGGGCATCTAGGTTGTTTCCAGGTTCTGGCTATTACAAACAATGCTGCTATGAACATAGTTGAGCATATGCTTTTGTTGTATGATAGGGCATCTCTTGGGTATATTCCCAAAAGTGGTATTGCTGGGTCCAGGGGTAGGTTGATCCCGAATTTCCTGAGAAACCACCACACTGCTTTCCAGAGTGGTTGCACAAGTTTGCATTCCCACCAGCAATGGATGAGTGTACCCCTTTCTCCACAACCTCTCCAACAAAGGCTATCATTGGTGTTTTTTTTATTTTAGCCATTCTGACAGGTGTAAGATGGTATCTTAAAGTTGTCTTGATTTGCATTTCCCTGATCGCTAAGGAAGTTGAGCATGACCTTAAGTGTCTTTTGGCCATTTGAAGTTCTTCTGTTGAGAATTCTCTGTTCAGCTCAGTGCCCCATTTTATAATTGGGTTTATTAGCCTTTTAGCATCTAGTTTCTTGAGTTCTTTATATATTTTGAAGATCAGACCTTTGTCAGTTGCGGGGTTGGTGAAGATCTTCTCCCAGTCAGTGGGTTGCCTTTCTGTCTTGGTGACAGTGTCCTTTGCTTTACAGAAGCTTCTCAGTCTCAGGAGGTCCCATTTATTCAATGAGGCCCTTAATGTCTGTGCTGCTGGGGTTATACGTAGGAAGTGGTCTCCTGTGCCCACGTGTTGTAGAGTACTTCCCACTTTCTCTTCTGTCAAGTTCAGTGTGTTCGGGCTGATATTGAGGTCTTTAATCCATTTGGACTTGAGTTTTGTGCATGGTGATAGATATGGATCTATTTTCATTTTTCTACAGACTGACATCCAGTTTTGCCAGCACAATTTTTTTGAATATGCTCTCTTTTTTCCATTGTATACTTTTAGGTCCTTTATCAAAAATCAGGTGTTCATAGGTTTGTGGGTTAATGTCAGGGTCTTCTATTTGATTCCATTGGTCGACTTCTCTGATTTTGTGCCAATACCAAGCTGGTTTCAATACTGTAGCTCTGTAGTAGAGTTTGAAGTCAGGGATGGTAATGCCTCCAGACGATCCTTTATTGTATAAGATTGTTTTGTAAAGCCAGGTTTCTTGCTAACCCCATAATGCTTCCTCAATCAAGATATCTCTTTCCTTACTCTCATATATGTCCTTCCCCCATCTCGAGTACCCCATTCCTTCAAGTTCTTCTCAACCCTCCACTTTGCCCCTTCCTTGTACCTGCTGCCCCCAAGCTCCCAATTTGTCAGGTGATCTTGTCTTCTTCCAAATTTTTGTCTGCTTCAAATTTCCAGATGGGTCTATATATGATTTTATTTGGGTTCACCTTATTACTTAGCTTCTCTAGGATCATGAAGTATAGGCTCAATGTCCTTTGATTATGGCTAGCATCCACTTATGAGTGAATACATACCATATTCATTTTTTCAATCTGGGTTACCTCACTCAGGATAGTGTTTTCTAATTCAATCTGTTTGCACGCAAAATTCAAGATGTCATTTTTTAACACTGAGTAGTATTCTAATGTGCAAATGAGCCACATTTTCTTTATCTATTCTTCAGTTGAGGGGCATCTAGGTTGTTTCCAGGTTCTGGCTATTACAAATAATGCTGCTATGAACATAGTTGAACAAAAAAAAATTTTTTTAGTATGATTGGGTATCTCTTGGGTAATTTCCCAAGAGTGGTATTGCTGGATCCTGAGGTAGGTTGACTTCAAATTTTCTGAGAAACCACCACACTGATTTCCAAAGTGGTTGCACAAGTTTGCATTCCCACCAGCAATGGATGAGTGTTCCCCTTACTCCATATCCTCTCCAGTGTAAGCTATCTTTAGCGTTTTTGATCTTATTCATTCAGACAGGTGAAAGATAGTATCTCACAGTTGTTTTTATTTGCATTTCCCTGATAGCTAAGGAAGTTGAACATGTCCTTAAGTATTTTTTGGCCATTTGAAATTCTTCTGTTGAGAGTTCTCTGTTTAGTTCAGTGCACCATTTTTAAATGGGGTAATTTAGAACTTTAAATGTCTAATTTCTTGAGTTCTTTATATATTTTAAAGATAAGACGATTGCCTGCTATGGGGTTGGTGAAGATCTTTTCCCATTCAATAGGCTGATTTTTTTTGTCTTATTGACTGTGTCCTTTGCTTTACAGAAGCTTCTCAGTTTCAGGAGGTCCCATTTATTTATTGTTGCTCTTATTGTCTATGACGATACTGTGGTCATATTTAGGAAGTGGTCTCTTGTGCTCATGTATTGAAGGCTACTTCCCACTTTCTCTTCTATAGGTTCAATATGGTCAGATTTATATTGAGGTTCTTAATCCATTTGGACTTGATTTTTGTGCATGATGATGGTTTTGTGGATTCTTCTACATGTTGACATCCAGTTATACCAGCACCACTTGTTAAAGATGCTTTCTTTCTTCCATTATATAATTTTAGCTTCTTTATCAAAAACCAGGTGTTCAGAGGTGTGTGGATTAATATCCAGGTATTCAATATGATTTCATTGGTCAATATCTCTGTTTTTATACCAATACAAAGCTGTTTTCATTACTCTAGCTCTGTAATAGAGATTGATGTCAGGGATGGCAATACCTCCAGAAGTTCCATTATTGTATAGGATTGTTTTTGCCATACTGGGTTTTCTGTTTTTCCATATAAAGTTATTTTTCTCTCAAGGTCTGTGAAGAATTTCATTCAGACTTTGATAAGGATTGCATTGAATATATAGATTGCCTTTGTTAGGATCATACCAATCCAAGAGCATGGGAGATCTTTCCATTTCCTGGTATCCTATTCAATTTCTTTCTTCAAAGACTTAAAGTTCTTGTCTAATAGATCTTTCACTTCCTTGGTTAATGTTACCCCAAGATGCTTTATGCTATTTGTGGCTATTGTGAAAGGTGATTTTTCTCTAATTTCCCTCTCAGCTACTTTACCCTTTGTGTGTAGGAAGGTTACTGATGTTTTTGAGTTGATCTTGTATTCTACCACATCACTGAAGGTATTTATCAGCTGTAGGAGTTTTCTGGTAGAGTTTTTGGGGTCACTTATGTACACAAACTTATTATCTGCAAATAATGAAGGTTTGACTTCTTCCTTTACAATTTGAATCCACTTGATCTTCTTATGTTGTATTATTGCCGGTGTTAAAACTTCAAGAACTATGTTGAAGAGATATGGTACGAGTGGACAGCCTTGTCTTGTTCCTGATTTTAGTGGAATGGCTTTGAGTTTCTCTCAACTTAGTTTGATGTTAGCTGTCCTCTTGCTGTATATTGTTATTATTATATTTAGATATGATTCTTGTATTCCTAATCTCTCCAAGACCTTTATCATGAAGGGGTATTGAATTTTGTCAAATGCTTTTGCAGCATCTAATGAAATGATCATATCTTTTTTTCTTTCAGTTTACTTATATGGTGGGCTACATTGATAGATTTCTGTATGTTGAACCAGACCTGCATCTCTGGGATGAAGCCTACTTGATTGTAATGAATGATTTTTTTGGTATGTTATTTTATTCAGTTTGCCAATATTTAATTGAGAAATTTTATATCCATGTTCATGATGGAGTTTGGTCTGTAATTCTCTTTTTTGGTTGTCTCTTTGTGTGGTTTTGGTATCAGGGTAACTGTAGCCTTATAAAAAAGAGTTTGGCAGTGACCCTTCTGTTTCCATTATGTGGAATGCTTTGAGTAGTATAGGAATTAGCTCTTCTTGAAAGTTTGGGCAGAATTCTGCTCTAAAATCATCCAATCCTGGGGTTTTTTTGGTTGGGAGGTTTTTGATAAGAGCTTCTATTTCCTCATGGCTTATAGGTCTATTTAAATTACTTACCTGGTCTTGATTTAATTTTGGTATATGTTATCTATCTGAAAAATTGTCAATTTCTTTTACATTTTCCAATTTTGTGGCATACAGGTTTTTGTAGTAAGAGCTAATGATTCTCTTAATTTCCTCAGTGTCTGTTGTTATGTTCCCATTTTCATTTCTGATTTTGTTAATTTGGATGTTCTCTCTCTGCCTTTTGATTAGTTTTGATAAGGGTTTGTCAATCTTGTTGATTTTCTCAAAGAACCAGCTCTTTGTTTCATTGATTCTTTGGATTGTTTTCTATGTTTCTATTTTGTTAATTTCAGCCCTCAGTTTGATTATTTCCTGACTTCCATTCCTCCTGGGTGAGTCTGCTTCTTTTTTACCTAGAGTTTTCAGGTGTGTTGTTAAGTTGCTAATGTGAGTTTTCTCCATTTTCTTTATGTGGGCACTTACTGCTATGAACTTTCCTCTTAGCAGTGCTTTCATAGTGTCCCATTGGTTTGGATATGTTCTGCCTTCATTTTTGTTAAATTCAAGGAAGACTAATTTTTTTATATACTTCTTCCTTAACCCAGGGATGGTTCAGTAGTTGACTGTTCATTTTTCATGAGTTTGTACGCTTTCTGGGAAAAGTATGGTTCTTAAATTCTAACTTTTATCCATGGTGATCCAATAAGACACAGGGGTTACTACATTTTTTTTTGTATCTGTAGATGTTTGTTTTGTTACCTAGTATGTGATCAGTTTTAGAGAAGGTTCCATGAGGTGCTGAGAAGAAGGTATATTTTATATCCACACCTACTTGTTTCTTAGGTCCATTTGATTAGAAAACCTTTTCCCAACCCTTTACTCTGAGGTAGTGTCTGTCTTTGAGGTTGAGGTGTTCTTCTTATAAACAGCAGAAGACTGGATCCTGTTTTCATATCCATTCTGTAAGCCTGTATCTTTTTATCAGTGAATTGAGTCCATTGATATTCACTGATATTAATGACCAGTGGTTGTTAACTCTGGTTATTTTTCAGTAGTAGTTCTTGTGTGTTTCCCTTATTTAGATTATGCTGGTGGCAGGGATTATCAGATGTCTGTGTTATTGTGGGTGCAGTTATCTTCCTTAGGTTGAGGTTATCTTTCTAGTACTTTTTGTAAGGCTGGGTTTGTGGATACGTATTGTTTAAATCTGTTTTTTTTTTCATGTAATATCTTGTTTTCTTTATTAATTGTGAATGAAATCTTTCTGGGTATAGTTGTCTGGGCTTGCATCCATGGTCACTTAGTGTCTACAGCACATCTATTCAGAACCTTCTGGCTTTCATGGTTTTCATTGAGAAGTCAGGTGTAATTTTGATAGGTTTACCTTCATATGTTACTTGACCTTTTTTCTTTGCAGCTCTTAATATTCTTTTTTTATTCTGTATGTTTTGTGTTTTGATTATTATTATTTGGTGAGGTTTTTTTATCCAGTCTATTTAGTGTTTGTAAGTTTCTTGTACCTTCATAGGGATATCCTTCTTTAGCTTGGGAAAGTTTTCTTCTACAATTTTGTTGAATATATTCTTTGTCCCTTTGAGCTGGAGTTCTTCCCCTTTTCGACCCCTATTATTCTTAGGTTTGGCCTTTTCATGGTGTCTCAGCTTTCCTGAATGTTTTGTGTTAATAATTTGTTGGCTTTAATGTTTTCTTTGACCAATGTGTCTATTTCCTCTATAGTATCTTCAAGCATTTGAGATTCTTTCTTCTATCTCTTGTATTCTGTTTGTTATACTTGTCTCTGTTCATCTACTCAGATTTTCCATATCCAGAATTCCCTCTGTTTGTGTTTTCGTTATTACCTCTATTTCAGTCCTCAAGACTTGATCTGTTTCCTTCACCTGTTTGATCGCTTTTTCTTGGTTTTCTTGGTTTTCTTTGAGGGATTTATTAATTTCTTTCAACTTTTTGTTTGTCTTCTCTTCCATTTCTTTAAAGGAATTTTTCACTTTCTCTTTAAAGGTCTCCATCATTTTCATAAAATTGCATTTAAAGTTGTTTTCTTCTATTTCTTCTTGGTTAGGTTGATGAATTCTTCCTGTTGTGTGTCTGCTGGGTTCTTGCGTTACCATGTTGCTTTTTTAGGATGTTGGAGCAATTCTTACATTGCCGCCTGCCCATCTCTTCCTTCAAATGAAGCTGGCAGTGTCTTGGCATCTTGGTTCAATCCTTGCTGTGGCTGTCTATTTGGTGGTTTTACTTGGTTTGTCCTCTTAGGTCGCCTCAGTATTGGAGCAAGCTGTGTCTCAGGGTTCCACAGACCTCCCAGGCAAACAGGTGGGTTTGTGGGGTGAGGTGGGTTGGAGGATAGCCCAGCTGCAGGATACTCCCTGCTGGCTGACTATAAAAGCCAAGGGAGTTGGGGAGAGGCCCCTGGGTATTGTCCCACTGGGGGATTCCCAGAGAGTGGGACCTCTGGCTGTCCAGCCCTGTGGCCATGACTCACCTCTTAGGACCCCTCAGTATTGGAGCAAGCTGTGTTTCCACTATATATACTTTGTCCATTCTTCTGTTTCAAAACATTTAGAATGACCTGAACTTTATGAAACTAATACAAAAAAAAAATCAAAGAAAACCCTGAATTTTGAGGTAAAATGTCACTAGAACTGTTTACATAGTGAACACTGTTTTTTTTTTTAAACTGAAATTTTATCCAGGAGGTTGTGGCACACACTTTAATCCCAGCACTCAAGAGGCAGAGGCAGGTGAATCTTTGTGAATTCTAGGCCACCTTGTTTTACACAGTTAGTTTCTGGACAGGTTCCAGAGCCACACAGAGAAACCCTATCTTGAAACCCCACCACTCAAAAAAAAAAAACCTGAAATTTTATTTAAATATTTTAAGACCTATGTTTGTAGAATAAAGTCACTTTGTACTTATTAAATTTGTAGTTTAAAATATTTTTCATAAAACTTTAATGAACCTAAATTTAAGAGAGTCAATGAGTTACTACCTATGAAAATCTAACAAACTCTGTAAATACCATCTCAAACTAGAACTTAGACATAAATATTAAGCACATCAGCTTAGAATTTGCAGTATTGGGTTCTATTACACATGATAAGTATTTTTTTGCATTCTTTCCATGTTCAAGTCTCTCTAAACTGATTTTGCTCACCTGAATATTCATTTACTGAATCTTCCAGGGGAAGTTAATTACACTTCCCCAACCTCACCAAAATGTATGCTGAAAAATGAGTTTAAAAATTTTAATCAAGAAAAGCTTTTCCCTGTGGGCCCTTCAGATTTAAAAATCCAATTAGTTTTAATGTTTGTACTTTTTGAGATTACCACCTTTTAATGCTATGAAACATAAATTAGAATTCAAACTATTTATAACTTTTTCAAAAACAACCTTTTAATGTATCAGCAAAATTTTATTTCTTTTATAAATATTGTTCATCTCTTCTACCATATTCTTTATGTATTTGTGAGTACAAATTAATATTCACTCATACTTCTAAGAATTTTTACAAAAAATTTCAATAGTTTAAAGCATTGACCCTTCTTGTTTTTATGAGAGAAAATATGCAGCTCCATCCGGGAAGTTTTAGATTTTATTTTTAAGTGAATGTGTATGTATGTCTGTGTGTCTGTCTATCTGCCTGCCTGCCTGCTTCACTGTCTCTGTGTTCCTGCCTGTTTGTGTTCTTGCCTATTTGTCTATGTGTATCTGTGTCTATGTGTCTGCCTGTCTGTATGTGTGTGTGTTTGTGTGTGTGTCTATGACTCTATATGTGTGTTGTGTAAATAAATAAAAGTGCCCTCAGAAGCCAGAGATATTGGTTGCCCTGGAGCTAAATATAGAGATGTTTGCAAGCAACTCAGTCTGGTTACTGGGCACTAAATCTAGAACAGCAAGTACTCTTAACTGTTGAGACATCTTTCCAGCTCCTTCAACCAAGATTATTATAAAAGAATTTCCATCAAGAATGAGCAGTATTGCTGGACAATGGTGGCACATGTTGTTAATCCCAGCACTTGGAGATAGAAGCAGCTAGACTGGGTCTGAGAGTCTGAGGGCAGCCTGGTCTACTAAGTGAGTTCCAGGATAGCCAGGGCTATAAAAGAAACCCTGTTTCAAAAAAACAAAGCAAGAAAACAAACAAAAAGAATGTGTAGTGTCAGTAAATTTTCCTGAAATCAAAAATAAACTAATTGGGGGCTGAGGAGATAGTTCATTACACAAGAATGTAGTTCTAAGTTCTAAGCCACAACCCATGCAAAATCTAGGCACGGCCACAAGCATCTCTAACCCCACTGCTAGAACATGCTGAGTTCATACTAGTCAAGGGACAATGATTGAAGGAGCTCTATGTTGAGTGAGAGACCATGTCCCAAAACATAGGGTGGAGAGTGATAAGGAAAGATATCCCAAATCAACCTCTAGTCTCCATGTGTGCACAAGTGGTGAGAACACAAAGTAAGTCAACCTATCCACAAACAAATACATATGGTAATTTGAGACATATCTATAAACAATAGACCAAACCAAGGAGATATTTGTTTTTAAAGTTCTATATTTAGGACAATGGGAGCTTAAATATTTCACACGCATGACAAATGATTTTACTGTTACACAAGCTATGAAATAGGTCAAGAACTCTGAAATAAGATAGGCATGGTTCCTATCTCCATGTTTTTGTAAAACTTTAGAAGCTTGAACAAGGTCCTTCAATATACCTTACCCCTGTTTTTTTTTTCTTAATTTTTTTATTTGATGTTTTAAGGTAGGTATTTTGTTATGGGCAAATTAGGCTAGTTAATAAGCCCATCACTTTATTTTCTTTTTTAAAACATTTTATTTATTTATATTACATCCCAACTGCCATTTCCCCTCCCTCTTCTCGCATCCCCTTCCCCCACCTCCCTTTTGCCACCAGCCCCAATTGTTTTTGTTGTGGTTTACAGTGCTCTTTTAAATCAGGTTTATTCTTTGAGACAGGATCTTTCTAGGTATCTCAGGCTGTCCTAAAACTCATAGAGACCATGCTGACCCCAGGTTCTTTATTAATAAAAGTTGTTGTGAGAAGGAATGCATGTGACATGCTTGTACAGTGCACAGCAAAGGGGGCTGATCAATAAGTGTCTGTTTCTCCTATTTGTCATTTTGTTTTCTGAGACAGTTTTGCTGTGTCTGAGTCTGGCTTGAGTTTGTAGTGACACTTCTGCCATAGCTTCCCCATTACTGGGATTACAGTCATGTATCACAGTGCTTGACTGCTCTTTATCTTTTCCTTGATTTTAATAGAAGCCACCTTCCTTTGCCTCTTTGATTCCACAACTAGGCATACAAATTTAAATTTGGGCCAGGCGGTGGTGGTGCACTTCTGTAATCCCAGCACTTGGGAGGCAGAGACAGGCGGATCTCTGTGAGTTTGAGGCCAGCCTGGTCTACCAAGGGAGTTCCAGGACAGGCTCCAAAGCTACAGAGAAACCCTGTCTCGAAAAACCAAAAAAAAAAAAAAAAAAACAAATTTAAATTTGGAAAGAGCCAAAATCTCCCTTAGCAAAGGGAATTAAGGTGATATAATAAAAATTTGGTTGACATAAACTCTAGTTTTTAATGTAATTTTAAACTTTCCCTCTCATAAACTCAAGAATTAATTTCTTAGCTATTAATTTAATCACTCAACAAACTTTTTATATATAATTCTTTGACATTCTCATACAAATGTTTACTGAATTTTGGTCATTTCCACCCCTCTCTATTTTCTCTCATCCCATTCTTTATTCTACAAAAACTCTTTTCTCAGTAAAGCCCCTTCCTACTTTGATTTTTATGTGGGAACTACTAAATTTAAGTTGTTTGCATGTGTGTGAGTTGGGTTTACTTACTAGAAAATAGGCAACTTATCAGCATATACATCACTGAGGAAATGACATTTCCTTTCTCAGCATACATTAGCTGTCTATCATCCCTCGATGAGGGCAGAAACTCATGAGTGACTCCCCCTTAGATGATAAACCAGGAATGGGCTCAATCTTGTGATGTCACATGTGTTGGGAATTTGTGCAGACTCTGTTCTGTCAGAAGTAACAACCATTTTCTGAGCTTCTCCAGATTATTACATAATGCTTAGAAGTGCTCTGTTTACGTGATTACTTCATGTTTGCTCTTCGGGCCACAGCTCTCACAATCAAAAAGGACTCTTATATCTAATGGTAAATGAAGAATGAAGCCCAGTTAACCTGCTTACTCTTGAGCAAAGGAGTCAGATACCAGAGTTCCATAACCATAAAAAAAAAATAGATGAGATTTGAGCAGTCTTCAGGGAATTTAGAAATTTTTCAATGATTTATGTTAATAAATAAATAAATGCAGAAGAATTCATAAATTTTTGTTTGAACACAGTTCAATTTCTTTCTTGTTTGTTTTTTTGAGACAGGATTTCTCTGTAGCTTTGGAGCCTGTCCTAGAACTAGCTCCAGGCTGGCCTCAAACTCACAGAGATACACCTGCCTCTGCTTTCCAAATGTTGAGATTAAAGGTGTGAGCCACCACTGCTCAGCTTCAATTTCTTTCTTAATAATCCCCTGTTCTAGTATCTGTATTTAGCATTATATAAAGTGTTTCACTGAAAACCTTATTTAATCAACAGAGTTTAATGCTTTTTACTTGATAAATTGAGTAAATATTGTTTCTCTGTGTTCTCCATTGTACATTCCCCGCCAAATGATGCAGACTTGAGAAATCATGCAGATGTCAGATTGTTGATATTTGGAACTATAAACAAAGAAGGATATCTAGTCATGAAAAATTCCACTCACATACAATGACCCCTCACCTGGATAAAATAAAAGCACTCTTTGTTCTTGAAAATAAAATATTGGAGGAATAAAAGAAAATCAAGGAAACTTACTTAAACTCCATGTTATGAGGAATACTGACCAGATTTATACAATATAAAAATCAGAGCTTTAGTGAAAGGAAGGGGCTGAGGTCAGTTCTATAGAGGTGATAACTCAGCTACTGTTATAGTGTCTCCTTTCTTACCTTTGCTCTGGCTAGTCAAAATTGTAACAGTTTTTATTTCCTATAGGAATGTGACATTTACATATGACTGCAATTTCTATGAGCCCATGTCATCAGCTGCCAGCTCCTCTGCTAGGGATGGGACTTCAGGAGCCCTACTTCATCCATGCTTTGACATTGGCTGGCTTGATCTGGTATGGTTCTTTGGCATCCAGTCTCTGCAACTGTGCTATTATATCCAGCAAACACTGTTTACCTACAGGAAGCAACACCTTCTGGATCTTATAGTCGTTCTTCCCCTTCTATGATGATCTGAGAAGAGCCTTAGAGGTAGGGTCTAAGATATAGATGCCGTATTTAGAGCTGGGTATTCTACAGTCTCATAATTTTTATTCTTTTTTTAAAATTAGCATATGAAGTACTGGTCTCCTCATGACTTTTTTATATTTACCTTTTCACATTCTTACAAATTATTTTCATCAGCATATAAACACATTAACTTCACATATCCTACAGAAAGAGCCCTACTCCTTTTTTGTTCTCTAACCTACTGTCTCTTTTCTCCCAAGGTTTTGACAATTGTACCAATGATGCTTTTAAGACTTCTAGCAGCCTCTTGGTATTTCTGCTAGCTAACCCATCAGGAGCATGTACCTGTCCTTGTACTTGTCCTTCCTCGCTGATATACATGTTCCTCAAGGAGCCTTGAGAAACCTTCCAGATGGGTGTGCTTGCCTCATGTCAGTCTTCAGACTTCTTCCTGGACTCCAATGTTCGCATAACCAACCCTTGGGATCTGATGAGATACTGTGGGTGGTCTCCAAGTTTGAAGATCATCATTACCTATTTGCTGATGGCTTCTAAATGTATAGCACAAATCTGCACTATTTTCTATTTTCTACTGTCTAATAGATATTTGGATGTCTGATAGATACACAAAATATGAATGTAAAATTTCCACAGATTAGTTCCTGCTATACTTTGTACAATCCAAGTATTCAGCTCATAACATTCACATTTTTCTTAATTAAAAAACTGGATCATCAACTTTTCTTGTTCATGCCATATGTAGAATGATTAGGAACACATATAAATCCCACCTTTACAAAATAACTAGAACCTCCATGTCCTCTGTCCCCACCTTGGCTGCTGCCATCTCTTATTATGGATTGTTGTAATAGCCTTTAAACCTGGCACGTTGCTTCCACACCTATACCCCTATAGTCTGTTTCTATGGCAACAAAGTAATGCCATGAAGATATATGCAGGTCATATTATTAACACTTCTCAAATTCTTCCTGTGACTCCAAATTTCTGAAGAGTTTGTGAAGTTTGACTTCCTTTATATTCTTTCCTCCTACCCCATTCAGGACAGGTAGTTCCCCTTAAAGGTGTTGCCATAGGAATGCTTTTCTACCAGCTATGTGAATACAACTAAGTCTATCCATGCTTCAAAGTTCAGCTCAAAAATCACCTTTGGATGATCCATATGCCTGGCCCTTAGAGGTGTTAACTCTCTTCATCTCCCTAGGACACCAGCCTTTTATGCCCATCTTCTATCCAGAGCATGGCTCATCTTCTAACATAATCTATAACAATACATCTTTTATTCATGCCTCTTCTGAGAAACTTTTAAGTTTGGTTAAGCTATAGACCTCTCTCTCTCTCTCTCTCTCTCTCTCTCTCTCTCTCTCTCTCTCTCTCTCATTGATGTGCCTTTGGCCCTTAGTACCTAGTGCATCTAAGTTGCTTAGTAAATACTTGTTGAATGAGGACTTAAAATATTTTTTTATCTATATCAATATCAGGGCCAATGTCTAATTTAAATACATTATAATCTGAGCATGACTATTTATCTGCTTAGCAGACTAAGGAAAAAGGATGTTGGGTTTGAGGTCAGTTTGAATTTATGGTGAGACCATAGTGAGTTCAAGGCCAGCCTTGGGATATATAATGAACCACTGTTAAATAATTTAAAAAAATACTTGAGTGAGAGAGCTGATCCCCTCCACCTTACTAGCTGCCGCATGCAGAAAAGTGGGCCCTGCACCTTGCCTGGGTAGCAGAGTAGAGCTGACCCTATTGACAGGGGTGTGGGTAAACTAGACCAAAAACATGTGCTTGTGAGATCTGCCCCTGCCTCTCATCTGCCATGTGCTGTTGTGGGCACGGGACATATGCCCTTCCCCCAACTGCCACTCAACACTTGTGGAAGGTGGGAAAGCTGGCGCTGAGATCATAAGAGTAGGAGAGCTGTCCCTGTCCTTCCCCAGCTGTAGCACTCTGGTGAGTGGCCTCTGTACCTTGTCTTGGCAGCAAACACATCAGAGCTGGCCCTGATGGTGCAGGTGTGGGAGAGCTGACCCTCAGGACGCAAAGCAGAAGTAACCCCACCTGTTGCTCATCACTACAAGGGGTGAACTAGTCCAGGCAATGCTGGAGAGCTCATCCTCGTGGTGAGGACAGGAAAGACCTGGCAGGCTGACCAAACCTACAGCTACCCAGACCCAGAACCAGGGTTATGAGTTGGCCCACCCCAATATCCACCCTATCTATGATCTGCGGGAGCACATGAAGGCACAATCCCTGAAGACGCTAAGATGCAGGATATGCAGGACAAAGTGCAATAACAATGTGTCCAAGAGGAGTACCTTTGAGGGCCCAACATCAATAGTGTTGCAGAAACCAAAGGCCTTGAACCCAACCAATGACTCTTTGCAATGAACACTTTTAAGATATATGGACAAAAGGATTTACTGCTTTGACTCACTTTGTCACACTACAGCTTCCATGATGAGATTTTTTTACTTTCCCCTTTTGTCTTTCTCTTAAATTTTATTTTGGGGGCGGCGGGCTGACAAAGGCAGAGGGCAAATACAAAGGGTCAGAAAATGAATAGGACCAAGATGCAGGATGTAAAAAGCATCAAGAATGAATAAAAAGAAAGCTTTAAAAAATAATACTTAATTTTGAGTAAATTAATACATTTATATTATACTAGGGATCTCATTATTTCATTACATAATTTCTTCCTTTAAAAATATGTGTATGGATATGTGCACGTGAGTACATATGCCTGTGTGTCTTAGCATCTGTTCCCTTTTGATAAGCGGAGACACTAACACACCATGATTAAGACAATTCTTATAAAGGAAAGCATTTAACTGAGGGCTTTCTTTCAGTTTCAGTGGCTTAGTCCAATTATCATCATGGCAGGGAGGATTAGCTCCCTGGGGGATTAGCTAAGAGACATATCCTCATTTCCAGGTGGGTGGCAGAAGAGAGACACTGACCCTGGACTTGTCGTGGACATTTGAAACCTCAAAGCCCACCCCTAGTGACACACTTCCTCAAACAAGGGCACCTTAAGCCGGGCAATGGTGGCACACGCCTTTAATCCCAGCACTCGGGAGGCAGAGGCAGGCGGATCTCTGTGAGTTCGAGACCTGCCTGGTCTACAGAGCTAGTTCCAGGACAGGCTCCAAAGCCACAGAGAAACCCTGTCTTGAAAAACAAAACAAAACAAAACAAAACAACAAAAAAAAAACAAGGGCACCTTTTGTTTGTTTTGTTTCTTGGGACAGGGTTTCTCTGTGTAACAGTTTTCCCTGTTTTGAAACTTGCTTTGTAGACCAGTCTGGCCTTGAACTTACTGAGATCTGCCTTCCTTTGCCTCCCAAGTGCTGGGATTAAAGTTATATGCCACCACCACCCAGCAAGGCCACACCTCTTAAACCTTTCAAATAGTGCCACTCTCTAGTGACCAAACATTCAAATCTATGAGCCTAGGGGGGAACAATTTTCATTCAGAAAACCACACTGTGGAACCAGAAAAGGCCATCGGATACCCAATAACTGAATCATAGTCCCAGACCCCTCATTATAAGAGTTTAGAGGAAAAAAAAACTATTCCAATTAAAATTATAGTGACCACAAAACCCCTGATAGAGTATATTCTGTCATTTAGATGCTCAGTAAGTGCTTAATGATAATATTTTGGCACCTAAAAAATGTTTATTGTGTATTTTGAAAAAGTAAGTTTTATAATTTATTTTTAGCATTAGAAACTAAATATAATGTTTGCAAAGTTAAGTCTGAAAATCAAGCTGAATGAAACATTTGCCAAATTAAATCTGCTTAAAAACAGGAAAGCTCATCTAACCTTTCCCTGAGCTCTTCATCCTTTGACAATTATATGCATTCATTAGAGAGAGGCAACACAGCCCTGCTCTCTCATAGCTTAATAAACTTTTCCTTAATTATTGTATTTACATATTTAAAACAAACATTAGTCACCTACTTAATGATGTATTTTATTAAAAAGACCACAATTTAGATGTTCTTTTTCTTTGAAAAGTCTTGGTTTCTTCAACCATATTAGAAATGCAAAATAAAGAAGAGAACTCTTTTACTGGGTGAGGCTAAGTAAAATAGCCATATAAAATGTTCAAAGCAACCTAGCCATAGATCTCCACTCCAACTTAATGCAGTGAGTGACCTCACAGAAATTAGCAGCTGTGGAAAGAAAAAATTGTGACATGGAGAATTATTCACAAACAAATTGAATCTTTAGACGTGATGTCCCAAAAGGCTTGAGGAAGAAAATGGTGTCTATGGGAAAGCCCAGCATGAGGTCTTACAACCTGGAGCTATTTTGCCCCCGACTCAAGCAGGTAGCCCCCTAGCTAACACAGCACCCTCCTGGGTGCTGTTTTTCAGTTCATGACTCCGGCCCCAGTGCCAAGTCCGAGTCATACTCGGCCACACAGGCCCATTCTGCCTGCCTTGGCTAAGTTTTGCAGCGGAACCCCACTGCCTGAATTAGCAGAAGCTCAAGTACCTGCAGTTTTGCAACAAAAGCTGCCACAGCGGCAGATTTGGTCTGATACAAAGTGACTTGGCCGGGCAGTGGTGGCGCACGCTTTTGATACCAGCACTTGGGAGGCAGAGGCAGGCGGATCTCTGTGAATTTGAGGCCTGCCAGGCTGTGGTAGTGCACGCCTTTAATCCCAGCACTTGGGAGGCAGAGACAGGCGGATCGCTGTGAGTTCGAGGCCAGTCTGGTCTACAAGAACTAGTTCTAGGACAGGCTCCAAAAACACAGAGACCACCACTGGCAGGAACCGATCATTGCAGGTAAAAAATTTTTCTTTTATAAATAAAATGTCTGAACACATTACTGTTCAAGAATTTAACAGTTTTTTTAATTTTACAATGTGGGAGATTTTACAAGAGGTGTCTATCACCCCACATCTATGGATCCTTCTGGGATTTGTAGTTTTCATTGGCACCAAATGGTTTGATAATAGAAATATGATAAAGTCTTTACGAGACGAATCCAGGATTCTTAAGGCAGAGATTGAATGCTTAAAAACAATTGAGAATGATAACAATCTTCTCAAGAATCAGTTTGAAGTTTTCCAGGCTGATAACAATCTTCTCAAGAATCAGTTTGAAGTTCTCCAGGCTGATATTAAGGAGAAATTCATTACTATGGAAGAGGGATCAGCTGATCTGGATTGTAAGCTTCAGTCCCTTTCTGTAGGAACTGAAACATTAGTGGCTGATATTAAGGAAAAATTCATTACTATGGAAGAGGGAACAGCTGATTTGGACCATAAGATTCAGTCCCTTTCTGTAGGAAATGAAACATTAACTGAAAGAATCAAAACTGCTGAATGTGACAATCGGATTTTGTCTAAAGCTTATGACAGATTGACGGAAAGATTGTCAATACAAGAAGGCACGGTTTATGCCATAAAAATTATGTCCAAAGATGAGATGTTATCTCTAATGGACAAACTTCATACTTTAGAATCCTCAATGAAGGCTTTGGAACATAATTCTGGACAGGAGATTCAGACATTGCAGAAGGCAATGGTGAATAGAATTGAAAAGATTGAGGAATTTCTAAATTCTGATGAAGAAGAGCAAAGGGTAGAAAGGCAAATTTTAACTACATCTGTGGGTAAATCTCTCCAGGACAATTTCCACTAAGCTCTACCTACAGCTCTACCTGCCTTTCCAGTAATAACAACAGAGAAGGTGATTGGTTCCAGAAATCCTAGGGTCATCAAGGAGGATACATGGGAGCCTGTCCGTATGAATAACCTCAAGGAAATTAAACAGGCTGTCATGACTTTTGGGATGCAAGCCTCTTTTGTTAAAGAGATGCTAAGATTTTGGGCCATGACAAGCAGAGCAACCCCCTCGGACTGGCTCCAGCTGAGCTCTGCGGTACTTGAGAGTGGACCGCAATTGAAATGGAAATGCTTATTCAGGCAAGAGGCTAGACTCTTAGAACAGCAGGAAAAAGCGAAGGGAATTGACATTTCCCTAGATAAAATTCTAGGTGAAGGGCTCTTTTCTGACCCTCAGGAATTTTAAAGCAGAGAGATGATATTATTTTGGAATGGATCTTTTTACCACATAAACCAAGTAAGAAACTAAAAACTTATGTGGAAAAAGTCTCTGAGTTAATTAAAAAAGGCAAGCTGATACTTCGTTAACTAGCAGGCATAGACCCAGCAGAAATTATAGTGCCTTTCACTGCTGATGAACTAAAGAAATTATGGGAAGATAATGAACCATGACAAAGATCTTGTGCTATTTTTTTTTTGGGAGACATTAATAACAACTATCCGAAAAGCAAGCGGCTTAACTTCATAAAGAGAACTTCTTGGATTCTTCCTCGAATCATCCGTGATGCTCCAATAACTGGAGCCCGTACATTCTATACTGATGCCAATAAATCAGGGAAGGCAGGTTATAAATCAGAAGACTTGGGTAAGGTGTAACAAAGTCCGTATAATTCTGTCCAGAAGGCGGAATTATATGCCATTCTTATGGTGCTAAGGGATTTTAAAGAACCTATTAATATAGTCACTGATTCACAATATGCAGAAAGAGTTATTTTACATATTGAAACTGCTGAATTTATACCTGATGATACAGAACTAACCTCATTGTTTCTCCAGGTTCAAGATTTGATCAGGAACAGGCTTTGCCCTATGTACATAACACACATCCGATCCCATACGGGTCTGCCAGGTCCTCTAGCACAAGGTAATGCAGAAATTGATCAATTATTGATTGGCAGTGTGCTACAAGCCTCTGAATTTCATAAAAAACATCATGTTAATAGCAAAGGTTTGAAGAAAGAATTCTCAATTACATGGCAACAAGCTAAGGAGATTGTAAAGAAATGCCCTACTTGCTCTTTCTATAAGCAAATGCCACTGCCTGCAGGGGCTAATCCAAAGGGCACCCAAAGGAATGAAATCTGGCAGATGGATGTGTTCCACTTTGCAGAATTTGGAAAATTAAAATATGTTCATCACACCATTGACACTTATTCAGGCTTTCAGTGGGCAACTGCTTTAAGTTCAGAAAAAGCTGATTCAGTAATCACTCATTTATTAGACGTCATGGCTATCATGGGTATACTTACACAAATAAAGACGGACAATGGTCCTGCTTATGTTTCTAGGAAAATGAAACAGTTTCTTGATTATTACAATATCAAGCATGTTACAGGTATACCATACAATCCTACAGGTCAAACAGTCATAGAAAGATCAAATCGAACTATAAAGGATATGTTGAACAAACAGAAAGGGGTGGAAAACACCCCCAGAAATAGGTTACATAATGCTTTGTTAACCTTGAATTTTCTCAACGCTAATGAGAAGGGAACAACGGCTGCAGAAAGACATTGGATAATGGAAAAGTCTACTGAACTAAATCAACCAGTTTATTTCAAGGATGTGCTGACCTCACAATGGAAGCCAGGAGATGTGCTACATTGGGGAAGGGGTTTTGCTCTTATCTCCACAGGTGAGGAAAAATTGTGGATACCATCATAATTAATAAAGGTTCGGTTTGAAGAAGAGAAGCCACTTGGAAAAGATAAATAACAATTCTTTCATAAGGATGGTGAACATACTGATGGTAAGAAATACAGATAGGTTGGAGGCAGGGTTCTTTTCTTATCTCCACAGGAAAATACTCATCTTCAAAGAAATTGAGGGACCCTGAATATTTAATTACTGATGGATGGACACATTTTGTAAGTATTAATTTTTATTTATATGTCTTATTAAACATTTCTTTATAAATAAATAGAGCTGGTTTTGAAGTTGGACTCTGGCTCAGTCCCTCTCCAATTCCAAGCCTGTTAGTAAGAGAAAAACCCAGAGTTTCTGGAGTTTCTGTCTCATGTCAAGAGCCATGATATGGGACAGAAAGAAATATGAGTTTAGAAAACATCTTTGCTTTTCTTCATATCTATCATACTTTTCATTGAATATATCTATCATGCCTTTCATTGAATATATATATGTATGTCTATATATGTCTATATGATTAATGTTTAAGTTTTTCATAATGAACAATGAGTTTTTCCTGAAGTGACATTTGAAATTTCCAGGAAGAAGATGGGGCCCCACAACAACAACTCTACCTGGTTGATATGATGTCATGATACTGTTAGCACTACTACAAGACCTGTTTTGGATACCAGCTGCACAAGACGATCCCAACTTGGTTAGCTGAAATGGTGCACATCTTGTACATCATTCTGGCCAGACCTCCACAAAATACTCAGAGACTATTTGCAATTTTAAAAGACATTGATCTTGAAATTTAACCATCATTTTACCTTCACAGGATCCCCCAGAAAGAACGTCACCCCCATGACAGCTGGAAGTAATTCTAGAGGACGACGTCCCCTCTCCCAGGAAAATTTACCCCTGGGATTAGGGACATCATTTAGGGGTTGGGAGGTTGGGGGAGGAATTTTATAAGCTCAGGGGTCATTTTGAAAAAAAAAAAAGAGGGAATGATGGGATAATAGATTTATAATTGTGAGTTACTGCTTTTAGACAAATATATTGGTATCGATTCTTGTATATTGATACAAAGTTAAATTATATTGACTATTGTATGCATGCATGTTTCTATCTCTGTTTAAAACATTTTTTATGTATTGACATATATTGTATTGATAAATATATATTGTATATATTTACCATATTGCAGTGTACATTTCTACCTCTGATTAAGATACTTATATAATGTTTGTGTATTGATATATATTTACCATATTGCAATGTATATTTGTACAGTGTTTATATTTGGAGGTCATCATCCTCATTTGTTACACAGTTGTTTATTGTCTTAGTCTTTAAGTTAGATAGATATTGAGAATTATATAGAAAAATAGTCATCTAAGTTTGTCATTTATAATTAGACTAATCAGGTTCTCTAGATATATAGAGATTATACTCAGTATAGATAGATAATCTTCGACCTCTTCAAAGAGCTGTAGAAAATGGCCTTTAATCTAACTCAGAGTTTCGTGATAGTGAGACACAATTGCTCCTGGCAACACCGCTCTATTCCCAAGAGAATGTTGAGCACCAAAGACACTCCACCTGGAGCCTTTCTATTTGGCAGAACTGGCCTTTGGCCAAAGAAATGCCCATACCTCAACCACTGACAGAGATACAGAGCGTGCATCAATGGATAAAACAGGACTGTCATATCCTGCCAAGACAGGGTAAGATAGTTTTGAAAAGTTCCTTGCCTTTAATAATGGTATGTCAGTTATGTTAGGCCTTAGCCAAAATTGGTTTACTCAACATTGCAAACGAGACTTTGGGTAATTGCCCAGGTAGTCAGTTGTCTCTGTCAATTGTTGCACATTTTGGATATATCTCGTTTGTTGAGTAGTGTTTATTCCCTTCTCAGATCTTTGACAGAGTTGAAGATTATATAATTGTAGTTACTCTCTACATTATTTGGACTCCTTGAGATAGAATGTTTAGCAAAGATTTTGTTCTCAATATTGTTTGTTATATTTATTATTTGTTGTTATTGTATATAGTTGTATTTGGTTTGGTTCTGTCTTATTTAGACAAAAAGGGGAGATGTAGGGATAAGTCCCGCCCCTTGGGGGGCGTGTTTGCCTCGGGCTAATGTCTGCCTATAAATTTGGCGAGGGTGCTCCCAGCTGTCTCTTCTGCTTTCCTGGTCTCCACGGGAACAGTGGTTCTGTAAGTCTATTTCTACATTAAAACTATATATATTTTTACAATCTGTCTGCATTCGTTACGCCGCTACATATTGCTCTATCCAAACAGGTTTTTCAGTTTTCCATTTTATAGGAATGCTTTCTGGCTGCTCTGCAATGGCCCCTAGGAAAAATTTCCTAACCCTGCACATTGTCCAGATAACTGTTGTATTATTTTCTTGTCTGCTAAAATCTGCACATCTCCCTGTAGATTTTTGCCCAAACCCTGACCAGGGACAAAGCCCTGCTTCGATAGCATATACTGCACAGGTACAGTGGTCAGAACTGCTCCCATAGCTTGCAAAACATCTCTTCCCCAAAAATTAAGAGGAAGGTGTTCCAGGACAAATGGTTTAAAAATGCCCTTAAGGCCTTCTTCGTCCTCCCAATCTAAATATTGAGTACTGCACTCTGGAGAACTGGCCGTTCCTATTCCCTGCAAGGTCATAGAGGCTGGCTGTAGAGGCCAAGCTGCAGGCCAGTGTTTTTTAGCAATCACTGAAGAATCAGCCCCTTTATCAGGAAGGCCTTGGAACCTTTTCCCATTGATAGTTAAAATAAATGTGGGGCGGTTCTCTAAACTAGAAACCCCAAAAGCTCCAGGGGATCCTGTGGAGCCAAATCCCTTGTCCCCTCGTTCTTGTTTAAAGAATGGATTAGTGGAGTAAAACATGGGCAAAAGCACTAATTGAGCTATTCTCACTCCTTGAGGACTAGGACTCCCATACCAGCTTCAATCATAATTTTAATTTCTCCAGTATAATCACAGTCTATAATTCCTGGTAAAGTTTTGATTCCTTTGAGTGCAGAACTACTTCTACCCAAAATTATACCTACTAAACTCTCTGGAATAGGTCCAAATACTCCAGTCCCCAAGGCCTGCACACCCATTTGTGGGGTCAATACTGCCTGGGCGGAGGTACAGCGATCTAGTCCTGCACTTCCTGAGGTGCCTTGTACAAGGACATTGACAGTGAGGCATTTCTCTGAGGAATGAATCTGATGGGAGCCACTGCTCTGCTCATGGCCCCATACACTTGTGTTTTGGGGGCCCAGGGCAGGCACCTCCCCCCGTTTTTTGACCTAGGGGATGAGATTTCCTTGACTGTCTGTCTTAGAGTGGCAGTCGTTGGCCCAGTGAACTCCCTTTTGGCATATTGGGCAAACACCTGGATTTCCTCTAGGTTGATTACCTGCTCCTTTACCAACAGGGCAGTTTCTTTGGAGGTGTCCTGACCTTCCGCATTGAAAACAATTCCTTGGCCTAGCTCCACCTTGGCCTTCCTTAAGGGCAGAAACAATTACTTGGCCCATCACGTAGGTGCCATCAATGTCTCTGCATAATTGGATAAAGTCATACAAATCTCCCTCTCTATGGGGGCGTAAAACTTCCTGACAAAACTTATTTGCATTTTCATAGGCCAAATGTTTAACGACTGGCATAGCTGAATCCACATCCCCAAAAATGTGACTTCCCACCTGTAGAAGGTGGTCAGTAAACTCAGAATAAGGTTCTGAAGATCCTTGAAAAATCTTAGAAAGCTGTTCTCATGATCCTTTGTTAGGTAAGGTTTTCCAAGCCTTAACAGCTGCTGCAGCTATCTGAGCATAAATCACAGGATCATAAGCAATCTGTGCTGCTAAGCCAGCATATTGTCCTTTACCAGTTAACATGTCAAGGTTATACTGGGGGAAACCTGCTTTGGCATTTTTCCCTGCGGTCTTTCTGCAATTTTCCTGCATTTCTCCTCTCCATAATAAGTAATCTCCCCTTGAAAGACAAGCCCTGCAAAGCTGCATCCAGTCACTGGGTATAAGGTTGAGTTCTGCAAAGGATTCCAATAAAGCTACAGTGAAAGGAGCATGAGCTCCATAGTCCACAACTGCTTCTTTTAACTGCTTAATATCCTTAAAGGCCAGAGGGTTATGTTGCCTGGCCCTCTGTCCCTGCTGTTCAATCTTTTCCACAACAGGATAAATCTGCCTCTCTCTACTTAGATTATTTAACCTGTCCTGGATCTCTCGGATTTCCGCCTCTAAGTCTATAGGGACAGAAGCAGTAGTACAAGGATTTTGCGGAGGAGGTCTCATGGAGACATCTCCGTTTGCTTCCTTCCTTTCCTCTTTTTCTAACTTCTTTTTTATCAGTGCGATCTCCTTTTCTAAAATTTCTTCTTCTATATCCTTTCTAATACTTCCTGTTCCTAAAACTTCCTGTTTCTCAAAACTCTTAATTGAACTCACAGATTCTACTTCCTGAATCTCCTCAAGCGTTTTGTTTAAACTTTTAATTGCTCTTTCACTTTTACATCATCACTGAGAAGAGCATCTCTGACTAAGTGCCATAGTGAAAATATTGCCATGGGGAATTCTTCTGGCCTTCCTGCTTTCAGTGCATTTTGAAGATCAGCCTTTACCTGCTCCCAATCAGAAATGTTAAAACCTCCTGCATGTAGGAACCAGGGACTAAACTCTAAAACCGTTTTAATGATCTCTTGTGCTGTCTCAACTTTAATACCGGTGCTTTTATTTTCCAAAAGAGCTAACAACTGGCCTGTTAACTGGCCCCTCAACACTGGAACAGAATAACTTGCACCCATAACCAATTCACCCTCACCGCTCAATTTCTTACCTGCTGGCCAGCCTTCCTGAGGGCGACCTCTCAGGGATCCTTACTTCCCTATCTGGCAGATGGGTCTAGTTGCTGATGATAGTTACAGCGGTGCCTCCAATTGTAACACCCAATTTTGTGTTACACCCTCGGTACAATTCGCACGCCACTGTACCAAACACGAGTCGAGCAAGGGCCTGGAGATTGAAAGAACACACACAGAAACCAGGGTCATTCGAAAGGAGACCAGCCGAATGCCAGTTTATTCAGAATTGGGGGAGTCCTTATCTACCTAACTGCTGCACAAGGATCTCTGCCCAGGCAGGTGGGAAATTACCATATTAACAATGGAGACAATGCCCTTCAGCTAATCACCAGGCAGGGCAGGGAGAGCACAGAAACACACAGGAAGCTTAGTTAGCTGACCATAAATTGTCCCCCTGAATGCACCCCAGGAATAAGGGCAGACCAGGGCCCTACCCCAAGACTTGGCATTGATTTGTAAAAATGAGCACTTGCAATTCAAGGCCTGATCTCCAAATGCCCTTGGGCTGCCTTTTACAAAAATCCCAATAAATTGGGTCTAACACCTAACATAAAACAAACATGGCTGCAAAAGTTCAAGGTTTCTGGATGCTGTGCTCCCACTCCCACTCCCCTTCCCTGCTCTTGTCCCAGCTTCTCTAGCTGTCTGCTCTTTGTTTGTCTCATGCTGGGACTCTCTACAATGGATCCATTTTCCCCTGTCCTTCCACTATAAAACTGAATAGGTGTTTTGTCCTTTGTTTCTGTTCTCCCTTACAGCATCTGCTAATCTGGTTCTTCATGGGACCACCTGTGTGCTTCCCTGGCTTCTGCCACCCACACCAGGAATTTAAGTTGGTCAGCTGACACAGGTTCCTTAAAAAGTTTTGTCTGTCTGTTGAATTAATGTAGCCACATTATGCTTTTATGTCTATGTGTGTATGTGCATGTGATTTAAGAACTGTAGAAATTATAACTCCAGGTTACAAGAGCTCTAAAAAGATAAAAACATGTGGGTAGCCACCATTTTGTCCTCAGTTCCATCTTTGGTAAGAGTACCCATGTGTGTTAGATCTATCAAGGAGACATTCTGCCTCTAAATTTCTTTAACTTATTAAAATATTCCTTTTAATCTTCTTACACTTAGTAGCATTTGTAAGCTTTTTTACTAATTGGGTAAAATACATGTCTAAATTTAACTTACATGTCTAGTTTAAATATGAGTAACAGGCAATAGTACCCAGTTGTCAAGTGTCTTTACAGATCTGAGAGTATGACATTTAATAAAATAACTTCTAACACAGAGACATGCCAGCTCCTGCAGCATCCTATAGCTCCTCCAAGATTATGTTTACTTGCAAAAGCCCTTCCACCTGGAGGCTTGCCTTTGGGTATGGCAAAGCCACCCACACAGCAAAAAGTGGCCTTCCAAATCATAAGCTTCCTAGATTCTATACCAGGAATGATTATTTTATCTTGCCAAGACAGGTAGTCTAAATCCTTTCTTGCACAGGGAAATCTTCAGGGCTTTTGTACTTAGCAGTTAACAGCAAACACTGCTTCTAAGGCTGGTGTTCTCCAAGGACTAAGGAAAGATTTGGAATTGCCTGCATAGTTAAAAAAGCTGCCTCATTTCTGCTCAGTTATCACCTTCAGATCTGTCTAATGGCATTTGATGACTTAAGGTACTGGTAGATCATTACTTCATTTGTTAAGTTTCCTACTAAAAATAGAGGCAGGGGTGCCTCTTTCACAGGCTTTACAGTCCAGGATTAACAGGTTCCAGGTGTATCTTCAGAGATGCAGTGTTCCCAGTTCTCTTTGTCTTCTAAAATGTTCCTGGTCCAGTTGTCTTACAGATATCTGCAGGTTCCTAAAAATAAGTTCTACTGCTGTATTGAAAATCAGGCCTGGTAAAAAAACAAAACAAAACAAAACAAAAAAACAACTAACAGTCTTCGAAGCATATTTTAACCCCACCCATTCTCAAGCATATTTTACAGATCATTCCTGTTGTCTGGGCCAAGACCAACAAGCAAAGGGCCATCCAGACAACTCCAACACCCTGCACAAGCTCCTGGGACTTCACCTTTGGTGCCAAGTCTCCTGAATCAAGAGGACGACTACCAACTAAAACCTTGTTTTAAAGGGCACATCTGCTTTCATCCTCACTTACTCACCCGAGCCACACCTGTACAACTGGGGCACTTCTCTATCCCATTCTTTCTGGCAGTTAATGACTTCCCATGGCTAGCCCCATTCATAGGGCCAATAATAACAATATATGTTTTTCTCCTAGCCACCTGCCTTCTCATCTCCCTCAAGGAACAGCTGCCTGAGGTCTCCAGGATAACAGTAAACCAGATGCCTATCCAACCACACCTCAACTTCTAGCTCTCTTCTCTCCCACATCACCCCGTGCCCACAGAAAGTATCCAGACTTGAGCTGACACCCCTTTATCCAAAAAGAGTCTGAAATGTGTGGTTGGAAGCATTACCTCAGCCCCTAACATCTTTATCCAAAAATAGTCTAGAATGTTTGATTCGCATCACCCAAGGCCCCTGGCATCCACATACACAAAGAGTCTGGACTGTTTGGCTGGGGGTCCAAGCCCCCTTCCCTGGGAGTGGCTATAATCCAGACTCCACCTCTCAAAAAGCCTGCCAAATGATGACTCCCCAAGGGAGGGTCAAGGCCATTCCCACAGGCTATTTAAACAGCACCCCAGAGAACAAACATATTGTCTTTCTAGTTCTCGTTTTCCCTCTTCATATTTTTTCCAGGGGCCACTTGAGA
This sequence comes from Microtus pennsylvanicus, assembly GCF_037038515.1. Lineage (NCBI taxonomy): Eukaryota > Metazoa > Chordata > Mammalia > Rodentia > Cricetidae > Microtus > Microtus pennsylvanicus. The sequence continues at coordinate 113,704,215 of NC_134581.1, read as the reverse complement.
GCACTGACATCCATTAAATCTAGGCCTTTTCTAATTTGGTGTGATTTGGTCTAATTTGGAATATTGCATTGGAGGATTGGTTTACCGGGCCAGAAAGAAACTTAACAGCATGAACTACTGGGGTTAAAGGCATGCACCACCCAGTTTCTATGGTAGCTAGTGCAGCTACTGGGATTAACTGTGTGTGTTACCATTACCTGATCTATAAGGCTCATCAGTGGGGCTGATTTACTCTCTGATATTCAGGCAAGTTTTACTTATTAAAGTACAAATGAAATGCTACTACATTGTGTTCTATAGAGCAAATCCCAGGACAATCAGGAGTATACACAGAGAAACCTTTTCTCAAAAACAAACAAACAAACCAAAAATCAAAGACAAAAACAAAAAACCAGAAAAAAAATAAAGGAAAAAAGTGTCTTGAATTAAGTTATGACTTCTGTTAATGATGCAATAAAATTAATTTTTTTCTACACCTAAAACAAGAAACATACACACTTTTCTTCATGATATAATTTAAAATAATGTCCAAAGACCAGAGGCAAGAATGCAAATAAAGTGCATAAGTGACCAGAAAAAAAAATCAACTGATATGTTTCTTAATAAATCTTTCAGAATTATGTTGCTGTCATTTTGGTAATTAATGGCAGAATCATTTTCCTTTTCTACATCTGTACCTAATGTCATCTCCTTTTTCTCATGATTAAAGTGATGACTGTTATCTTTTAGTTTAGTTGTTGTTATTATCTCATTATTTTCTAATTTTCAGTGTCTTGATTTTCTTCCTTCTTTCCATCCTTCCTTCCTTTCCTTCTTCATTTTTTATGATTTCCAGTAAGGAAAGAAAGTAATGTATATATTTTAATTAAATGACATGTATAAAAACAGCACAAAAATATTTCCCCTTAAAGGTGTTTATAAAATAATAGTGACTTTTATACATAGTATTGTGAAATAATTCCTTTGTATGCTGTAAAGATTTGTCAGTCAAATTGATTTAATAGAAATTGGCCAGTAGCCAAGCAGGAAGTATAGGCACAACGACCAAACTAAGGCTGATGGGAAGGAGAAGGTCTGAGTCAGGATGCTGGACAGATACAGAGAACAATATGGGCATGCAGTACTGAGAATAGGTACTGCTAGGTGACAGAGTATAAATAAGAAATATATGTTTACTTAAAATGTAAGAGCTAGTTAATAATAAGCCTGAATGATTGGCAGAGCATTTATAAGTAATATTAAACCTCCCTGTGGTTATTTGGGAAGTGGCTGCCAGGTATTTGAGACTGAACAGCTCCAAGACATGAAGTTTCTGACAACAATTTGGCACACCATAAAATATTTAAAGATGCCTTCAGGATGTAGCAGGGGCAAGAACCATATAGAAAAGCAGATGTAGCAGGGGCAAAAACCATATAGAAAAGCAGACGTGTAAAGTGGGTATGAAGCTGCCAGGAATCTTGTTCAAAAGCAGAATTCAAAATATCAAAATAAATAGAACTTATGTATTGTTCAATCTATGTTAGAAGTCATAGAGATTTAAATAGGTCCATGAGTGTAGAAAGCTGTATTCTACCATATGGCAGACCTTCAAAAAATTTTGGTTGATCAAATGTGTCTGTCAAAACTGGTAAACAGACTGATTTGTAATCTAATAAAAGTATAAATATTGTATACATCACTATTACTGTAATACTGAGGATAAAGAGTAGAGGAAAAAAGAGTATTGTACTCACAAAAAAAGCACTAAGAGAACCAGAAATGTTAATCACCCAGGGATGTCTTCTCAATGGAGGATAAAAATCAAATGGAAAGCTGAGAATGAAGGTTGTCAATGATCTGGTGATCTTTTGCTATCTGTAGGGACAGCCCTCATGCTAATTCCCCAGAATGATTATCCTAGATTCTTCCCTCCCTAGACCATTACTGATCCTTAGGGGAGATGTTATTCTATAACTTGCTGACCTTTATGCTATTGAACAAAGACCACACTAGAATCCAGGCCTTTTAGCTATAGAGCCCATTCTCAATAAGGAAAATTAGAGTCTGCCTGTTCTGAAGCATTGTCACCAGTTCATGAAGTCAGATTCTCAGTGAATACACAGCAGCTCTGGAAAGTTCCTCTCCATACATGAACACCATTGCAGTCCCCAAAGTTGTTAGAAGGTAATTACTACCAAGTCATCTGTGTTGGTTCAAAGTTACCATGCTTTAAAATCACTATTATTATGTTTACTTATTAATGCAGATATAAACATTTTACTCTGACTGTATTAAAATTTTCATTTATACTGTTTGTCTTTGATATAGTCTGAGTTCTTTCACTTGTGAGAAAGTAATGACAGTGGTGACGTGTGGACATTAAGTGAACATGTGAACATCATTAAGTGGACCAATTCAGCAACATTTCACATCCTTCCTAACTGAAAGCTTACTTCCTTTATGGAGTGGTGGAGACTCACTAGTGCTACAAGTAAGTAGTAAGTATGACAACTTAAAACACTTGATAATTATTATCATTTTCTCTGTGTCAGAACAGCACCATAGAATTCAATGGTTTAAAATTAATTTCCTGGCTTAGGCATGCTTCCATACAAGGAAGGTAGCACTATCACCTTTGGGGATTTGGAATGTAACTGTGTTTGATGGAATAACATCCTTCCTTTGACAGAAGTACATTTAGTATCATTACTGATTACCTGAGAATGTATATGGTCAGAATGATCATTGTTGGCTTAAAGGAATAAGTTAATATACATGTTATTTATAATTTATAATTATATATAAATTAATTTTGAAGAATTAATATAAATTTATAAAAGAAATTAGAAATTACAAGTATGATACTATTATTTTTACACTGTAGGTAATTTTCATTACATTTATATCAGCTAGTCAACCTAGAAAAAAAATTTCCTAACATTTATTTCATACATTGGTTCTGTAGAACAAATGCATTTGACTATCCCGTAATTCCTCCCAAGGAGCCCAAGAAATACAGTAATTTCTAAAGCAGACTAGGATTTAAAAAGATTAGTGTACAACATTATTCTGACCATTTATACATTTCTTTGAAGTTAGCATTATAGTCTTTAAGGGTCTGCAGCAAAGGCTATTGTTTGATGGAAGTTTATTCAATCAGTTAATATTTGGTACGTCCCTCCACCCCTATATGTACTAGGCACTAAGCTACATATTCTTTGATCACATGAGAATGAACACTGGCCTCTCTCGGTTTAGAATCCTGGAAATAATTATGGAACTAAAGGAGGCAGATGTGAAATAAGGTCACTAGTATGTTGTGTGGCAAGGAAAGTCTGGATTAGTTACTAAAATGAGACTGTTGGATTCACAAGAGGAATAGGCTGCTGTAAGGTAAAGGAAGACAATATTAGCAAAAAAAAATTGCATTATTGTTTGCTCAATTGTTTTTCTGCAGGACACCCACAGTTGCCTGGCAAGCATTGCTCTCTATGAGTAGTTGGGTGTGGTGGTACACGACTTTAATCCCAACACTTGGGAAGCAGACAGACCTCTGTGAATTCAAGGTGTGGTGGCAGACACCTTTAATCCCAATGCCTGGGAGGCAGAGGCAGGCAGATCTCTGTGAGTTCATGGTGTTGTAGCACAAACCTTTAATCCCAGCACTGAGGAGGCAGAGACAGGAGGATCTCTGTGAGTTCAAAGACAGCCTGAAACAGAGGGAGTTCCAAGACAGCTAAAGATATACAGAGAACCTGTCTCAAAAAGTAAAAGTAAAAATAAAAGAAATAGAAGTTAAAGTAAAGCCACATAAAGATGGAAAATACACAGAGAATCTGGATACTGTATATTATTATGTTCTCTATGAATTGTTTGAATGCTGAGGAAGGAGCAACAGCTGCTAAAAGATATTTTTTTCTAAATGCTGCTAAATTAATCCAAGATAGGTATTTTGAAAATCCTTGACTTCAAAATTGAAGTCAAAAGGTATGTTACTTTGGAGAAGAGATTTTGCTTTTGTTTCCACAGGAAATGGGAGGGTGTGGATTCATTCTGAGTTAAGAAAAATCAGGTTTGATCAAGAAAGACCACCTGAGAAATCTCCGGTAGGAACAGATGGCCCGCATGTCTGAGTTCTACATCCAGAACAGATTCAAGACTGCTGCCTGAGATGATCAAGACTCGCAGGATACTCCAGTCAGGACTTGATCATAATTCTAAATTTTGTTTAGGTCTCCATAAGATTATCAGCACCCCCAAACAGCAGGAAGTAGCCTGGATACTCAACCTACATTCCTAAAATATCAACTATGGATATTTTCCTTTGTTAAAGAGAGAGAGAGAGAGAGAGAGAGAGAGAGAGAGAGAGAGAGAGAGAGATAAAGAGAAAGTGGTGTGGGACCATTCTGTATTCTGTCAATTATGTTTTAAATAAATGCTTATTGGCCAGTAGCCAGGCAGAAAGTATAGGTGGGACAACCAGACAGGAAGTAGAGGTGGAACAATGAGAACAGGAGTATTCTGGGAAGGAAGAAGCCCATTGCTCCCCAATCCTGTCCAGACACTGAAGAAGCAGGATGTGACCTGCCCCTCTGAAAAAGGTACTGAGCTATGTGGCTAACATAGATAAGAATAATGGGTTAATGTAAGTGATAAGAGCTAATAAGAAGCCCGAGCTAATGGGCCAATCACGTTATTATTAATATAGACTCTTTGTGTGAATTTCTTTGGGACATACTGGCTGTGGGAACTGGGCAGGACAGAAACCCCAACAAGCAGGCTTTCATGTTACATACTACTAGCACGTTAAAGGAAAAAAGCTTTCCTTTTTTTTTCTTCCTTTCTTCCTCCCTTTGTTCCTCTCTTTCTTGAAAATGGATTCGTCTCTAATCAAACAGATTACAGTTCTCATTCCTCCACTCCTTTTAGCTCCTTCCCATCTCCCCTATCCCTCAGATCCACTCCCCTCCTTCTCTCATCAGAAAGGAGCAGGTCTCCAAGGGACAACCAAATACAACAAAACAAAATACAGTAAGATGAGGCAAAAAAACCCTCTTACCCCAAATCTAGACAAGGCAACCTAACAGGATGAAAGGAGTCCCAAAATCAGGTGAAAAGTCAGAGTTACACAGCTCCCACAGGTGGAAATCCCACAAAAACACCAAGCTAACAACCATAACAGAAGCAAGGGACCTGGTGCAGACCCATGTAGGCCCTGTGCCTGCCCCCTTAGTTTATGTGAGCCCATATGTGCCCTGCTTATTTAATTCAGTGGCCTGTTCTTCTGGTGTCTTCCATCTCCTCAGACTCTTACAGTCCTTCTGCCCACCCCCTGTGTTATTCCCTGAGATCCTAAAGGAGCAACCCAATAGAGACCTCAAATTTAGGCTCTTTACATAATGTCTGGCAGTGGGTCTCTGTATCAACTCCCATCTACTGCCTGAGAAGGTCTTTCTGATGAAGAATTCACTAGAAGGTACTAATCTAGAGTATAGCAGAATATTATTAGAAATCATTTTCTTGATTTTTTTCTAGATCAGTCTTGTTTGGTTCTACCCTATACCTTTGGGCTCTCCAGTCTCTGGTTCCTGGCTATCTGAGCAGTGTCAGCATGGACTTCCTCTCATGGAGTAGGCTTCCAGTTAAATTAGACATTGGTTCGTCACTCCAACAGATTCTATACCACTATTCCCCCAGCACAGATGAACAGGCAGGATAGATTATTGGTCAAAGATTTTGTTGGTTCATTTCCATTTTTGTCTTTTGGTAGCCTGCAGAGTACTTATCTGCAACAAAGACACTGGAATGTAGGGGTGATGTCTCCGTGAAGGCACTGCTCAACCTTTCCATGTTCACTGAACTGTGTGGATGTTGTCCTCAGCAATGGGGCCTTGCTGTCAGTTTACAGAAAGCAAACCTCTGTCCTAGCATCAGCCTGGATTGTCTGGGGATCTCCATGGGACCCCTGAATTTAATTTAACCCTTCCTATCACTGGAAGTCTTGCTTGGCAATGAGATGGCCAGTTGAGACTCTGGATCCCCTATTATTAGGAGTCATCAATAACATCACTCTCACAAATTCTAGAACATTCCCATTCTACTAGGTTTCCACAATGCCTCCCAAATGCCCCTCACTTCCAGCCATCTCTCCCCTCATTCTCTACTTCCATCCCATCTCCCCTGGCACCTGATCCCTCCCCATATATATGTAATATATTACTTGATCTTTTTTCTTTGTAGCTTTTAATAATCTTTCTTTAATTGTTCTGTATGTTTCTTGTTTCATTATGCATCCAGGGAACTCTCTTTTCTGGTTCAATCTATTTGGTGTTCTCTTTGCTTATTGTGCCTTAATAGGCATATCCTTCTTTAGGTTAGGAAAATTTTCTTGTAAGATTTTGTTGAAATTTTTTTCTGGGACTTTGAGGTAGGAATCTTCTCCTTTTTCTTCCTATTATTCTTACCTTTGGTCTTTTTGAGGTGTCCAAGATTTCCTGGAAGTTTTTCATTGGGAATTTTTTTAGTTTTAACATTTTCTTTGAATGTTGTATCCAGTTTTTTCATTGTATCTTCAATGCCTTAGATTATCTCTCCCATCTCTTGTATTTTATGGTGAAGCTTGTTTTCTGCAGTTCCTGTTTGCATTCCTAAATTTTTCATTTCCAAAACTCCCTCAGTTTGTGTTTTCATTATTGCTTCCATTTCCATCTTCAGGTCTTGAATAGTTTTTTTTTTTGTTTGTGTTTTCTTGGCTTTCTTTACAGGATTCATGTATTTATTTCCTTTTCAAGAACCTCTATCATCTTCCTATAGTTTGTTTTAAGGCCCTTTTCTTATGCTTCAGTTATGTTGGAATATTCAGGGCCTGCTGTGGTAGGATAGCTGGGTTGTAGTGGTGACATATTATCCTGGCTGCTACTGGTTGTGTTCTTATGCTGGCATCTAGGCATCTGGGTTTGGAGTAATTAGAGGTCTAGGTGCAGAGTTCTGTTTTTGTTGGGCCGGTATTTTGTTCCTTGGCTTCTGTTTTTTTTCTCTGGCTTTTCAGAGAGTATGATGTCTGTGTGTGGTCTTTCTTACTTGCCTGCTCTGCTGGTTTTGGAGGCTGGGATAAAGTGATGAGCTTGGGGAAGGAGGTCAGGAGTGGAAGGACCATGGGACCCCTAGGAGTTTGGACAGAGTAGAAAAGAGGCCACAGATGGTAATCTCTTAAAGATCTAGAAAGGATCCTGAGGGACTGGGAGAAGAAAGACAGTGGGGAAGGTCTACAAGCTGCAAACCTAGCTTTCTGGCAGTCTTGGCCTGTGTGTGGGTGAGCAGGAGGGAGTCTGTCTGAGTTTGGGGCTGGGATACAGCAATAGGGTGGGGAAAGAAGACAGGAAGGGATGGTGTGTGGGATCCACAAGGGGTATGGAAGGGGTGGGGGAGGGGAGGTCACAGCGGGTGTTCTGTTGAACTGCTAGGGAGGAGCCTAAGGGATTGAGTTTTGGAGACAGAATATTTCCCCTTTCATATGGCAGAATTGCCTCTATTCAGCTGTTTAGGAAGATTGGTTTGAAATGTCTTTCAACAGCAGTGCAGACGTGGTTTAAATGCCACACTTCAGTCTTCCTGACAGTATATAAGAATGGAAGAATACTGATTGGAACAAAGCTGAGACTTTCTATTTCCCTTACAGGGTTGTCTTTCTGAATCACGTGAGTTTCTTATTAAATAAAAGACAGTGAAATAAATTGCTTTTGTCTCTTGAAGAGTTTTTCTTTAAAAAAAAAACAATTTTGAACTTTCCTTCTTTTTGAGTATTCATATTGGATGAGCATATTAGATAAAATGACCAGAAAGGAACAGTAAATGTATTTGTTAATACAACTGATTGTTACTATGGTAACATTGAATTTGTTTGACATTTAGTGTTTCCATTGTTCTCTGTTGCTATAGTAATGAAATCTTGAATTCTGACACCATTCCAAATTCTATTAAAATAAAGTCCTTTTCATTCCCCAGCAGAATGCAGGGCTGGAGTTGTCAGTGCCCATGATATTTGGGAGAGCTGTCTAGTACAAAAGTGTAGACTATGACGCATACTTGCTACACTTTAATCATGGCTCCTGCAAATAAGGGTGGCGAGAAGAAGAAGTGCTATTCTGCCATCAACGAGGTGGTGACCCAAGAAAACACCATCAACATTCACAAGCGCATCCATGGTTTGCCCCTAGGGCACTCAAAGTGCATCCAGAAGCATGCCCCTAGGGCTCTCAAAGAAATCTGGAAATTTGCCATGAAGGAGATGGGGACTCCAGATGTGCAGATTGATACCAGGCTCAACAAAGCCCTCTAGGCCAAAGGAATAAGGAATGTTCCATACCTTATCCGGGTACATTTGTCCAGAAAATGTAATGAGGATGAGGACTCACCAAACAAGCTCTAAACATTGATAACTTACGTGTCTGTTACCACATTCAAAAGTCTACAGACAGTCAATGTGGATAAGAACTAACCTACTGAATCTCAAATAAAGTTGGAGAACTGCCTTCAAAAAAGTAAAAAGATTTTTAAAAATTTATAAAGTTGAATAAAAGTGTTTTTATCATAAAAATAGCTTTCTCTTTAAATAAACATGAAATACTTTAAATTTTTAACTTAAAATAATCAAAATTTGACATTTATTGTTAATAAACACACCACAGAAAAATCTCTTTGTTTTTGTTCTGGGGAAAAAACTGTTTCATTTGGGGGTTACACACCAGCCCCTGGCATGTCAGGAGCCATTTCCCCCAAAAAATATTGCAGGGACCATTGTCCTGGGAAGTTTGCAGAGAGCCCCACACCCCAACGGTATTTAGAACTGTTTTGTTGGTAGAGCCTACCCCACACCCAACTATTTTGAGAGCTATCTGTTAGCGGAACCCGCCCCACATTCCAACTATCTAGATAACTAGGTGTGTCAACTTGTGGCTTCCTGACCGAGGAGTTGTGACCTGACCGATCATAACCTCCTGGCCGAAGACCACGTGACTGGCTTAAACCATCGCTGCAAGATTCCTTCCTGCCCCCCATCCCAACCCAAATTCCTCATCCAGGGGCTATATAAGCTGCAACCATGACACTAATAAACGGAGGCTTTGACACACCTTGCTTGGCCTTCTTCCTCTCTCCCACCAATGTCTTTTCAGATAGCGCCTCTCCGGGATCCTGGAATAACTGACCTGCCAGGCAGGTTACAACCCCTAGACTAACTGACCAGCCAGGGCAGTCTACAGTGGTGCCTGAACCAGTGACTCAAAGCACGGCTAACTATCGGATGACGCGCAGTCCCAGGACGACAACAAGAAGAAAAGAAAAGGTTCTGCGGCTGTAGGACATATCTGCAGGACAAGGTAGGTGCAGGATTACTGTCGTCCAATAAGACATGGGACAATCACTATCAAAGGAAGAGAAATTCATACAGGAATTTAAGTAATCACTCAGGGTGAGAGGAGTATGTGTCAAAAAAAAGAGATTTAGTTAAATTCTTCTGTTTTATAGATGAAATATGCCCCTGGTTTGTTTTAACTGGCCCAGAAATACACCCTAACATTTGGGACAGTGTGGGTAAAAATCTTAGTAAAATGATTAAAGCAGGTGATTCTGTGCCAGAAGTTGTTTTTACTTACTGGTCCCCAATCAGGGACATCATAAATAGTCCAGAAAATGGAGGGGGCGGTTCCTGTCTCCTGTCAATAGTTACTGAATTCTTAGAGGCATCCCACCCACCATCTCGTAAAGACATCGAGAAGGGGTGTCATTTCCCGTGTCCTTCCGTTATTATTAGTATCCCTGAGGACCCCTCCCCAGGACCTATTACTTCTACAGCAGCTCCCCAAGAGGAAACTGTGCCTGCTGGAGATAAGAGTCAAAAATTGCCTAAAGGCATTTATCCATTGCTGGCCACTTTTAAAAATGAAACCAAACCCAGCCAGCAGGACTCGGATCATTGCATTGGATTCGAAGTCTGGAGGAGCCTTTGGATTCAGAGTCCGAAAATGAGTTAGAAGCAGCTAGATATAAGGAAGGAAGGTATGGTAGAGGAGATAGGGTTCCCCACGTCTTCCTTAGTCAGCCAAAAAGGACTCCGCAGCCGCCGCCATATGCTTTGACCGTTCCCAATAGCATGCCTTTACCCACTTCTTTGGTTCAGGAATTGTTTAATACAAAAGCTGCCCTTAAGGCACAAATAGGAGGTCTCAAGCAAGTGCTTACATTACAGCATGAACTCTCAGACCTTTCCTCTTCAGATTCAGGACTTACAATTCACTATGGGAAAAGGCATGATTTTAGACAAACGAGAAAACTCTAGACTTAATCATAAAATGACCTATCCAGTTATGACTCGGTCACGAGCTAGACAAGCAGAAGCTGCTGAGCTCCACCCTGATACCACAGAAGACCAGGAGAATTATGATCAAAATCAGGTGGCCTCTGATTCTGAGGAGGAGCCTGAACAAAGTGAAGGTGAAACCTTTCAGCCCATATATAAAAAATTAAAAATTAAACATATTAAAGACCTTCACTCAGCTGTTAAAAACTATGGAATACATGCACCTTTTACTCTTTCCATATTGGAGGGATTATCGGGGGAAGGATTTATGTTGCCCATAGAATGGGGCAAGGTGGTTCAGTCAGTGCTAACTAGAGGACAATATCTGATCTGGAAGATTGAGTTTCTCCATAGGGCTGAGGTCTTTGCTAACAACAATAGAAAAAACCCACTAAGTCAGACTGCCTCCTGGATAGCTGATAAAATCGCTGGCCAGGGTAAATTTGCAGATGAAGAGAGACAAAGGGGATTGTCACCGGGAATACTTTCCCAGATGGCGCAGGCAGCCCTGGCAGCCTGGAGGGCAGTTCCCTCCACTGGCGGCACTACCACCCCACTCACTAAGATCATTCACGGGCCTCAGGAGCCATATGCCCAGTTCGTGGGTCGGCTCCAAGAAACAGCAGAAAGGATCTTGGGGCCGGAGGAAATGAAAGGGACTTTGGTCAAACAACTAGCCTTCGAAAACGCAAATACTGCATGCAAAGCTGCATTAAGGGGAAAAATGAGGGACATTGATGTTTCTGGTATGATTAAAGTGTGTAATGAGGTAGATAATTTTGGCCATCAGCTATCAAAGTCAATCAGCCTGGCCATTGGCACAGTATTTCAGGGACAAAGGGGACACTCTCGCCCCCAATGGAAGACATGTTTCATCTGTGGTCAATTGGGACATTTTTCAAGGGAATGCCCCTCTCGACAAATGGTTGGGAATAATCAAAACGGTCCTGGGAATAGAAGGGGTGGTCCCCCGGGACCCTGCCCCCGATGCAGGCGGGCATACATTGGGCAAGTGAGTGCAAATCCAAGGCTGATATATTGGGCAACCCCCTAACCCCTGCCTCCGCCACTGAGGTTCAGGGAAACGGGAAAGGGGCCCCAATCGGGGGCCCTTACTCACCAACTTTGTACCAGCCAGTTCGAACCACGACACCCAATATAAGGGAGATGACCCAACGTCAAAACCCCTTTTCAGGGCCACCCCAGGGAGCACAGGATTGGACTTATGTCCCTCCTCCACCCGGATTATAGCCCCCTGAGGATGGGACCACAATTATAGAGACCGGTCTATATGGCCCTCCTCCTCCTGGCATGTTTTATCTCATTATAGGGCAAGCTTCATGCTCTCTAAAGGGGCTCTCTGTTATTTCCTCTATAGTTGATGCTGATTATGAAGGAGAAATTAAATTGCTTGCCACTGCTACCGAGGGCCCCTTAACTCTTAGAGCTGGACATCGCATAGCACAAGCCCTGCCATTGCCTATGATAGGACAATTCCCCTGCCAAGGAAACAAGCGTGGTGCCTCCAGCCCCAGCTCTTCTGACATATATTGGGTGCAACAGCTTTCTGATACTCGACCTATGATGACATTATGGTTAAATAATAAGCAATTCCAGGGCCTTTTAGACACAGGTGCAGATGCCACTGTTCTATCATCTAGATATTGGCCTAAGGCATGGCCTGTAGACTCCAACGCCACCCACTTACAAGGTATAGGACAAACCCAGAGTACTCTACAAAGCTCCAAGTTGTTAACCTGGAAGGATAAAGAGGGCAATTCAGGCACCATTCAGCCTTTTATAGTCCCAGGCCTCCCGGTTAACCTCTGGGGAAGGGACATCTTAAAACAAATGGGAGTTATTATGCTTAGCCCTAATGAAGTTGTCACCAAACAGATGCTTAATATGGGATTCCTCCCGGGTAAAGGATTAGGAAAGGAAAAACAGGGACCTACAGACCCTATTGCTGTTGACCAGCGCCCAGGTCGCTTAGGCTTAGGTGCGGACCTTTTCTCATAAAGACCACTGATCCTCCTGCACTCCAGGCTGATATATCTTGGAGGACTAATGACCCAGTCTGGATCGACCAGTGGTCCATGCCTCAGGAAAAGGTTCAGGCTGCCCTGCAGTTGGTGCAGGAACAACTAGAGCAGGGACATCTTGAGCCCTCCACATCCCCATGGAACACCCCCATTTTTGTTATTAGAAAGAAAAATGGAGACTGGAGACTGTTACAGGACCTAAGGGAGGTTAATAAGACCATGATGCCCATGGGGGCTTTACAACCTGGCTTGCCGTCACCAGTTGCTATTCCCAAAGGATTTCATAAAATTGTTATAAAAAATTGATATAAAAAATTGCTTTTTTTTTCTATCCCTTTGCATCCCGCTGATTGTAAACAATTTGCGTTCTCTATTCCAATGATCAATCATGCTGGCCAAAATCCACGGTTTCAATGGCGAGTCCTGCCCCAGGGCATGGCTAACTCTCCCACCCTGTGTCAGTGTTTTGTAGCTCAATCTGTGAAACCCATAAGATTGCTATATCCCACTGCTTATGTTCTTCATTATACGGATGATGTATTGATAGCTGCGGATAAGATTGAGGTAGTAAATCAAATAGCTCAGGATTTAGTTTTAGCCTTATAAGATAGAGGTTTTATTATACCTCCAGAGAAAATTTAAACTTGTTATCCCTTTTTATTTTTGGGATTTCAATTGGACCCAACCTTGATTCATACACAAAAGATTCATATTAAAAGAACCAAATTAATTGTTTAAATGATTTTCAAAAACTCTTGGGCGATATTAATTGGCTACGCCCTTATCTCTGACTCACAACAGGAGATTTAAAACCATTGTTTAACATATTACAATGGGACCCCAATCCCAGCTCTCCCAGGAGTCTTACACCAGAGGCAGAAGCTTCACTTGTAAAAGTAGAGGAAGCTATATCTCAGCAAGGCATAGGATACTTTGATCCCGCAAAAATTCTTTATTTGTTGGTATTCATCACTGACTATATGCCTTCCGGACTTCTGTGGCAAGAGGAGCAACCACTTCTATAGGTTCACGCACCTGCTACCTCACCCAAAGTCTTGCCCCCCTATCCCTTCTTGATAAACCAAATCCTGTTTTCAGGAATTAAGACTGCAGTTCACTATTTTGACGGTGACCCTGACATTATCGTCACCCCATATTCTGGACAACAAATTGCCTGGCTACAGCAGAGGCATGATGAATGGGCTGTGTTACTTGCTGGATTCCACGGAAAGCTTGATACTCACATGCGAGGGAACAAGCTTATCCAATTTCTTAATATCACATCTTTTATATTTTTAAAGAACACATGCCTGTGGCCCATCCCAAATGCCTTGCTTGTTTTATAGATGGTTCGAAAAATGGAAAAGCCTCCTATGTTATTAATGATACGGCCTACTCTATTGATACCCCATATAGATCTGCCCAGATGGTAGAATTGTATGCAGCATTCACCATATTCCAATTGATCTGCCACCAAGAATTTAATTTGTTCTCTGATAGCCAATATGTTCAAAATGGTACCTACCATTCAGCCTTCAACACCTACATTTCAATTGTTTTCCAAAATTCAAAGATTAATTAGAGACCACTCATATTTATTTTTTGTGGGCCATATTTGAGCACATTCGGGTTTGCCTGGACCTTTGACATGGGGAAATGAATTGGCAGACAAGAGCACTTGTTTAGTATCCTCCGTCTCTGTACAGGATCCCGTGCAGGAGGCTCAGGCTGCTCACTTGCTTCATCATCTTAATGCCTCAATCTTGCATCTTAGATTTGGTGTAACTAGAGAACAAGCCAGACAAATTGTTAAAAACTGCAAGAATTGTGTGACCCTTTTGCCTGAACCCCATTGGGGAGTCAATCCTCCGGGCCTGATCCCAGGGGAACTATGGCAAATGGATGTTACTCATATCCCTTCCTTTGGTAAGCTTAAATATGTTCATGTTACTATTGATACTTATAGTGGCTTCCTGTATGCGTCCGCTCAGACAGGGGAAGCCACTAAACAGGTTATTGCCCATTTATTTCTTACATTTTCTGCAATGGGACAACCCAAAATACTTAAGACTGACAATGGACCTGGTTATTCTAGCCAGAAATTTAAACAATTCTGTGCCCAGTTAAATATAAAACATTGTACTGGTATTCCCTACAATCCACAAGGCCAGGGCATTGTTGAATGTGCCAATCAGACACTTAAGCATACCATCTCTAAATTAATGGCACAAGAGACCCTTTACCCCATAAAGGTAATGCTAAGATAATCTTGGCCCATGCTCTCTTTGTGCTCAATTTCCTAACATTGGACAATCAGGGGAGGTCTGCTGCGGGCAGATTGTGGCACCCCTCTACCCAATCTACCTATGCACAAGCCCTTTGGAAGGACCCCTTGTAGGGTGCCTGGGCTGGCCCCAACCCTGTGCTTATTTGGAGAAAAGGCCATGCATGTATTTATGATACCAAGGCTCAAAATGTCAGATGGCTCCCTGAGCGTCTGATAAAATTGTATAATCCAACCAGGGAAAATAAACCCTGAGAAAATTTCCCTTCTTGTGTTTTCTTTCAGATGCTGACAAAAATCTTGACACCACCGTGGCTATGGGTCCTTCTAATTTGGGCCCGCTATATTGGAGGAGCAACACCCCCATATCAATTTTTCAATTTTACCTGGCTAGTCATAAATGAAGCAGGTGACATCGCTAACTCCTCCTCCACTATAGCCGCAACTCCTGATTGGGGCCCTTTAGAGGTAGAGCTCTGCAAATTGGTTCTGGGAGACCATTCAGATTGGGGAGTGCACGATAAGTTTCTCCCTTTAACACAGGCTCCAGAAAATACATACGATTTCAAGAAGCAGCCTGGCTATACCAGTAGATTTAGCAGGCGCTTCCTCTCTTTCACACCAATATATGTTTGCCCCGGAGTGTTCCACAGAGATCGCTCCCTGGCCTCCAAATGTGGATTTAGTCCTGATTATTTCTGTGCCTCATGGGGCTGTGAAACTACTGGGGATACATATTGGAATCCCTCTTCTTCCTGGGATTATATTCAAATTAAGAGAAAATGTCCAATGCAAAGCTTAGCTGCTCGATGTGTGCCTAATAGCTGGTGTAACCCCTTAGTAATCTCCTTTACAGAAGCAGGAAAAAAATTTCATTGGATCAGTTCTAGAGGAATAGAATGGGGGCTCAGTCTCTATAAGAGCGGAAGAGACTTTGGGGTGACTTTTAAAATAAAGTTACTAAAATCAGTCCCCCAATCCACGGTTACCGTGGTAGGCCCAATAAGGCATTACATTTTCTGATCAGTGAGCAACTTAGTCGTCCTTCAACTCACAAACAAACCGCTACCAATAGTTCCTCTGTAACGGCCCCTCCCTTTCAACCCACCTTGCCCCAAGGACTTCCCTCTTCTGCTGATCTTATTCTATCTATGGTCAATGCTTCTATAGTTGCTTTACATGCTATTAGTAATTCCCTATATAAGGAATGCTGGGTTTGCTTTTCACCAAAGCCCCCCCTTTTATGAAGGTGTGGCTGCTTTTGGCTCCCCCAATTTAACTAATGATACAAAGCATGTAAGGTGGCATCCTGTTAATGGTGAAGGTCTTATGATAAGCCAGGTCTCTGGCATAGGGCTATGCCTTAGGGGACCAGCCTTGCGCTTCCCTCAACCATTGCAGTATACCTGCAATCAGACATTTATTGTTAATATTTCTTTTTCTTATATTTCTGCACCTGAAGGATTCTATTTTGCCTGTGCCTTGGGACTCACCACTTATATAGTTATCAATAACATTTTGATCAATGAAGATTATTGTATGCTCTTGCGCCAGGGCAGTCTACACTGGCGTCCATTTTTGGAATGTTGGGCAGAAAGCTCCATTTCAAAGCTCCCTCCTCTAGGAGTTGCTTCAGTCCAAATACTGAAAGGCCCTCGTTTTCAAGGGCAGTGGGAGAGATCCCCCAGACTCAATAATCCAGGCCAACAGATGCAATCAGCAAGAGGTGTCTTTATTGATCACACAGGTGCCTGTGGGTGCAACAGCAGCATATGCCAACTGAGCACCCCGGGCAAATTCAAACAGCCACATTTATAGGGAAAAATGATTACATAAGAGGGTAGTATAGTACAAGCATTTCAGTGGCTCTCAAATTGGCCGGCTTATCTCATTCTGGGGATGGCCCCATGTCTATTCTCGAATTTCCCCGAAAAACCATAAAGCTAGATAAAGTACTCTGCAGCAAGTTGACAGTTTCAATAGAATGTCTTGGGGGTGGAGTATTCCCTCTCCTTAGCCCCGAAAAACCACAAAGCTAGATAGAGCATTCTGCAAGCTAACAGTTTAGATAGAATGCTTTGGGGGGTGGAGTATTTCCTCTCCTCAGCCTAGTCAGTGAGTCTGCAACCCATAGATATTCAGTTCTAGCATCAGCTGAGGGGGGGGGGGCAGCTAAATTTCAGCAGAGTTTAACATAGTACGTGGGCACAGGGGTCTTTCAAGTATGGGGGGTCTTTCAATACCACCTCTGATAAAGCGCACCAACCGTGACCCCTCCACAGGGAGGGTCAAGAGCACCCCCACAGGCTATTTAAACTGCCCTCTTTACCTCTGCGTGTTTCCCCCGGCCACCAGGAGTGCTGACATCCTTTAAACCTGAGTATCTTTTAATTTGGTCTGATTGGGATTATTTGCGTTGGTGGAGAGGTAGGTCATTTAAAAGAAAGTACTTAACAAAAACAATAATAAAAATTTGGAAAATCAGAGTCACAAAATATTAGTAAAAAAGTTACTTGAGGTTATGAGGGATTTTGGTGTTTAAGAAAATATTACATGGCCTACTTATCTATCTTCAAATTTCTGGCTGGAAACCAGAATACTTTTAAATCTAGTAAATTATTATCTATATGCAGACTTTGATTGTACGTGTTCTAATAATGTAGAAAAGTAGGTAACGTTTAGAAACTAAAGTGATGGAGAGGGCAGTGTAGAATTCAATATCACACAAAAATGAATACATTAAAAAGAAATGGCTAGAGATAAATTTCTGAATGGGAATCAGAGATATTAAGAAAATGAGAAAGGAGTCTATTTTGCTGAGGTTTTGTCTTTTGGAAGTCGTGAGATAAATCAAATGATTTCATAAATAACAGCACACTAATTGAAGTAAGAGAATATGACTTTAGGGAGAGAGCAGAATAGAGTGGAGAAAACTGTCTGCTACTGGAGACATGATGGAGTCACAAGTTGATCAGTAATAGACAAGATGAAAGTCACCATTAATGATAATGCCCTGAGAACAGATATAAAAGGACTATATGCTAAAGTGTGCTGATAAAATCATCTTCTATTTTATCTTTTTATGAGCTCAGAATTTTTTCAAAACTAAATATCAGGATCCCCTACACTTGACTTTGATAGCTGCAATTTAAATTTCAGAGATCTACCTACTTCTGCTTCCCAAGTGCTGTGATTAAAGGTATGTTCCACCACCATCTGGCTCTGCTGCCTTTGGTAATGATGTAAAGATGTTAATAAACATTTGCTTATTCTACATCTCTTTAATTATGTAAAGGTGTTGCTGTTTTACCTGATTGGTCTAATAAAAAACTGAACAGCCAATAGCTAGGAAGGAGCTGGACAGGTGGGGCTGACAGACAGAAAGATTAAATAGGAGGAGAAATCTAGGTTAGAGAAGAATGAGAGGAAGAAGAAGAATGAGGGAGAAAGAGAAGGAGACACCTAGGGTCAGCCAGCAGACACAGAGTAGGACATACAGAAAGAATTCTAAAATTTTCTGAAGCAAAATGTAAAAAAAAAAAAGCTAGCCAAAAATAGTGTACACAAAGGCTGAGCATTTATAACTAATAATAAGTCTCCATGCCATGATCTAGGAGCTGGTTGGTGACCCAAAAGAAAAAGCCTGCTACATATATGCATACACAAACACACATACACATATGCATGTCAAGCAGTAGATATATAATATTACTTATATACATACATACATGTATGTGTGTGTGTGTGTGTGTGTGTAATGAGTCAAGCAGTAGAAAGATGTTTTTCAGGTGCTTGAGGGGATAGATTAAAAAATACTTTGTATTTATTAGTGAATCACACTCAGTGCTTTTCTCCCCACTCTTTTCTGTGTCTCTTAGCTATCTTTCTATAGAAAAAAAAAATACATTTCGGCACATTGCTTCTATAGCTGAAAAAATAAACAAAATCTTGTGAGCAATCATGTCTCTTTTTCCCTTAAGAACAGCAAAAATGTAAGTCGTCAAAGGCAAGCTTTCTAGGCAAATTCTGGACCTTGCTGACTTCTGTATTTTGTGTGTTGATCATAGTCATTTCCACTGCCTACAAAGAACTCAGGTAAAATACAATTAATAACTTAACTTACAAATGTAGTACTTCCACGACTTCCATGGAGATTGGTAAAGAGATGGAGTAAACACAATGGATATCTGGAGTCATCCAGCATTGCTGACCTGTTAAATAGTGCTGAATCACTCACTAGAGTGAACTCTGAGGTGAGGACTTTCATTCCTTCTGTACAGAATAGAAGTTTTTGGTCAGGTGTTTATGGTAGTACTGAGGCAGGGGGATTATAAAGTTTCAGGACAGCTGCTTCCTCTACATAAAGGGATTTGTTGCAAAAATTTCAAAAACCAAAGTATCTGTATCTCTCCCAAAATGGCAAAAGTCAGTTTTATAGCCAGACAGTGGTGGTGCATGTCTTGGAGGCAGAGGCAGGAGGATCTCTGTGAGTTCGAGGCCAGCATGGTGTACAAGAGCTAGTTCCAGGACAGCTTGGGCTATTACACAGAGAAACCCCGTCTGGAAAAAAGAAAACAACCAAAAAACCCACACACACAACAACAAAAAAAAAGAAGGAGGAGAAGAAGAAGAAGAAGAAGAAGAAGAAGAAGAAGAAGAAGAAGAAGAAGAAGAAGAAGAAGAAGAAGAAGAAGAAGAGAAAAAAGTCAATTTCATTCTACTTAGGGAAAAATAATAAATATGATTTTTTAAAAAGACAGCCATAAGTAACCATAAGTAAACTCTTTAAACTGACCATTAATCTTCAAAAAACATATTTCATAATTACTTCCTCATTTATGGAAGTATTCTTCTAGAAATAACCTTTAAGGATTTGTCATTCATACATAATGTTTTATCATGTATTTACACCTTTTAAAATGCCTATTATATGCTACATGCTTTGCTTTGCAAAGAAAGAGCTGTAAGGTCAAGGAAAAAGGTTGCAGTGCTATCTCAGTTGGGCATGGTTGTCAG
This sequence comes from Microtus pennsylvanicus, assembly GCF_037038515.1. NCBI lineage: Eukaryota > Metazoa > Chordata > Mammalia > Rodentia > Cricetidae > Microtus > Microtus pennsylvanicus. Next base: position 113,684,534 of record NC_134581.1, on the reverse strand, counting down.
AGTCAACAAATAAAACATGGATGTCACACTGAAATTGTTATTCAAGTTTAACGTAATATCCTTTTTCATCTTGCAAATCTTTATTGGAGGGTAAATTGAAGTAGCAGCAAGTAACTGAAAAGGAAGGCTTGTTTTAGAAAGTAATTGCCAAAATGAATTCTGAGCTTGGGAACACTTGGGAAAAGCCTTTCTGGGTGGAAACACAGCAAGACAAAGGTAGTCCCAAGGCACTGAGGAGTCTAGAATCTAGGGCAGTAAAGAGCTGGGGAAGCAATAGGAAAATTGTGTTATCAAGTCCGAGAGAAAAGCAGAATTGGGAGTTTTGAAAGCCTCCTAAGGAGTTTGCACTTTGTCCTAAAATTAGGGAGATTTGTCCAGGAACTGTATGCCTCTCAATTGGACTCAGCTACTCAACTGGACTAATTTGTTAACTGGGCTATGGGAGGATGGGCATTGGTATTATTCAGGGAGAACTGAAGATGCTTGAACCAAAGCACAGGGAAGTCAGGTTCTATAAGAATGTCAATGGAGGCATTAGCCCTGGGGGGCTTAAAAGGAAAAGGGGTTGAGAAGACAGAAAACACTGAAGAAACTGTCCACAAGCCAACTGTTCCATTTGAGGTCAAAAGTAAGAGTTCCATAGATTCAAGAAGCAAAAGACACTGTCACAGTTCGAGGTTAACGGAGGTCACAGCAAGGTGAGTAGAAGAAAATGCTGGCCCGGGGATTGGCCTGAGGTGACCCAAGTGGCTCTACTTTGCTTTGCCGAGGGTCAAGGGCCGGAGTACAGTTTGGAGACGGAGCCGCCAGTGCCCCAATCAGGCGAGTGGCGTGGCGAGTTTATCGCTAGGGACCAATCCTTTGCTGAAGCACGCTTGATTGACAATGCCACGTGACAAAGAGTGAGCGCTGAGCGGGAGGCGAATCGCTGCGGGGCGGTGTCCAGAGCACTAACCCGGAACCGGTTTGGGACTCGATTCCCATTGTGAGACCTGGCCTGGGGCGGGCTCTCAGTCAGACAGGCAATTCCCCACCCCCGGACCAATGGATTAGCCGTAACCCATGAGGAGCAGCCCTATCGGCCAATAGAGGCAGGCAGAAGTTGATGGGCGGGGACTCAACGAAGCCTCTCTTTTTCAGCACCCTCAGGGGGCGATCCTGTGATGGTGCCGCTGGGGTCGCAGGTGAGTGTTGGGGTGCAGGGGAAACAAAGAGCTGGAGTAACCAGGGGAGCCTCTGCAAAGGTGGATCCCTGTGGGGCGACCTCCTTGCGGGCTTTGGCCTCGGTTTTGCAAAGCACGGGATCACGGGGCTGGGAAGAAAAGTCCCAAGCGCGGCTGTCACCTGACCAGGGAGAAGGGGTAGCAGCCCTTGGCCTCTGCAGAAGTGCTGGGCATCTTGATGAGGCTTTCACTCACATTCAGGGAGCAAGAGTATCCCTCCAAGTTGCACGGACTCCAACTGGGCCCAGCAGTGTCCTGAGTCACAGCACCTTCCCCCACCCTGCTCTCTGCTCCGAGATGAGATCCCCAGCATTCTTCCCAGGGTCCTCGGCTGCACCTTCCCACTGTAGTACTCCCTAGATGGAGATCCTTGTAAACTTCAGTTGTGTTTACTGCCTCAAGTTTTAGAGGAAGAAAAGTAGTTTTCCTGTAAGAATATTGGGGATATTTCCTGTACGAATATTGACTTCACTCTTGAAATGAGATTGTGGTGGGGTAGTGGTGGAGGGAAGTTTGTGGATCAGGAGTGGTTTCTTTCTTTCCTTTTTTTTTTTTTTATATTTTTCTTTTTTCACCTAGATTTTACTGTCTGATTTCTCTCAGATCTCTTAGTTCTGTGTGAGGCACATCCTAGAAAGATCATCTTCCTTGGTAGTCCTTAGGAGGGAAATGTCCCGCTCTAACACTACATCACTGGTAGTTACGTGAGTGCACAGTGCAGCATTTCCATTTCCCAACAGTAAAGAATGGTTGGGGATGAAAGGCCAGAAAAACAACTGTTGTCTGCGATTGGACATTAGGGTTCTGAGATTTAGAGGTTGTGACTGCCAAATTCTTTGATGTAAGAACAGGATGAAAACAATAAAGGAGAAGAGTGCTTGAAATCAGAAATGGCTTACTTAAGGATTTTATTACCTATTATATTCCTGACACCACGAGTGCTGCTTTAGGCATGGTAGGAGCTCAGTAAATACTTTTGAGGACCTTACTTGGGAGTGGGTAAAGAAAAGCCAAACCTCTCATACACGGTACCATAATGCAAAGAATGGAACGGGCAGACAGACAGACTCAGTCACAATAAAATAGCAGCTAACAAATTTTACCTCCAACTGTACTGATGCTCAAACTTTCTTGCATTTAGTCATGTCAAAGCCTCAGGTAAAAGTTTTCCCTGTAGTCTCGCTTAATCAACAGTGGCTAGCTATGAATGGAAAGTCCAAGAATATGGAGCTGCTCAGGCCACAAGGCTGGGTGTCACAGCTGGTCTTCAGTATGCACCAGAATCCTGAAGTAGGCTCTAAGGCTGGTGAAGGAATGGACCTGCTAGGGAGGTGAGAGCAAGGAAGCAAAGAGCAAACGCTTCCTACTTCTATGTCCTTATGCAGGCTTCCAGCAGAAGGTGCGGTCCAGATTAGAGGTAGGTTTCGCAGCTCAAAGCCTATGGATTAGAGGCAATTCTTCTCAAAATTCAGATTGGATCTTCCCCTGTCAAATTAAGCAGAAATACATTACAGGTGTACCCTCCATTTTTGGGTTTTAGTTAATTGCAGATGTAATCAAGTTGGCAGCTAAGAACAGCCAATACAAGGTTCTAATATCTAGCCCACTGAGGTTAAAAATGCAGGGAAATTTATTTTGTCAATGAAATAGTTCATTAGCTCAGCATAGCTCAGTTGGAAGGAAACAAAGGGATGCCAACTATGAATAGTATATAAACTATAGATGTGAGAACCATTTTTGGGTGAAAGGCTATGCAGTTGGAAGCAACATTGAGGAGTTTTAAAACATATAGATTTGCAAGGTGGTGGTGGCGGAGGTCTTTAATCCCAGGATTTGGGAGACAAAGGTAGGCAAATCTCAGTGAGTTTAAGACCAACCTGGTCTACAAAGTGGGTTCTAGGACAGCCAGGATTATTACACAGAGGAACCCTGTCTCCAAAAACAATCAAACAAAAACCAAAACAGCATTGATGACAAAAAAACAAAACAAAACAAAAAACTCACATAGATTATGTAGGTTAAAAGGGCTGCTATTTATGCCATTTAGTAATATTGTTAGAACAGTCCAGTTAGCTGTATGTGGTGGTACACGATTTTAATCCCAGCATTTCAGAGGCAGAGACAGGCCAGATCTCTGTGAGTTTAAGGCCAGCCTGGTATACAAAAGTGAGTTTCAGGACATCTAGGGCTGTTAACTCTGCCTCTCAAAACAAAAAACAAATCTAGTTAGTAAAAAGTAAGTTGATCTTGAATTTTTAAGAGCAGTAAAATCTAAAGGTGGATACTGTATAAGAGTGTGTTGTTAATGGTAGTCATTATTATATTAAGGACTTTAATGTTGTATATATTTTGAGGAAAGCCTCACTATGTATCCAGGTCTGGAATTTAGACTCTTGCGTACCTGAGTCTGAAATCAGTCTTGCAGTTCCATTCCTGTATCAGATCTAGTTTTCTGGTCCAGGGAGAGTAACTCCAGAATCTGTGCTCATAATGATAGTTTACATTGTCTTTCAATAATTTATAAATATTTTTTTTCTTAAATTTCATTCACAAAAGGCTTACATTTGACTGTTGTAACAATAAAGGCCTGCTTATTGGGGTTTCTGTCCTGCCTGGTTCCCACAGTCGTTATGGCCCAAAGAAAAATCACACAGAGTTCTACATAAGTTATGAACTGATTGGCCCAACAGCTCAGGCTTTGTATTAGCTCATATCTTATATTAACCCATTATTCATATCTATGTTAGCCACATGGCTAAGTACCTTTTTCAGCGGGGCAGGTCACATCTTGCTTCTTCCATGGTCTGGGCAGGACTGTGGGAAGGAGCTTCCTTCTTCCCAGAATACTCCTGTTCTCATTGTCCCACCTCTACTTCCTGTCTGGTTGTCCCGCCTATATTTCCTGCCTGGCTACTGGCCAATCAGCATTTATTTAAAACATAATTGACAGAATATAAACAATTCTCCCACACCAGACTGTAAGGATACTACTAGCATGCTGGTGTTAATTATACATTTGGAATCACTGGGCTTCAATATATCATTAAATATCTTTAGAAATTTACAAAGTGTATTTTAAAACTACTATGCTTGTATCTTTTGGTTTTGCAGACTTTTTTTTGTATTTGTGAAACTGATAGGGATTTTTGCAAGTTCATTTTTATTCTTCAGAACATTTAGTTCTCTCTGGCCTCCATTTGTTCAGAAAGTGACTCTTTGGAAGATTCCACACAATAGGCATATTAAATGGGAAGCTAAAAGATGGGATGGGCATACTTTTGATGATGTAAGTAAGCATGCACAGTTGGTTCTTTAGAGATCCTTGAAGCTAGAAAAATACAAAATAAAAGTTTATAAATGGTAACAAAATGCTTTGTTATTAAATTTTAAAAATGAGGTTTAGCATATACTTATTACTATAAAAGAGAAAGCTCAAACAGCAGTAGACTTGCAGGTTCCTGATTCAATTTAGTATATTTGTTGTATTTTTGCTTCAGTGGGGGATACTCTTTGTGTCATGAATTCCTGAAGAAATATTTTCATACAAGGAGCCCAGATTGTGATAGTTAAGAGGTGTGTTGAGGTAAACTGAGGCAGAATCAAATTTCAGAGTGTATTTGAGCCATGGTAGTGAGCCAATGGTTTCAAGCTGCCTTTAGATAGTTGTTTTAATCATACAGCTCACTGTTGCAGTATGTTGTGGAAATTCTAGGTTGATTTTTTTTTTCTCTCTTTTACATTTCTCCTTCAGATATCAAACTGCTTCCATGACTAGATGAATGGAAACTCAGTGATTTTTTAGCTAAGAGCCGACAAGGGGTTGTTCTTGGGCTTCGTTCTTTGGAGCATACTCTGCATTCTTTGCACAAGTTTTCCTGCTTTTAAACCTGCCCTGAAGTTTTAAAAATGAAGCAGTTGAAAAGGAAAAGGAAAAGCAATTTTAGTGTTCAGGAAACTCAGACCCTTTTGAAAGAAATTTCCAAAAGGAAGGAAGTCATTTTTTCCAAGCAACTCAACACAACAATAAATGTGATGAAGCGAATGGCCTGGGAGGAGATTGCACAGTGTGTAAACGCTGTAGGAGAAGGCGAACAGAGGACGGGGACTGAGGTGAAGAGACGGTACCTTGACTGGCGTGCACTCATGAAAAGGAAGAGAATGAAGGCCAACATGAAGCTGGTTGGTTCTGGGTTTCCTCTACCCACGTCTGATTTAGACGATTCTCTCACTGAAGAGATAGATGAAAAAATTGCATTCCGAAATGATGCAAATTTTGACTGGCAGAATGTGGCTGATTTCCGAGATGCAGGTGGATCCCTAACAGAGGTCAAAGTGGAGGAGGAAGAAAGGGACCCACAGAGCCCAGAAGTAAGTATATTCACAGTATTAACCCGTGAGGCATGTTTTTGTGGCCAGCTGCCCACACATGCTGAGGAAGCTCCCATATCTTCAAATTCACAGGTTATAAATACCAGTCATTCTGTTTCTCCTGGTGTCCTTAATGCCTGTCTTTTCACGTAAATGTGATGGTGACATGTGAGGTATCAGTGATGACATCCAGGTGATTCATTTAACCTCAATAGTTCAGACTAAGTAGTTTTATGTGCTCAAACAGCATAGAAAGTTGTCAATTAGTAAGGGAGGGCTGGGGAAATGGTTCAGTGGGTAAATGGTCCGAGCCTGACATCCCTGGAATCCCTGTTAATTCTAAGTGCTGTGGAATGTATCTGTAATCCCAGCACTCAAATGACAGTGCCAGAAGAATAGACCTGAAGCCTCCAGTCTGCTAGCCTGGAGTTTGCCTCACAGTAAAACACTAAAAGACCCTGCTTCAACGTGGTGGAAATTACGAAACAAACACTGTCCCTTGATCTCCATAAATGTACTATGGCCTTCATTCACCTGAATCGAGATGTACACATAAACAAATAAGTAATAAATGAAATAATAATTATTAAAAGCTAATAATGCAGCAAATTGACAATGATAGAAGTAAAAGCAAATACCAAATTGTCCTTTTTCTTTTCTCTCAGTTTGAGATTGAGGAAGAGGAAGAAATGTTGTCATCTGTCATACCAGATTCCAGGAGGGAAAGTGAGCTCCCTGACTTCCCTCACATTGACGAGTTTTTCACCCTCAATTCCACACCGTCCAGACCCGCATATGATGAGCCTCATCTGCTCATGAATATAGAGAAACAGAAACTGGAGCTGGAAAAACGCCGACTGGATATTGAGGCAGAAAGGCTTCAGGTGGAAAAGGAGCGGCTCCAAATAGAGAAGGAGCGCCTGCGCCACCTGGACCTGGAGCACGAGCGCCTGCAGCTGGAGAAGGAGCGGCTGCAGATCGAGAGAGAGAAGTGGAGGCTGCAGTTGGTTAGCGCTGAGAAACCCGCCCTAGAGAACGATCTTGGCCAGGGGGAGAAGTCCATACTACAGCCACAGGACATAGAAGCAGAGAAGTTGAAACTCGAGCGAGAGCGCCTGCAGCTGGAGAAAGATCGGCTGCAGTTTTTGAAGTTTGAGTCTGAGAAGCTGCAGATCGAAAAGGAGCGCTTGCAGGTGGAGAAGGAGAGACTGCGAATTCAGAAAGAAGGGCATTTGCCTTGACTCTTCTCCATCCTCTGCTTAGCAAAGGTTTATGAACTGTAGCTTTCCTCATCAGTCCATGTAAATGTAGTTGGTGAATTAGCTACCCCATCGCCACCCCTGTCTGATGTTAGTGTTTTTAGTAGGAAAAAAAAGATAGTAACACATAGGTAGCCATGTGGTTCAATAGTATATTGTATAAACCCTGTGCATAAACAAATAGCAGAGGATCTGCTAGACTTTCACATTAGTAATACTGCATAGAGTCCTGTCTTATTTGTGCGCCCCAAGTTTGCAATAATGTCTACAGTGAAGGGCCCACCCAGTGATTCTCAAATGGAGTTTGGGCTCCCAGAAGACATTTGGGATTGTGGGGAGATGTTTTTTGGTGGTCAAAGTAGATGGGTGTAGGCTTCTACTGACATCAATAGAGGCTACAGGCTCTGCTAAATACCATGTAATGCCTGGCTTTCCTCTTCACGGGAAAGAATTACCCAACCCAAAGTATCACTAGTACCAAGTTTGAGAAACCTATCCCTGGCCTAACTGTTCACCTATAGCTAAAGTTTTTGAATATTAAAGCTTCGGATATTTATGTGCGTAGATGTTTAAATGGCCAAAAGCATATTAACTGTAAGACATTACTGTGTAGTTTATTGAATATAGGGAGTGGTGGAGATTGTAGGTACTTTATATCCATGGTGTTGTTTATCAGTAGAATGAGACTTAGAAGTAATCCTGGGATTATCTGAGATTGTATAAAATGAATCACTTTGAAAGTCAGTCCCCCCTCAAGAATGAATACGCAATTTGGAAAGCTTTAGTAACCCCCTTCTTTAAATCTGTTGTTGTAGTTTGAATAGAGAACTTGCCATTTCAATCATACACTGAAATGTTATCTAAGAGAGTGGCAGAAGCTAGTAAAAATTATACCAGTGCCAAATGGTGACAGTAGTCCATGATGGTGACCCAATAAATTGTTGATTGATTTTTTTTTTAAAGTGAAGAACAGTCATTTGAGACTGAGAGATGGGGGAAATGCCCTCTGCATCAGTAAAATGGTGTTGAAATGATAGAAGTAGCTGTGTCTTATGGTTAGGGGAATCATTTGCTTAACCTAATATCTACAAGAATATGAAATGGTAACTTCTTACTTTAGAATCTGAAGTTTAGAGAAATCCTGCAGTAAGTGGCTGATCTTTATACAGCTGTATATTTTTGTCTTTGCCCCTTCAGAATGATTAAACTTTTGAATTCTGAAAGCAAAGGGCTTGCTGATTTGCCTGCAACGTCCTGATGGTAGTTTATGACAGTAAAGTGCTTTCTCTGCACAATGAGCTGGAAATGGCTGCACAAGTTCACTTTGTGTTTCCTGTTTTCTAGGATGATAGCTTTAATACAACACTTCTGTTGACACTACTTTGATTCTGTATTTGTTCCTCATTAATTTATGAATGGCTAGAAATCATGTTTGAATACGGGTATGTAGAGGGAAAACATACCTGTAATTCCTTATCCTGATTTTGAAATAGTTTTATTTTTTTATAATTCTATTAAAAGCTTCTACCTTAGAAAGAAATTTGCCTGTCTGAAACTGTATTATTTAAGGATACAGCATGGGTAGAAACCATGTTGGAAGTGGGTTAGGGAACCTAGACTTTGCTAGACTTTGAGCTACATACCAAACGTATTACTTATACTGATCCTCCCCCCTTGTTTTAATTAAAAATTTTTTTATACCGTGTCTTAGTTTGGATTCCGATTGCTGTGAAGAGACACCATGAATACAGCAACTCTTACAAAGAAAAACATTTAATTGGTTCTGGCTTACAGTTTCAGAGGTTTAGTCCATTATTGTCATGGTGAGAAGCAGCATGGCAGCAAGCAGGCAGACATAGTGCTGGAGAAGGAGCTGATCCACATCTTGACCCACAGGCAGCAGGAGTCTGTCCCACACTGGGCATAGTTTAAGCATATGAGATCTCAAAGCTTGTCCTCACAGTGACACACCTCTGCCAACAAGGCCACACCTCCTAATAGTGCTTGGGGCCAAGTACTTAAACACAAGAGTATGTGGGACCATTCCCATTCAAACCACCACATTCATTCCCTGACCCCCATAGGATTTTAGCCATAACAAAATGCAAAGAATTCATTCAGTCAAACTTCAAAAGGCTCTATACTCTATAATAGTTCCAATGTTTAAAAGTACAGCATTTGGTCTCTTTTGAGACTCATGCAATCTTTTAACTATAATCCATTGTAAAATCAAAATAAAAACAAATCACATATTTCCAATATACAATGGCACAAAATATACATTGCCATTCCAAAATGTAGAAAGAGAACATAATAAGGAAATATTGGACAAAAACAAGGTCCAAACCAGCTGGACAAACTTCAAACTTTGCATCTTTATGTCTGATGTCAAAACACTTCAGATCTCCAACTTCTTTTAGTTTTGTTGACTGCAACCATACATCTTTTACTTGGGCTGTTTACATTCCCCGTTAGCAGCTTTCCTTGCAAGGTATCCCACAGCTCTGGCATTTCCAACATCTTGGGGTCTTCAAGGCAATCCATGAATCTTCATACAATACCCTCCCTGGGCCTCCAATCAGGGACATCCCTGCCACATGCCTGATTTTAGCAGCTTTCCTTACTTTAAGAGGGAGTGATGGAGGAAGGTCATTGGTTAATAAACAAACTGCCTTTGCCCATTTGATAGGTTAGAACATAGGTGGGTGGAGTAAACAGAACAGAATGCTGGGAGATAGAGGAAGTGAGCTCAGACGCCATTTTCATCTCCTCTCTGGGGCAGATGCCATGAAACTCCGACCCAAGATGGACGTAGGCTAGAATCTCCCTGGTAAGTCACCACCTCGTGGTGCCACACACATTAATAGAAATGGGCCAAGCAGTGTTTATATGAATACAGTTTGTGTGTTGTTATTTTGGGGCATTAGCTAGCCTGGCTGCCGGGAGCTGGGAGGCAGGAATGCAGCCTGCAGCTCCATCTACAAGGGAGAGTCTATAATCTCTTACTTGCATCCTTAACTGTAAAGCCAGAACCACATGGCCCAAACTGCCAAGTTCTGGTTGCTAGGGCTGGAACATGGCCCCCTTGACAACTTTCTGTATTCTATGATACCTTCACTGCCTAAACTTGGCTCTCCTGGAGCTTGCTCTATAGTCCAGTCTGACTTTGAACTTGGGGATCCCTGGCCTCTGTATCCTGAGTGCTGGGATTAAAGGCCTATATACCATACCTGGATCCAAACTGCTGCTTAATTCCTTTTTACTATTGGAAGCTTAACTGGGTTTATTCCATTTAACATCCCAATTTTCTTTAATCTGTTTATCTTCTTAAACACAAGATTTAGCTCCATTCCACTTCCTGTACCCATTTCTCCTGAAATTGTTTTGTAATTTTTCTTTTTGCTCAGCTTGCTCCTTTTTATTATAGATCTTGATAAGCATGACCACTAAAAACCACATGATAGATGAAACTAGGCACTTTTGAAATTTTCTCTGCAAATGCAATTAAGCCAAAACTGCAGTTTAGTCTCAGGCAGATTTTTTTGGACAAGGGCAAAAATCAGACATGTTCTTCACCAAAGCAGCCACATGGCTATTACAGGAATAGTCTAGACCATATACAATTTTTTTTTCTCTTCTGAAACCTCTTGAGCCAGGCTCCCACAGTTCAAATGACACTACTGTCTTCCATGTTCTTAATAGGATGGTGCATTAATCCCCACATTCAACTGCTCTTCTAATCCAAATTCTTTTTTTTTATTGAGAAAAGGAAAAAAAAGTTTCTGCCTCTTCCCAGCCTCCCATTTCCCTCCCCCTCCTCCCACCTTTCTCCCCCTTCCCCACTCCTCTCCCTCTCCCTCTCCAGTCCAAAGAGCAGTCAGGGTTCCCTGCCCTGTGGAAAGTCCAAGGTCCTCTCATCTCCCTCCATGTCTAGGAAGGTGAAAATCCAAACTGGCTAGGCTCCCACAAAGCCAGAACATGAAGTAGGATCAAAACCCCGTGCCATTGTCCTTGGCTTCTCATCAGAGTCCAGTTTTATCCCATGCTTTTTCAGTCCCAGTCCAGCTGACCTTGGTGAGCTCCCAAAAGATCAGCCCCACTGTCTCAGTGGGTGGGTGCACCCCTCGTGGTCCTGACTTCCTTGCTCATGTTCTCCCTCCTTCTGCTCCTCATTGGGACCTTGGGAGCTCAGTCTGGTGCTCCAGTGTGGGTCTCTGTCTCAATCTCCATTCATCACCAGATGAAGGTTCTATGGTGATATGCAAGATATTTGTCAGTATTGCTATAGGATAGGGTCATTTCAGGTTCCCTATGATCAGCTGCCCAAGGAACTAACTGGAGACATCGCCTTGGGCTCCTGGGAGCCACTCTAGGTTCCAGTCTCTTGCCAACCCTAAGGTGGCTCCCTTAACTAAGATTTGTGCTTCCCTGCTCCCCTATCCAACCTTCCTTTATCCCAATCATCCTGTTTCCCCAAATTCCCCCAATCCTCCCCTTCTCATTTTTCTCTCCCCATCTCCCCTTACCCCCATTCCATCCCACCCCACCCCCAAGATCCCAATTTTCCCCCCGGCAATTTTGTCTACTTCCCTTAGCCAGGAGGATAACTATATGTTTTTCTTTGGGTTCACCTTCTTGTTTAGCTTCTTTAGGATCACTAATTATAGACTCCGGTGACCTTTATTTATGGCTAGAATCCAATTATGAGTGAGTACATTCCATGGTCATCTTTTTGGGTCTGGGTTACCTCACTCAGGATAGTGTTTTCTATTTCCATCCATTTGCATGCAAAATTCGAGAAGTCATTGTTTTTTACCGCAGCGTAGTACTCTAAAGTGTATATATTCCACACTTTCTTCATCCATTCTTCCATTAAAAGGTATCTAGGTTGTCTCCAGGTTCTGGCTATTACAAATAATACTGCTATGAACATAGTTGAACAAATGCTCTTGTCATATGATAGGGCATCTCTTGGGTATATTCCCAGGAGTGGTATTGCTGGGTCCAGGGGTAGGTTGATCCCAAATTTCCTGAGAAACTGAAACACTGATTTCCAAAGTGGTTGCACAAGATTGCATTCCCACCAGCAATGGATGAGGGTACCCCTTCCTCCACAGCATCTCCAGCAAAGGCTATCATTGGTGTTTTTTATTTTAGCCATTCTGACAGGTATAAGATGATATCTCAAAGTTGTTTTGATTTGCATTTCCCTGATTGCTAAGGAGGTTGAGTATGACCTTAAGTGTCTTTTGGCCATTTGAACTTCTTCTGTTGAGAATTCTCTGTTCAGTTCAGTGCCCCATTTTTTAATTGGGTTAATTAGCATTTTAAAGTATAGTTTCTAAAGTTCTCTATATATTTTGGAGATCAGACCTTTGTCTTTTGCGGGGTTGGTGAAGATCTTCTCCCAGTCTGTAGGTTGCCTTTTTGTCTTAGTGACAGTGTCATTTGCTTTACAGAAGCTTCTCATTTTTAGTAGGTCCCATTTATTCAATGTTGCCCTTAATGTCTGTGCTGCTGGGGTTATACATAGGAAGCGATCTCCTGTGCCCATCTGTTGTAGGGTACTTCCCACTTTCTCTTCTATCAGGTTCAGTGTGTTCAGACTGATAATGAGGTCTTTAGTCCATTTGGACTTGAGTTTTGTGCATGGTAATAGATATGGATCTATTTTCATTCTTCTACAGGTTGACATCCAGTTGTGTCAGCAAATTTGTTGAAGATGCTTTCTTTCTTCCATTGTATACTTTTAGCTCCTTTATCAAAAATGAGGTAATCATAGGTTTGTGGGTTAAAATTCAGGTCTTCTATAGGATTCCATTGGTAGACTTCTCTGTTTTTATGCCAGTACCACACTGTTTTCATTACTGTAGCTCTGTATTAGAGTTTGAAGTCAGGTATGGTAATGCCTCCAGATGATCCTTTATTGTATAGGATTGTTTTGGCTATCCTGGGTTTTTTGTTTTTCCATATAAAGTTGATTATTGTCCTCTCAAGATCCGTGAAGAATTTTGATGGGACCTTGATGCGGATTTCATTGAATCTATAAATTGCCTTTGGTAGAATTGCCATTTTTACTATGTTGATCCTCCCAATCCAAGAGCAAGGGAGGTCCTTCCATTTTCTGGTATCCTCTTTAATTTCTTTCTTCCATGCCTACAAGTTCTTGTCAAATAGATCTTTCACTTCCTTGGTTAGAGTTACCCCAAGATATTTTATGCTGTTTGTGGCTATCGTGAAAGGTGAAGCTTCTCTGATTTTCCTCTCTGCTTCGATATCCTTTGTGTATAAGAGGGCAACTGATTTTTAGGAGTTGATTTTGTATCCTGCCACATTACTAAAGGTGTTTATCAGCTGTAAAAGTTCTTTGGTGGAGTTTTGGGGGTCGCTTATGTACACTATCATATCATCTGCAAATAACGAAAGTTTAACTTCTTCCTTTCCAATTCGAATCCCCTTGATCCCATTATGTTGCCTTATTGCTATTGCTAGAGCTTCAAGCACTATATTGAAGAGGTATGGTGAGAGTGGACAGCCTTGTCGTGTTCCTGAGTTTAGTGGGATGGCTTTGAGTTTCTCCCCGTTTAATTTGATGTTAGCTGTCGGCTTGCTGTATGTAGCTTTTATTATATTAAGTATGACCCTTGTATCCCTAATCTCTCCAATACTTTTATCATAAAGGGATGTTGAATTTTGTCAAATGCTTTTTCAGCATCTAATGAAATGATCATATGGTTTTTTTCTTTCAGTTTAATTATATGATGGATTACATTGATAGATTTTCGTACGTTGAACCAGCCCTGCATCTCTGGGATGAAGCCTACTTGATCATAATGGATAATTTTTCTAATGTGTTCTTGGATTCGGTTTGCCATTATTTTGTTGAGGATTTTTGCGTCGATGTTCATGAGTGAGATAGGCCTGTAATTCTCTTTCCTGGTTGAGTCTTTGTGTGGTTTGGGTATCAGAAAACTGTAGCTTCATAAAAGGAATTTGGTAGTGACTCTTCTGTTTCTATATTGTGAAATACTTTAAGGAGTATAGGTATTAGGTCTTCTTGGAAGTTCTGGTAGAATTCCGCATTGAAACCATCTGGTCCTGGGCTTTTTTTGGTAGGGAGGTTTTTGATAACAGCTTCTAATTCTTCGCAACTAACAGGTCTATTTAGATTGTTCACCTGGTCCTGGTTTAACTTTGGTATATGGTATTTACCTAAAAAAGTGTCCATTTCCTTTACACTTTCCAGTTTTGTGGCATACAGGCTTTTGTTGTAAGATCTAATGATAATCTGAATTTCCTCTGTGTCTGTGGTTATGTCCCCCTTTTTATTTCTGATCTTATTAATTTGCATATTCTCTCTCTGCCATTTGATTAGTTTGGATAGGGGTTTATCAATCTTGTTGATTTTCTCCAGGAACCAGCTTTTTGTTTCATTGATTCTTTGGATTGTTTTCTGTGTTTCTATTTTGTTGATTTCAGCCCTCAGTTTGATTATTTCCAGTCTTCTACTCCTCCTAGGTGAGTCTGCTTCTCTTTTTCTAGAGCTTTCAGGTAGGCTGTTAAGTCTCCAATATGTGGTTTCTCTGTTTTCTTTAAGTGGGCACTTAGTGCTATGAACTTTCCTCTTAGGACTGATTTCATAGTGTCCCATAAGTTTGAGTATGTTGTTTCTTTATTTTCATTGAATTCAAGGAAGACTTTAATTTCTTTCTTTATTTCTTCCTTAATACAGGTATGGTTCAGTAGTGGACTGTTTAGTTTCCATGAGTTTTTAGGCTTTCTGGGGGTAGCATTGTTGTTGAAGTCTAACTTTAATCCATGGTGATCTGATAAGACACATGTAATTACTAATATTTTTTTGTAACTGTGGAAGTTTGCTTTGTTACTTAGTATGTGGTCAATTTTCGAGAAGGTTCCTTGAGATGCTGAGAAGAAGGTATATTCTTTCCTATTTGGGTGGAATATTCTATAGATGTCTGTGAAGTCCAATTGATTCATTACCTCCTTTAATTCTCTAATTTCTCTGTTAGCTTTCTGTCTGATTGACCTGTCCATTGGTGAAAGAGGAGTGTTGAAGTCTCCTACTTTCAGTGTGTATGGTTTGATGGCTGCCTTGAGTTTTAGTAATGTTTCTTTTATGTACGTGGGTGCTTTTATATTAGGGGCATAGATATTCAGGATTGAGACTTCATCCTGATGAATTGTTCCTGTTATGAGTATAAAATGTCCCTCTCCATCTCTTCTGACTGATTTAAGCTTGAAGCCAACTTTGTTAGAAATTAGAATGGCCACACCTGCTTTTTTCTTAGGTCCATTTGCTTGCCTTTTCCCAGCCCTTTACTCTGAGTAGGTGCCTGTCTTTGTGGTTGAGGTGTGTTTCTTGTAAACAGCAGAATGTTGGATCCTGTTTTCGTATCCAATCTCTTAGCCTGTGCCTTTTTATAGTTGAGTTGAGCCCATTGACATTAAGTGATATTAATGACCAGTGGTTGTTAACTCCGGTCACTTTTTTAGTAGTAGGGTTTGCGTGTTTCCCTTCTTTGAGTTGCGCTGGTGAAGGGTCTCTAGATGTCTGAGTTATTGTGGTCATTGTTGGACTCCTTGGTTAGTGATTTTCCTTCTATTACTTTCTGTAAGACTGGATTTGTGGCTACGTATTGTTTAAATTTATTTTTATCCTGAAAATTTTGTTTTCTCCTTTTATAGTGAATGAAAGCTTGGCTGGGTATAGTAGTCTGGGCTTGCATCCATGGTCTCTTAGTTTTTGCAGTACATCTATCCAGGACCTTCTGGCTTTCATGGATTTCATAGAGAAGTCAGGTGTAAGTCTGATAGGTTTACCTTTATAAGTAACTTGGCCTTTTTCCTTTGCAGCTCTTAATATTCTTTCTTAATTCTGTATGCTTTGTGTTTTGATTATTATATGGTGAGGGGATGTTTGTTTGTTTGTTTGTTTGTTTTTTTGACCCAGCCTATTCAGTGTTCTGTATGCTTCTTGAACCTTCATAGGTACATCTCTCTTTAGGTTGGGAAAGTTTTCTTCTATAATTTTATTAAATATATTTTCTGGACCGTTGAGCTGCACTTCTTTTTCTTCTTCTACTCCAATTATTCTTAGGTTTGGTCTTTTTATTGTGTCCCATATTTCCTGAATGTTTTGTGATGAGAGTTTGTTGGACTTGCTGTTTTCTTTGATCAGTGCTTTTATTTTCTCTATGTTATCTTCAGAATCTGAGATTCTTTCTTCTATCTCTTGTATTCTGCTGGTTATGCTTGTTTCTGTAGTCTCTATTCATTTACCTAGATTTTCCATGTCCACCCGGCCCTCTGTGTTTTCTTCTTTGCCTCCATTTCAGTTTTCAAGTCTTGAACTGTTTCCATTATCTGCTTGATTGTTTTTCCTTGGTTTCCTAGGGTATCATTCACTGATTTACTCAATTCTTCAAACTTTGTTACACTTCTCATCCACTTCTATAAGTGCATTTTTTACATGCTGTTTAAGGGCCTCTATCACTTTCATAAAGTCAATTTTTTCTAGTTCTTCTTGATTAAGGTGTTCATGTCCTCCTGTTGTGAGGTCTCTGGGTTCTGGTGGTTTCATATTGTTTTTCAGATTGTTGGGTGAATTCTTGCATTGGCGCCTTCCCATCTCTTCCTCCTAATGCTCCCCTATTGATCTTCTTTTACAGGATCAGGTCTCCTTGCCCACTGATGTACCTTCCCAGTGATGTCACTCCCCAGTAATGGCTCTCCTGGTGCCCAGATCAGATCTCTGTGCTGCTTGGGTAGCTCGTACACAAAGGGCCTATCTTGCTTGCTCCAGGCAGGCTATTGAGACAAAAGAACTACCGCCCTCCTGGTTGCCCTCCAGATTGGGATTCAGTCCCAGCACCCAAACAGGCTGAGCTGGGAGATGTTATGTGGCCAAAGAGGGGAGGGAGGCAGATGGGGGGAGGCTTCTGCATGCAAGCTGGGTGGGATAGGAAGAGAGAGGAGGTATCAGGCAGTATAGCCCCTGCAGGATGACTAGGAAGTGTAGGAGGGATGAGGAATGTCTGAGTTCCTTGTTCCAGGCTGCTGCCGCACTCACTCACCCCAATCATGGCTCTCCTGGTACCCAGATCAGATCTCCGTGCTGCTTGGGTAGCTAGTAAACAAAGGGCCTACCTTGCTTCCTGCAGGCAGGCTATTGAGACAAAGGAACTACCGCCCTCCAGGTTGCCCTCCTGATTCGGCTTTGGTCCCAGCGCTGAACAGACTGAGCTGGGAGATGTTATGTGGCCAAAGAGGGGAGGGAGGCAGATGGGGGGGGGGTGTTCTGGATGCAAGCTGGGTTGGATAGGAAGAGAGAGGAGGTATCGGACAGTATAGTCCCTGCAGGATGACCAGGAAGTGTAGGAGGGATGAGGAACGTCTGAGTTCCCTGTTCCAGGCTGCTGCCGCACTCACTCACCCCAATGATGGCTCTCCCTAATCCAAATTCTTAAAGTTCATATTTTTCTGTGAAAAAATCAGTCAGGCCAATCAGAGTAATACGCCACTTCTGGTATCAACTTGTGTCTCAGTTTAGGGTTCTCTTGCTGTGAAGAGACACCACGACCATGGCAACTCTCATAAAAGAAAAAAAAACACTGTAGTCTGGTCATGATTTCATCTCCCTCATCTCTTCTCAGATATTCCCAACCACTCCAATTCTGCACCTTTTTTCTCCCTAGAAATTAAACAGGTCAATAAAAAGAAAAACATTAATAATTTAAGAGGAGCAAACGGAGAAGTTAAAGAAAGCTCACCAAAAACATACACATAGAGGTAGATGTGCATGCATACTCATATACAAAACCTTAAAAACACAAAAATCTGAAACCATAAAAGAAAAGAAAAACCCAAATAAAACATTATGAGACAAAATATCTCCAAATCTCCATTGGTATCAAAGAGTTCATTTTTTGTTGGCTGTCGACTGATGTGCATGGGGCCTGCACTTAAGTGTCATTTGTATACCCAATGAGACTCCCTTGGAGAAAACCATTTTTATCCTTTGCTATCAGTTATCAATTAGAGGTAGCTTCTTGGTTAGGAACGGGATCATGTGTCCATTTCTCCTCTTAGCACTGGGAACCATCCTGGTTTGGAAGTCCTGTGCATGCTGCAGGTGCTGTGCCTAGTGCCTCAGTCTCTAAGTTCATATGTTTGATGAAGACATCCCATTTAGGATTGAGTGTCCCAAGGTCTCTCAGTCTCTGCACATTGTCCAGCTATGGGTCTCTGTATTCGTTCTGCTCCAGGAAGCATCTCCAAGGATGGACAGAGTAAGACATTGATGTATGAATAGAAAAGAATGCCATGAGGAGTCATTTTATTGGTACATTCCTTTAGCACAGCAGTTCTCAACCTACCTAATTCTGTGGCCCTTTCATATAGCTCCTTGTGTTGGGATGACTCCCAACCAGAAAAATTATTTTCATTGCCACTTCATAACTATAACTTTATTAGTGTTAAGAATCACAATGTAAATATTTTTGGAGATTGAGATTCACTGCTTTCGCAGAACAGTATTTAGTTTTCCACTAGGTCTATTGCTTGGCTACCTGAGCAGTGTCAGGCCATGGGTTCTATCCCATGGACTAGGCCTTTAATTAAGAAAATAGTGGTTGGTTAATCCCACAACTTTTGTGCCACTATTTCATCAGCATATCATTCAGACAGGTCACGACTGTAGATCATGGCTTTGGGAGCTGGGAGCTGGGTTGGTGTTTATCTTTTTCCTTTAGTAGTGTGCAGAGTACCTCCTAGTACCATTAACACCAGTAGGGGTGAAGGCTCTGGTTAAGAACCAGCTGTACTTTTCCATGTTCAGTAAGCTATGTAGGTGTCATCAGGAATAGGGCCTTACTATTAGGCTATGGAGAGCTATCAATAACCTTGACAATAACCTGAGTTGCTTGGGGATTCACATGGTGCCCCTTTGTCCAACAACTCAGTTAGCTGTAACTAATTCCTGCACTGGAGGTTTAATTTGGTGGCGAGAGGTCCAATTGGGGCTTTGTTTTTCCTGTTCCTTAGAAATCCCTTTTAGATTTCTTTTTATATATAAGAAGTTTCTATTGTAGTAGATATATGTATGACCCTTCAAATGGCCCTTAGTGTTAGCTGCCCTTCCTATCTTCTCTCCCTAACCTTTTTCTTCCCTCTTCCTTTCCTTTTAATCCTCCCATTCCAGCTATCCCCTATCACTTCTATCCACTTCCTCAGGAAATCCTTTCCTCCCCCTAGTCCCTTGTTTAATACATAACTTCTGTGTTTATATGGATTGTACCACGCCTGTAGAAGACTTAAAAGCTAGCATCCATGTATTGGCAAATGCATATCATGTTTGTCTTTTTGGGTTTGTGTTATCTCACTCAGAATGATTTTTTTCTAGTTCCATCCATTGGCCTTTAAATTTCACAAGTTTAATTTTTTAACAGCTGAGTAATATTATATTGTGTAAATGAATCAAAATATCATTATTCAGGCATTTGTTGATGACATAGGCTGTTTCCAATGTATGATTATTATGAATAGAGAGTCAATGAACATGGTTGAGCAAGTGCCTCTTTGGTAGTTTGAAGCATCCTTTTGGGTATATGCCCAAAACTGGTATAGCTGGACTTGAGGTAGTCCCATCTTCCTGAGGAACCATCTCACTGATTTCCATGGTGACTGTATGAATTTTCACTCTTGCCTGCAGTGGAGGGGGTTTCTTTTACTCTGCATCCTTGCCAACACGAGCAGTCACTTGTTTTGCTGATTTTAGTCATTTTGACAGGTGTAAGAAGAAGTTTCATGTAGCTTTGACTTTCATCCCTGCTGGCTAAAGATGGTGAGCGTTTCTCTAGGTGCTTCTTAGCCACTTAGTTTCCTCTGTTGAAAATTCTATTTTGCTCTGTATTCCAATTTTAATTGGGTTATTTGTCTTCTCACTAATATTTTATAGATTTATGTATTTATTACATACACAGTATTCTGCCTGCACACCAAGAAGGCACCAGATCTCATTATAGATGGTTGTGAGCCACCATGTGGTTGCTGAGAATTGAATTCAGGATCTCTGGAAGAACAGTCAATGCTCTTAACTTTCAGTAATCTCTCCAGCCCACTATCTAGTTTTTAGAGTTCTTTATATATATTCTGTCATATGTAGAGTTTGAAAAAAAAAAGGCTTACTGCTTTGTCCAAATGACTATATCCCATGCCATGCAGAAGATTCTCAGTTTTATAAGGTTCTATTTATTAATTGTTGATCTTAGTGCCTATTATGTTCTGTTCAGAAAGTCTTCTTTTTGTGCCTGTGAGTACAAGGCTATTCCCAACTTTCTCTTCTATAAGATTCAATGTATCTTTTTGAGGTCATTGATCCCTTTGGAGTTGAAGTTTGTGCATGGTGATAAATAGATCCACATCTACTTGAATTCTTCTACATGAAGACATCCAGTTTGACCATTACCATTTGTTGAAGATGCTATCTTTCATCCATTTTGTATTTCTGGCTTCTTTGTTAAAAATGAGGTGTCCATAGATGTGTGGATTTATGTCTGGGTCTTCAAGTCCACTTGTCAACTTGTCTGTTTTTGTGCCAATACCATGCTATTTTTTATTACTATAATTTTATAGTACAACTTGATGGTCCTGAGTTTCCAGCATTTCCTTTATTATTCAAGCATTTTTTAAAATCTGTCCTGGGTTTTTGTGTTTCCATGAACATGAAAATTGTCATTTCAAGATCTGTGAAGACTTTGCATCCCTAATTGCTCTACGACTTTAATCATTAAGGGGTGTTGACTTTGTCAACAGCCTTTTCTACATCTAATGAGATGACTTTTCTGTTTGTATATAGTGAATTGTATTTATCTCTTCACATATGTTGGACCATTCCTGCATCTCTGGGATGTAACCTACTGGTGATATTTTTGATGTGTTCTTGGATTCTGTTGGCAGGTATTTTATTGAGCATTTTTGCATCTATGTTCATAAGGAAAATTTGCCTTTAATTTGCTTTCTTTGTTGAGTCTTAATGTAGTTTGGGTATCACGGTTAACTATGCATTGTAAAATGATTTGAGCAATGTTGCTTCTGTTTTTATTTTGTGGAATAAGATGAGTAGCATTGGTGTTAACTCTTACTTAAAAGTCTGGTATATTTTTGTGCTAAAACCTTCTGGTCTTGGATTTTGGGGGAGGTGGAACTTTAGTTGACTGTTTCTATATTACTAGGAGTTATAGGTCTGCTCATGTGATCTTGATTTAACTTTGGTAAATGGAATATATCAAAAATTAATCATTTCTTATAAATTTTCCAGTCTGACAGAGTACAGTTTTTAAAAATATGTCATTATAATTCTCTGGATTTCCTTAGTATCTATTGTTATAACGCCCCTTTTGTTTATAAATATGTTGATTTGGATATTCTTTCTCTGTCTCATAGTTAATTTGCATAAGGGCTTGTCAATCTTACTGATTTTCTCAAAAAAACCAACTCTTTGTTTCACTAATTCTTTGTATTGTTTTTTTTTGTTTGTTTCTATTTTATTGATTCCAGATGAGACTTTGGTTGTTTCTTACCACTTACTCCTTTTGGATGTGATTTCTTCTTTCTGTTTTAGAGTTTTCAGGTGTACTGTTAAGTTGCTAGGATGTAGTCTCTCTAACTTTTTATGTAGTCATTTCATATTATGAACTTGCCTCTTAGAATGACCTTCATTGTGTCCTATAAATTTGGTTATGCTGTATTTTTATTTTCATTCAATTTTAGAATGTCTTTGATTGTTTTCTTAATTTCTGTCTTGACTTGTTTTTCAGTATCCATGAGTTTGTAAGCCTTCTTCTGTTTCTGTTATTGTTGACTTTTTTTTTTTTAGTTTTTCGAGACAGGGTTTCTCTATAGCTTTGGAGCCTGTCCTGGCACTAGCTCTTGTAGACCAGGCTGGCCTAGAACTCACAGAGATCTGCCTGCCTCTGCCTCCGCCTCCCGAGTG
The DNA here is from genome assembly GCF_037038515.1 of Microtus pennsylvanicus. Taxonomy (NCBI): domain Eukaryota; kingdom Metazoa; phylum Chordata; class Mammalia; order Rodentia; family Cricetidae; genus Microtus; species Microtus pennsylvanicus. The sequence continues at coordinate 113,662,671 of NC_134581.1, read as the reverse complement.
CTGGGATTAAGGCAATTTTCTTTTATCTACTGGGATTTACTTTGTGTCCAAGTATATGGTCAGTTTTGGAGAAAGTTCCATTAGGTGTTGAGAAGATACATATATACACATGTTTGAGTGAAGTGTTCTGTAAATACCTATTAGATCATTGGATTTAGATCATCAGTTAGCTCCTACATTTCTGTCTCATTTTCTAGACAATCTGTCTATTGGCAAGTGTGGGGTATTGAAGTCTCCCACTATCAGGGTATGAGGGTCAATATGTGATATAAACTGTGGTAGTGTTTTCCTTCTTGAACCCATTGTAGGTCTAGATTTGTAGATATAGATTCCTTAAATTTGGTTTTATCATGGAATGTATTATTTTCTCTGTGTTGTGACTGAGAGTTTTGCTGGGTAATAGTAGTCTGGGATGGCACCTGTAGTCCATTAGTGTCCTTTCATATAGTTGGGTGCCCTTGTGTTTGGTGAATAGATGTTAAGAATTGCAGTGTCTAACTGGTGGATTTTTCTCTTTGATAAGTATGTAGTGTTTTTCTCTAGCTCTTCTGAAAATTAGTTTTTATTTGAATTTTTTTTGGTAAGATATTAAAATGGCTACAGTAGCTTGCTTGGAACATCATTTTTTCCTGTCCTTTTACCCAGAGGTGATGTCCATTCTTGATGGTGAGGTGTGTTTCCTTTTTTGTTTTTATCCAATCTGTTAGTTTGTGGGTTTTTATTGAGAAATTTATTGCAATTATGTTGAGAATTATTAATGAGCAGTGTTTGTTGATTCCTGTTATTTGTTCGATAGTATTGATTCTTCTTTCCTCTTTTGATTTGCTGGTCTGGAGTTATTTATTCCTTGTGTTTTGTTATGTGTGATTAAATTCTTCCTTTTGAAGTTTTCCATCTTGTGCCTTCTGTAGGTCTGGATTTATAATATTTTTTATTGTAGAATGTTTTTCTTTCTCTGTGTATTGTGATAGAATGTTTTATTGGGTACAGTAGTCTGAAAACAGTGGTCTCTTAGAATTTGTAGAACATATGTCCTGGCCCTTCTGGCTTTGAGTCTCCATTGAAAAGTTATATATTATTCTAATAGTTCCACCCTTATATGTTACTTGGTTTTTCTCCCTTATATATTTAATATTCTTTCTTTGTTCTGGACAGTTAGTATTTTGTTTGGTTATTATGTATCATCTTAGTCAGTATTCTATTGTTTCGAAGAGACACTATGACCACAGCAACTCTTATAGAAGAAAGCATTTGATTGGGGCTTACATACAGTTTCAGAGTATTACTTTATTATTATGGTGGGGAACATGGCAGCATACAGGCAGACATGGTGCTGGAGAAGTAGCCTAGAATTCTACATCTGAATCCACAGGCAGCAGGAGAAGAGAACCACTGGGCCTGTCTTGGGATTTTGAAACCCTAGCGCCTACCTCTAGTGATACATTTTCTCCAACACTGCCACACTTCCCAATCCTTTCAAATAGTAACATTCCCTGGTGGACAAGCATTCAAATCTATGAGCCTGTGGGGGCCATTTTCATCCAAATCACCACAAGTATTATGGAGAATTTCTTTTTTATTCTTGCTTATTTGGTGTTCAGTATACATTTTGTACCCTGATAGGCACCTCCTTCTTTTTAGCAAAATGTCTTCTGTAATTTTTAAGACTATTTTTTGTGACTTTAATCTTTTTTGTTGTTGTTGTTGATTGTTTATTTGTTCTTCCCTTGTTCCTCTATCCATAGATTTATTCCTAGATTTTATTTTTTCATAGTGTCCCATGTGTACTTAATGTTTTGTGCCTAGATTCTTCTATAATTAAAAATTTTCTTTGGGTAAACTATATATTTCTTCTACCTTGTCTTCAACATTTAAGATTCACTCTTCTGTGTCTTATACTTTCCTGATGAGGGATACTTCTGAGGTGTTTGTTTGACTTCCTAAATTTTTCATTTCCTGTTTTATCTCAGCTGAGGTTTTCTTTAATGCTTCTATTTCATTGTTGAATTCTGCTTCCACATCTTGAATTGTTTTCATTACTTTATCCAATATTTGTGTGTTTGTGTGTTCCAACAAACTTTAATAAGTGTTTATTCATATCCTATTTGAGGTCATTGAACATATTCATAATTGCAATTTTGAGTTCCCCATCTTCACCTGGGGCTTCAGCTGCATTGCGTTTCTCAGGTCCTACTGCAGTGGTGCCACTGGGTTCTAATGTATATTAATTAGTCTATAGTATATCTATAGAAGCATATTGTTTTTGATTATTAATGATCATGCTTTTATACTGACCAGGTTTAGGATAATTGAGGTAATTCTAAGTGTTGAGCATTGGTCTTGCTTTTTTTGGGTTGGTGTTCCACTCCTTGATTTCTGTTGCCATCTCTGGATCTTAGGAAATTGTGATAGCTGAGGGTTGTCCAGTAGGGAGTGTTTCTGCAGGCTGGTGGTAACAAAGAGGAATAGAGGTGGTTCAGAAGAAAAGGATGAAAGTGGCTTCATAAATGAGCTAAAGGAATCCCTACTTCACATTTCAAGGCAGAGTTCTCAAGGAGTTAGAGATGTGGTAGGAAGCTGGGATCCTGCAAATAGTTTGCAGTAAGGCAAAGAATGCTCTGGAGAAACAAGAATGAAAGGGCTAGGTGGATTCTGTGTCTGAACCAAAAGTTGAGTAAGTAAATGAAGTTGAGGTGGGAAGAGGGGTACCTTTATGGTGGTTGTTACCCTGCTGATCATGAGAGTGGAAAGATCTTAAAGGAGGGACAGGAAGGACAGTGTGAATCACATACCTGAGTCCTGCCAGATAGGGCCACTGGGGATCCTGGAGAGAGAGTGTTTCAATGTATTTGGGGCTGACAGGTAGGCATAGGAATGGGCTAGAAAGGGGTTGAGAAGGTCCATAGGAAATAGGAACACTGGGTCCCTGTCAAGGTTAATTGAAGTCCCTTTGAAGGGAAAGTAGGGTAGGAAGGCAGGCCCCTGACAGAGGTTTGTTACGGGTCTGGGGATGAGATTGGAGGAATTGTAATCTATCCCTACTTTTGAAAGTGATGAAGCAATGGTTTATAAATAAGAAATAGATGCTTAAGAAATTATATACCAGTTGTATACCTGAGATTTTAGGACAAGAATACTAAGGAGGATTAGTCTAAGTTTAGATGTAGTTATAGGTATTTTAACTTTGTGATCAACTTACTGGTCCATTTGCTTTCAACCCTTGTAGCATATGTGTAGTAAAATCTGCCCTGCTGATGCTTTACAGATTTGTTTTGCCTAAAGAATAAGACGAACATAAACTACATAGAAAACAATATTGTAAGGTCACAATTATAATATGATGTTTTTGCTTTCAATACCTGTGGGTTTTAATTTCCTGGAGAAACTTGAAGATATTTTTGATGAACCACTTTTTAAGTAGCAGCAGAAGGCTAATAATGTCTTCCAGGGCATTATTTGGCAAACTTTGGGTTTCTTAATCCTGAAAAGGATAGAAGACTTGAGCAATTTTAGTAGAAAATGATAATGCTACATTCCTAGGGTTATCGTCAATCTCTAGTAAGTTGTATTTTTTAGGTATCACAGGGCAACAAACCTTCAAATATTTGGTGCCTGAAAATAATAGCTATTGATACTTACTAGAAATAGATATCTATGAATGAACAATTTTGACCTTTTTCTATCTGTCTTCTGTTCTACTGGCAGTATCAGTGGCTTTGCTGTCTTAAGTGATTTAGCATTTGTGCTTCATAAAAGTGGACTGATCAAGATTTTGGATTCTTACCCTGGGAGTAAGGAAACTCTTCCCATCCTTTTTGTAAAGATGCTCATTTGAAAGAAAGGGTTATACATCCACAAATGAAGAAAAGAAGCAAGCTTTTTGACCTCTTCTAATAGCTTTTTTTTTAAAAACAAGATTTCACTTGTATTAATGTGAGTGTGTGTAGGGTCTGTACATAATAGCCAGGGTCCTCTTCCACCACTCACCACCTATTCCACTGACTCAGAGTCTCTTCCAAATCTGGGGCTCACATATTGAATCTTGGATCAAACGGAAGTAAGCAAAACTCAGTGGCCTTCCTCTATACACTCCTTGAAGTTGATATGACAGGTATTGGCGGGATGCTCTACTTGTTATGTGGATCCTAAAAGCTGAACTCCAGGTCTCTTTATTATGGATGAAGTGCTCTTAATTGCTGGACTGTCTCCCCAGACTCACCAGCCCTCTAACTTAACACTATAGCTTCTGTTATTGCAAGATGTCCTGCTTCACTTCCTTGGTGTTTCTAATTTGCTCATTTTCTATTTGTCCTTCTACTTTTCTTCTTGTTTAAGTTTTGTCACCTCTATGCTTCATGTCTAAGCAGATAATACTGTTTCTAGGGTCTTTGGAATTAATAATTAGCTTTTCTACTCGATAACACTCCTTTTTGAATCACAAATGTGTTTTTACTGTTGTTTTATAATTCTTCCACAAAAGAATTTTTAATGCTTTTGTTTGTTTGCTGTTTTTAGACAAGGTCTCACTATGTATCTTGACTAGCCTGGAACACACTGTGTAGACTAGGGTAGCTTTGAACTCACAGAGATCTGCCTGCCTGTTCCCTAAGGGCTGGGACTGATGGTATGCGTTGCCATGCTCAGCTAAAGTTAATTTTCAGTACTTAAATTCTAGCTTATAAAGTTGTACCTCTTTTGTTCAAACCATGTCATAACTTCTTTTCTTTTACTTTTATTATTATTAGCATTATCATACAAAATTATATGTCTTTTCACACACTTATATACTTTGAGAATCTAAATATATAGCTCTTAAACCTCTGATACCAAAGTTCTGCTGCTTCTCAATATGTTCCGTATGAAAATTTTTTGATATAGTGATTTCCACAATGCATGCATGTGCATATCGACATGAACATTGCATATATATAACACACACACACACACACACTATATATATATATATATATATATATATATATATATATATATATTCACATATATACACAAACCGGTTTCCAATTTTCCTTGGAAGCCTCCTTTTTAGTAGAAATGTTAAAGCAAACACCAGTCTCTGCAGTTTTTAAATTATTACCCTATTGTCTGAGAACTGCACACAAACAGTAGGAATGGGTCCTGGAAGCTATGTGTGCTTAAGTGATGAAAGACTGCTTGATGTGTATTTAGGGCATGGAGGTTCTGGTCCAGTCTTCATGCCTAGAGATGCCTGTGTCATCAGAATGATTTTCCTGACTATTAAAGGATGGCCTGACCTGATCTCTTAACTTTATTTTTCAAATAAACAGGTGGGGTCCAAAATTTTACACATGCCTGTTCACTATGCACTCTAATGTTTTTCTATGAAACTAGCAGTGAGTTTTTCTAAAAATATTGATTACTAAAACAAGTTTAAGTTAATGAAGTGCTTAGAAATATTTTAAATTGTGGGCAAATTTGTTAAGCAGTACTTTTTTACTTCTTATCACAATAATGTAACATAGAAAATAATAAAATTTTGATTTTCTTTTCACCAATTACCAAATGGATGCTTCTATATTCTCCACTAAGTTTTCTACTAGAATGCAGTTATTCTGATATGAATCAAAATGTGGAAAAATCAGAACAGACAGCTGGAGTACACAGCAGGGACCAGGTAAACTGCTGTCTCAAACAAAGTGGCCAGTGGGGACCAATGCTCAAATATGTCTTCTGACTTACTCATATACACACTCCCACTAGAACTTTCTAGAAGATAAATTACTTTCTCAGGCAACAGGAACAGAAGCCCTCGAAGTTATGTCTTTGTCCAGTAGGACAACATTATGACGAGTGAGTATATGGTGGGAAGATGGAAGAAAGACATAAACTTCCATGTTCTGGGGAGTTGAGGGCAGTGAGGAACCTGCTCACATTGGTGGCCTTTCAGGAGTTGAGGGCTGTGAGGTACCATGCCATTGAAAGAGTCCTTCTGCCTCTTTTCTGCCACCAAGGATCATGATGATGTCCAGACCTGTACTGCTGCCGGTAGCTATGCCTGAGTCTGTTGCTCTGCAGCAGCTTGGCTCTGTGTTGATATCAGTGACTCTTGTTATTACAGAGGGCCATGCAGAGACTTATTGTCTGGGCTGACACCTGAGGCCATGCTAGTGTCTGATAGTCATGGGACCACATAATCTAGGTGGCAAGTGTTGCTACCTGCGGCCATGATGACTTTCATACTTGAACTGCAAGTGAGAGCCAAGTCTGGATCCATGACCCTACAACAGTCAGGGTCTGTGTTGATGTCGGTGACTATTCTTACCATTGATGGCCAAGTGGATACCCCAGGGGCAGGACTGCCACCTGGGGACACATTGGCACTTTGCCAAACTGTCTCTGAGGCCATGCCAATCTGGATAAACTGCAAAGCCAGTTAGGGCCATGATGATATACAGACCTAAGCTGCTGCCAGGAACCATACAGACCTGAGTGACATATACTGCAAACCAGGGCCAGGAGTCATATGGGTCCCGCTGTGGCTGGGGCCATGTCTGATTTCATGGCCCAGCCACAGCCTGTGGCTATGTTCACATCTGGGGCTCCTGTTGCCAATGAGGGCCAAGTATATGCCCAGGATCTGGACTGCCACTTGAGGACATACTGGTGTTCCAAGGCCATGCAGTCACTGTACCCACCCCAATCTACCAACTGGATCCATGCTGATCATGGCCCAGGCTGCTAACAAAGACCATGTCTGGTCCATGTCCAACCTAGGCAGGGTCTGTTTTGATATCCATGGCCCATGTTACCACCAAGATCCTGGGCTGCTACTTACACCCATGTTAGTGTCTAAGGGCCAAACCATGTGTCAGGGGGATATAGGTCAGAGTGGCATGCACTGCTACTCAGGGCCTTGCATCATCAGAGCCTGGGCTACTTCCAAGGGCCATATCTGGGTCCTTGGCTGTGCCACAGTCTTGGCCTATATTGATGTCTGTGACTCCTGTTGCCACAAAGACAGTGATGAAAGGGCTGCACAGAATTGGTTCCACCCCTCACTGGCTGCATCACTAAAGAGAACTGCATCTTTCCACTAATGCAACACTCAGGGGAATAGGCCCTGCATCTTTCCTGGGCAAACAGTGGGGTTGACCCTGTTGGCCGATGATGCAGGTGAACCAGTACTGAAGGCATGAAAGTGGGAGAACTGACACTGACCTTACTATCCATCTGTCATGTGGTGTCATGGGTGAGAGCAGATTCTCCCCTCACTCTGTGACACCTACTGCAGGTGGGTAGGATGGTCCCAGGGTCATGACAGAAGAAAAACAGATCCTGCAATACTCAGGATAGCAGCCCTGTACCTTATCTGGGCAGCATAATAGTGTTGATCATGTTGATGAGGGCACTGGTATTCTGTCCCTATCAGTGTATACTCTGGGACAATGGTCTTGTGCCCTATAAAGATTTTTCACTTGTATTAGTTTAATAAAACACTGATTGACCAGTAGCCTGGCCAGAAACATAGGTGGGACAACAAGAAAAGGAGAATGGCTCAGTCTGCAGTTGTCATCCAGACACAGAGGAAGCAAGATGAGAATGCCTCATTGATAAAAGGTACCAAGGCATGTGGCTAATACAGACAAGGATTATGGGTTAATGTAAGATATAGGAAGTAATAAGAAGCCTGAGCTAATATGCTAACCAGTTTATAATTAATGTAAGCTTCTGTGTGTGTGTTTTTGGGACTGAACAACTGCAGGACTGGGAGGAACAGAAACCTCTGTTAAAAATGACACCAGCATGGACAACTATATCCACATAAAACCCGAGAGAGCTTGGGAAGTAATTCTGAACACACACACACACACACACACACACACACACACACACAAAACAGTTAAGCACGTCTTAGAGCATCTTTTCTTGTGTGCACTCTGTTTGGTAGCACAAGCACATCTCATTTAAGAGAGGCTTATTGACTCAGCTTTAGCTGCAAAAAGCCTTACAGTTCTTTTAAGAATCCCCATGACCAAACACTTAAATGGTGTTTATAAATAGCCAACAGTATGCTATTTGATGGTGGCAGGGACCTTGAAACTCCATAAAGTTGTAGCAATAAACATGGTTCCCACCAGTAACTCTGCCATGAAACTAGATTCTCAGAAAGCTAAAAATGGGTGGATCCAGTCATCAAAGCCACGGCTTTAATCCTAGCCATATCAATTAGAAAATTATAAACTCATGTGGTCAGAAAAAGAGAGATATACAGTAAAGATAAATATAGACAAAAAACCCTCTAGACAGTTTACATTGTGTTTAAAAATATATGTAGTCTTGGGAGAGAAAAGAAAAAAGGATAAAGTCCTTAAAAGAAAGAAAGGAAGAAAGAAAGAAAGAAAGAAAGAAAGAAAGAAAGAAAGAAAGAAAGAAAGAAAATAGTTAAGTGTGGTGGCACACACCTTTAATTCCAGCATGTGGGAGACAGGTGGATCTCTATGAGTTCAAGGATAGTCTGGTCTACAGAGTGAGTTCCAGGACAGTTAAAGATACAAAGAGAAACTCTGTTCTCAAAAAAAAAAACCAACAAAAATTAAAAATAAAAGAAATAGAGTTTAAAATAAAGCCACGTGAAGATGAAAAATACACAGAGAATTTGGATATTCTATGTTATTGTAACATGAAGGGCCAGTCCTGCTTGTTTGGGTTTTTGTCCTGCCAGGTACCCCACAACTGTTTAGCCCCAAAGAAAATCACACATAGGTCTCCATAAATTATAAGCTGATTGGCCCATTAGCTCTAGCCTCTCACTGGCTAACTCTCACATCTTGATTAACCCATTTTTCTGATCTATGTTAGCCATGTGGCTCAATACTTTTTTTCAGTGGGGCAGCTCACATCCTGCTGCTTTGGTGTTCAGGGCAGGAGTGGGAGGAATCAATTTCCTCCTTCCCAAAATTCTCCTGTTCTCATGTTATTGCATTGTCTTTGAATGATTTGATGGCTAAGGAAGGAACAGCAGCTGCTAAAAGATATTTGATTACAAATGCTGCTTGGTTAATACAACATATATTTTGAAAATGCTTTGACTTCAAAATTTAAGTTAAAAGATATGTTATTTTGGAAAAGAGGTTTTGCTTTTGTTTTCACAGAAAATGATAAGCTGTGAATTCATTCTGGGTTAAGAAAAATTAGGTTTGATTAAGGAAGATCCCCTGAAAAATCTCTGATGGGAACTGCTGGCCCAGATGATCCAACATTTTAAAGGACCTCTGTTGGCATTTCCTTTGAGTTCTACATCCAGAACAGCCTCAAGATGGCTGGCTGAGATAATCAAGTCTCACAGAATATTCCAGTTAGGACTTGACCATAATCCTAAAGTTTCTTTAGATCCCCATAAGATTATTAGCACCCCAATAAGCAGCAAGCAATCCAGAGAACTACATCCACATTCCCACCAAAATGGATTATGGATGTTTATCTTTGTTTAGAGTGTTGGTTACAAGTTGTTATAGATAATGGTCTGGAAAAAAGCTAAACAAAGGAGATTAGATTCAGCGTTCTTGTTTTGAAAGAAAAAAGAAAGGGGAAGTATTTTGGGACAATGATCTTGCATAAAGATTTGTCACTTGTATTAATTTAATGAAATGCTGATTGACTAGTAGCCAGGCAGAAAGTATAGGCAGGGCAACCAAAGTAAGAGAATTATGGAAATTCAGTCTAGTCATCAAGCAGACACAGAGGAAGAAAAAAGAGAATGCCTCACTGATAAAAGGTTCCAATCTACATGACTAACACAGACAAGAATTATGGGTTAATGTAAGATATAAGAGGTAATAAGAGAGTCTGACCTAATATGTCAACCAGTTTATAATTAATGTAGGCCCCTGTGTGTGTTTTATATTTTTGGGGGGGCGGGGATGAATGGCTGTGGGTCTGGGTGGGACAGAAACTTTTGTCAACAAGTATGCATGAGAGATCTGGCCTCATTCCTCATCTGCCATATGGTGGAGTGGGTGATGGAGAGATGCCTCCCATGCCCCACCCCTTGCTACCTCTGGTGGGTGGGATTGAGATGTTCCTAAGGTCATAAGAGTTCCATGTTCCTCACTGACTACAATGCACAGTAGAGTAGACCCTGAACCTTGCCTGAATAGCACACTAGAACAGACCCTGTTGGAAAGGGCTCAGGTTAGCTGTCCCTGGAGGCATTAGAGCAGGAGATCTGATCCTGCCCCCCCTCATCTGCCATCTGGTGACATAGGTAAGAGAAAGATGAGCACCACCAATAGCCACCTATGGCAGGAGGGAGAGCTGGCCTTAGGAGCATGAGAGTGGAAGAGCAGACCCTGAACCTCACCTACTGCAGCAATCAGGAAAACAGTAGAGCTGGCCCTGGTGGTATAGGTGCAGGTAAGCTGGTCCCAGATGAATGAGAGCAGGAGCATTGGCTCTGTTCCTTGCTAGGTGGGGCAATGCTGGAGAGCTCTCTCTGTTGGTCATGATGAGGGAAAGCTGGCAGGCTGGCCAACCCAGGTCCAGAATCAGGGTTATGAGTTGTCCCATCCCAACATTCACCTCATCTATAAACTACTAGAGAATGCGAAGGGTACAACCTGAAGACCTAGAGCTGCAGGATCTCTGTGACATGAGGCAACAACAGGATATCCAAGAGGAATACTAGTGAAGGTCCAATGTTGAGGGTATAACAAAAGCCAGACCAATGACTCATTGTAATGAATACTTTCAAGCAAAGATGTATGTAATAAAGGGTATACTATGCGACTTTGTCACACTACAGCTTTCATCCTATTTTTTTTGTATGTTAGTTTGACTATTATTGTTTTTGTTTGGGGTGTTTTTGTTTTTCTTTTGAATTTTGTTTTATTTTGCAGGGTAGGTTGCAAGGGTGGATGATGAATACAAAGAGACAGAGAGATGGATGCAATAAGAATGCAGGATATGAAAGTCACAAAGTTTCAATAAAAAAAGTGATGCATTTTTTTTCTCTGGGGCATTCTTTGCAGTATATCATGGATATTGTTGGGATGATTGTCTTTGGCAGCATGTCTATCTTTGTTCTCTGGGAAACTAGTAACCAATCTGTCTTAGTCACTGTTCTATTGCTGTCAAAAGTAGAGAAATTATGACCAAGGAACTCGTATGAAAGAAAGCATTTAACTATGGGCTTGCTTAGAGTTTTAAAGGGTTAGTCTATACTTATTGTGTTTAGAAGCAGGAAGACATGGTGCTGGAGCAGTACTTGTGAGCTTTACATCCTTATCAGTAGGCACTAGGCAATGAGAGAGGGAGAGACTGGGCCTGTCATGCACATTTAAAAATTCAAAGTCCCCCAATGACACACCTTTTTCAATAAGTCCGTACCTGTTCCAGAAAGGTCACACCTTCTAGTCCTTCCCAAATAGCTGCACTAGTTAGGAACTAAACATTTAAAGACATGAGGTTATGGGATCCATTTTCTTTCAAATGATCATACTCTCTGTGAAGTAGCTCCTTTTTGTTAACAAATTTATTTTTGCTTATATATTGAGCTTATATTGTTTATCTTGGTGATAATTAGGATCTTCTCTGAAACATGAGCAAACCAACTAGAGGAAAGAATTGGCAAAAGTTCAAAATGAAAGGACACAAAGGATTCTGAAAACTAATTAATTGTTAATTGTTTTGTGTTTTTGTTGTGGAAAGTTGGTGAAAAAAGAAACTGGACATGTTGACAAGCCTTAGAGAATAGACACTAAACAATCCTAATTAGGTTTTGGTGGGATTATGTTTATGTTTGAGGAGAATCTAGGTCTTGCCTATAGGAAGGTATGAGTAAAATAAGAAGCAAAGAGATCCTTCCAGAGGTTGTAGTAATAACAGCAAAATACTGTAAGTCCCCAAATTAAATAGATGATAATGAGGAGCGGGAAAGAGATATTGAAACAATACAAGGAACTGAAGATTCTAATTAATTAGATATGGGTATGATGAAGAAATGGGAGATTGGATACTTGTTTATGTTAGAAATATATAAAGCTATGAAAAGATTGATGCACTTTGATTAAAAAGTCAAAAAAGGTGGTCAGCAAACAATTGAATATGTGGGACTAGAATAGACAATAGAAACGTCTTTATTAGTGATTGTAGACATTTTTGTTCTATGGAGATCTACCAGGTGGAATATGTCCTGTGACAGGATAAGTAAACAAAATTTTCGAGCCTGATTTGAGAGAGGTTTGGTGTGCAAAATTAGGGAACACAATGTTCACTGAGAAAGCACAAAGGATTAAAGGCAAATGGCGGTACCATTTGTGCTATACATGACATGGTCAAAGAATGTGAATGGGGACATCTTAGGGTGTACTAGATAGATTGGTTAAACTCCAAAGTCCTTAGTGAATATATACCAATGATTGAGAAGTCAGTAACTAATGCGGACAAGCATTGCTGTTCATGAGTTCATTTTAATAGTGAGGTTAGATGGACAGATAACTTACTTTCTTTTTGCTATGGTTGTATTCTTTCTGATTTTGTATTTGAGACAAGGTCTTGCTAATAGTTTATATATTGGCTGAGAACTTGCTATGTGGTCCAGGCTGGCCTTACCTTCACAGTCCTTTAGCTACAGTACTGAGATTCCAGATGCAAACCACCATTCTGGTAGTGACATATTTAAAAATTAACTCCATATTTGTATACATGTGTGTATGATGTCTCTGTGTGTAGACCTGAACTGGTTAGAGATCAGTTCCATCTTGTATTTTTTTGGGATTGAATTGGGATTTTTAGACTTGTTCAATATCTTATTTAGGGTTTTATTGCATGACCACAGCAACTCTTATAAAGAAAACATTTAATTGGAGTGACATGTAGTTTCAGAGGTTCAGTCCATTATCAACATGATGGAGAGCTCAATGGCAAGTAGGCAGATGTGGTGAAGTAGTAGCTGAGAGTCCTATATTTTGCAGGCAATAGAAAGTCAACTGAGACACTGGGTGGTATCCTGAGCAAGAAACCTCAAAACCTACCCGCACAGTCATACACTTCCGCCACCAAGGCCATACACATTCTAACAAAGACATACCTCCTATTAGTGTCACTACCTGTGAGATTATGGGAACCAATTATATTCAAGCTACCACACTCAGTAAACATTTTTGCCTACTCAACCACATTAGTGGCGTGATGGCACACAGTTCCACGCATAGGAATTATTTTAAGATTAATTTTTATTATTTTCAATTATGTGTATTTGTTTGCATTTATGTGCATGTGTGTGCATGTGTCAATGGAGGCAAGAGGTGTTGAAACTCCCTAGAGTACAGGTGCTTGTTAACCACCTGACACAGGTACTGGGAATCACGCTCAGGTCTTCTGCAAGAGACTTCTTAACCACTGACCTATGTCTCCAACTCATAAAAATATTTGTGCATGTGTTTGTGTACTCTGAGTCATAATTTCAATGGTTGCCTTTTCTTATTTCTTATTTTGTACTGAAGGTAAGAATGGTGGTAAAGGCTGGGAAGGTTAACAGTGGGAAGAGCAACATGAAGGCAGATGCAGAGGAGAATGGGATGACTTTGATGTGAGAGTGTATGCATGACATGGATTTAGATCTACTGGGCTAAGACTGAGATCTTCTCAGTAGCAAGGGTTGAAAAGCTATACGGTCTGGAAATGAAGAGAGGAATAATGAGAAGACATTTCTGAGAAATGCCAGCTAGGTAGGATTGATGAATTCCATGATTTAGAAGTTTGAAAAAGCACCAGTTTTATGTGAATAAAACATTATACTAATTTCTAAACGGAGCCAAATATGAACTAAATTGTTTTGGGGTCTGTTCTTTAAAAAAGTCTAAAGCTTTTGCATTTAAGAGCTGGTAGACAAACCATATAGGCAATGATAAATGGTCTCTTAGCATCATCTCAAACATGACTGAGAATATTCTATTTAATTATGTCCTCCAAGGCTCCCAGTGTCAGTCTGTGTCCTGTCAAATTGTAAAGGTTCTATGCCTATCAAAGAGAAATTCATTAAGTATTACACACCTAATAATGTAAGAAGTGGGAGCTAACCATTTTATCTTAAACAAACAAACAAAACAAACAAAAACCTCTTTTCCTTGGGCTAGAGAGACTCAGCAGTTACTGAGTTACTGCCCTTCCTGAGATCTGGAGTTCAGTTTCCAGCCCTTCCTGTGACTCTCCATCTAAGGGATCTGTGATGCCCTCTTCTGGTCACCTTGGGTGTTGCACTTATGTGTACATGCCTCCACATACACATGCTAAACTGTAGAAATAAAAGTCTTTGAAGGAGAAAAATAGCTTTTGTCCACTTGGGAAAATGTTTTTCTTTTACACAACCCCCTTTATTTTAGTGTTCCTTTATCTTATCTTATCTTCCATTAGTTTGCTTATTCTCTTCCACTTTCAAAGAAAATACAGTCAAAGCAAATCAAATGTTTGAATAAGGTTTTTCTCATTTCACAGAATTAAGAAAGCACTAAACTTAGTGTTTTCCTTTCCTATGAGATACAATTTCTGTTTATTATCTCTTCTAATAACATTATAGTCATTGCATGAAATAGCTCTCTTGAAAAAAGCACAGAGAGAATATGTAAATAAATCACCTGTTCCTTTTGCTTGTGCAAATAATCAGACTGAACTTTTCACTACTGTGTGAGAACAAAACACTGCTGTGTATGAAAACATGAACTTTAGAGCAGTAATATAAAAAACAAAAATGAAAAAACAAAAACTACAAAACAGATCACTCCATAGTCTGTGTCTCAGACTGTACAAAGTATCACTTATAGTTTGAGTTTTATGTCTGTTACAACTACCTTGGCAATATAAGTTGGGGTGTCCTGTTTTCTGAGAATAAAAATATTATACATATTCATTGATTCTGATTTTAGGTATAAAGTTGTGATTAAGTACCAACAAATAAATATTGAACATCTACTGTGCCTTAGGGAAAAAACTGAATAGGTGTTATATAGGTGGGAAAGCCAAGCAAAACATAGATAACACATGCAGGAATGTGAAATGAATATAATGGTTTTGAGACTGGCCTTTTCAATGAGCTATGGGGCTGATTGTAAGTAACAAAGTTCTCTTTAGAGCTCCTCATGGTGGTCACTACATATTGATTACCTAGCTGATGGTGCCTATTGATTACCTAGCTCATGGAATTCCTAAGAAGCTTTTGTCTGAAATAGTTTCACTAAATAGTAATCTTTTGTGTTCAGTAACTGAGTTCTTCCATTTTGTGGAATCAAATACTTTAAATGTAAATTTTTATGAAGCATTACTGTGTGTATATGATGTGAGTGTGTGTGTGTGAAAGAGAGAGAGACAGAGACAGAGAGAGTAAATCATTCCACAATGCATGCGTTGAAGTCAGACGACAACTCCGTGGAGCAGTTTTATTTTTCCACCCTTACATGGATTGTCATCAGGCTTGCGTGGCAAGAACCTTTACCTATTGAGCTGTCTCACCAGCCTTAACTTTCACATATTTTAAAATCACTATGACTCTACAGTGGTTTCAAAATTATTCTTTTCTTTTTTCCAAAATTACTTTATACTGTAAAAACATAACTCTTGGCCGGGCGGTGGTGGCACACGCCTTTAATCCCAGCACTCAGGAGGCAGAGGCAGGCGGATCTTTGTGAGTTCGAGACCAGCCTGGTCTACAAGAGCTAGTTCCAGGACAGGCTCCTAATCCACAGAGAAACCCTGTCTTGAAAAACCAACCAACCAACCAACCAACCAACCAACCAACCAACCAAACAAACAAACATAACTCTTTCAAAGAGCACAAATCCACTCCAAGCTTAAATGAATGTTATTTTAAAAGAATATCTAAAGACTAAACTTAATCCTTATTCTTAAGTGCTTATTAGTCTAGCTAAGTTATGCTACAGAGTTATAGTTAAACCAGGAACCTGCCCATCTGATTAGAGTGCATAGCAATGGGCAGTACTCTTGTCACTCCCAAGCCGACTGCCCTTCATAACATATCAAATATTTTTTTTTGGTTTTGTATTGTTTTTAAAAAAAGAAAAGAAAAGATGGACATGGTAGTACAAGCCTTTAATCCCAGCATTTGCGAGGCAGAAGCAGGTGGATCCCTTGATTTCAAGGCTATCCTGGTCTACAGAGCAGGGTCCAGGGCAGTCAAGGCTATGCAGAGAAACCCTATCTTGAAAAACCAAAAAGAGAAAATTTACTAAATCTTTTATGTGTATTTCTTTTTAGCTATTTTCTTTAGTGTCATTAAAAATATTCTGAGGCCAGTCAACTGTAACATGAAGGGGGTCTGCTTGTTGGGAGTTTCTGTCCTATCCAGTACCCACAGTTGTTTAGCCCCAAAGAAAATCACACGGAGATCTCTATAAATTATATAGATGATTGGCCCATTAGGTCAGGCTACTTATTAGCTCTTATAGCTTATATTAACCCATTATTCTGATCTATGCTAGCCATGTGGCTCAGTACCTTTTTTCAGTGGGGCAGATCACATCCTGATGCTTCAGTGGTCTGGGCAAGAGTAGGAGGAATCAGCTTCCTCCTTCCCAGAATTCTCCTGTTCTCCTTGCATCATTTCTACTTCCTGTTTGGTTTTCCCACCTATACTTCCTGCCTGGCCAATCAGCATTTATTTAAAACATGATTGACAGAATACAGACAATTTTCCCACACCAGTCAACCTTAGCTTATTTTAACTACTCTATAGCTAATTTACACCCCGGGACTTTTAAGGAGAAAATATATTTTTCTGCTTCAACTTAATTAAATCAATCCAATTAGTTCTTTCATTCAACAAATATTTATTAAGCACCTACAATATGCCAGGCACTGTGCTGGGTGCTGGGGGATACAACTGTGAACAAGATAGACACAGTCCCTGCCCTCAAGGAGCTGACAGTCTAGTAGTTTATAGACAAGTACACAGGCAATTACAATGCAATATGGTGAGTGCCAAATGGGTAAGAAACATTAAGAATGACATGTAAGTCAGCATCATAGGCAGGGCTGGTGGATAATCATGGAAATATTCCCAGTGCAAATAAAATTCAATTCGAGTGCTGAAGGATGAGTGACAGTCAAGGTAAAGACAGAGAAGAGCTACAGACCAAAGAAATGGTAGATGCAGTATTCTGTGTGCTGTGCAAGTCCATTTGCTGGCTGAGAAAATGGGTGGGAGTAAGAGAAGACGACATCAGGGAGGGCTCAGATTTGAAAAGGAACCATTTGCTCAATAACAGAGAAGTAGCCTTTCTTGAGGGACAGTGTGTACTTGTGTTATAAGGATTACATAGTTGTGACACACAGATATTGAAAGGGGATTGTGAGGGTTAAAGGGAAGAAAACCAGTCCTTCATATTTCTGCCAGAGCTCCCATGGTGTCACAGCCTGTGCTCTTTCCTGGCCACCTTGCTGCACAAGCCCTGTACACAGGCCTGCCCAAAGAGTGGCTCTGTGTCTGCTCTCCCATAGGCTCTTTACCACAGTTTTCCACCTGTGAAAACTCAACTCATCCTTCAAGGCCACACTTCAGGAATTAACTAACTTGTGCTTTCGGCAAATATCCCTCAGTTGGTGATTTTTATCTATATCGTTGAACTCATTCATCATTTGAAATGAAACAGACTTTTTGAACCATAAATGTTTTGTTTTCTTAAAAATAAATATGGTTTAATTTTGTTCATAATTTTGGGGTAAAAATAAGGATTGAGTTTTTCAGTTGTGTTCTACCCCAAACAATTTTCAGCGCCTTCAAAGAACTCAAATGGAAGTATAGGAATGAGGGTGAAAGTCCAAGAGACACAAAAGTCAATGCAGCAAAAGAGAGTCAAGTAAAATTTCCACACAGGTGTGTTGGTGTCAAAATAGCTGTCCATTCCCATACTCGAAGACTCCATCTCTGAAAACTTAATCTATTAACAACTGAGGCCAACATCTGTAAAAGAAGGAAAGCATACTATGCAGAAATAATAAAGACAGCCTACATTTGTTTATATGGTCTGTTCTTTGACTTCTACATCCCTCATGCAGTCTTCGAGTTTCTCAAATAACTTGTATGATTATAGGGAAAAATTTAAGTTCTGTAGATATATACTGTAAGAAAAATGTTTTATTCTTTTGGGTGGGTACAAAAACCACAATTTTGTACACACAACAGGATTTTAAATTATAATGATAACATGAGTGACCTGTAGTCTTTTTCTAATTCTACATTGCCGATGAATGACTTCATGTCAACATTTTCTTCACCTATTTTCTTTTTGTTCCTGACAGACAAACACAATCTATGAACCAACAGTGTGACAGAGTGAAGGTTACGGGAAACAAGGTGACCAACAACTTTTACATTAAAAAAGTCTCTAAAGTTTGTTACAGTGATGACATTTATATCAATTATTGCAATGTATTGTTCCCTAAGATGGTTAGAAAAAAGAATTGTGTTGTCCTCTACTGGATTTACTTCAGTTAAAAAGCAAGCATGTTTCAGTATTGTTTTATTTCCAAAGTAACTGTAAATACTTTCTTTAAATTTTGTTGTTTTTTTCCCCCACAGGATTTACATGTTTATTGTTTTCTTATCACATTTTAGTGACTGCATGTCTCAGCTGCAGATTATTCCATCGACTACATGGGTGTTGTGGAGACACAGGCTAGCAGGTTCCTTGACCTCTATTAACTGGTGAACCCCTTCCTGTGGTGACCAAGGCCTTTCTGAGAAAGAACTTCACAGTATGATGCTCTAACTGGCCAGTCTGATTAGTGCGCTCAAGTGAAATTCGTTGCTGTTAATACAACCATCCCAGACACCCCCCACTCCCCCCAAAAAAACTAAATTGTGAGTTTTCCTGATATAAAACCCGAGTCTGAATTTCCGTGCTGAACTCATGCACTGGTTCTGTCCGACACTCAGAACGTCCTTCCTGCTCTCAGTCAAAGGATGTGTTAAACCAGGAACCACGCTGGACCCGTCTCTCCGGGCTGCATTTCCATCAGTCACCAACACAGTTTAATTAAGGCACTCAATTATTTTTTTGGTTTTTATGGTAGGTCCGATGCAATGACAGCCAATCCCGAGCTTTGTCTAATTGCAGTTCCTGTGTGTACGGCCTTGGGGCAGTCGGGGGTCAGCACACGGCCGTTTTCTCCCACACTCCCAGTGATGGATAACCTGGCTTTGTTTCTTATGGCTTCGGAAAAAGTCAGCTGGGTTGCATGAAAAGGAAACAGAGAGGATGCCAGGTGTTATGATATTTCTCTTGCTTCAATAAAACGTGGCACATCAAACACCAAAATATCGATAATTAGACATCTGCATTTTTTCCATGTGCTTTTTGGTCAAATTGTTTATAAAGGAAAGAAAATTTCAGATACAATAGGGGATGCATTAATTGACCTAAAGTTTTAGGACCTATATATTTAAAAACTGTTTGAAAGATCACAAAATCTGGATTTTCTGAGCCAATCTGGGTAGAAGAAACCTTTTCACTTGGTCTCGACTACCTAGTACTTCCAAAGAAGCTTCAGAGGTCTCTTCTGTTTTATGGGTATTCTATAAACCATAATATTTTCTTGCTAGATGTTTTTCTGGTGCAAGGAATGGTTTTGTAATTCACAACAAATTGCTAAACCATAAATACACAAATTTCCTGTTTTCCTTGCACAGACCTATCTACACACTTGCATTCATTCACATGAGTTACAGAAATGACTTAGAACAGCACAGCTAGTGACATATAGTTCACTGTATGCCTGTTAGGAATCAAGGTTCATTTGTAAGATTTATGCTTTAAGGAGGTGCATTGAAAGTAGGTGTATTTGACAATGCACAGAATGGAATGGGGTCTTTTGGTGGCCCATCTCTGAATACTCATTGAATCGTTATTTCCTGTCTTCCCAGGTAGCAGAAAATAACACTCTGTAGAGGAGATGCTGGCTCTGTGATCATGTAAATCTGACTATTGTTTACTGTTTACAGACTCCAAATCCTTCATAGCCAAATAAATCCTAGAGTTAATAAAAGGAAAATAAGACAAAGGAGATGTCCCCTAAGCTTTGTGGTGACCAAGATGGGACCTCCACTTTCTTGCAACTCACAATGTGTTTATTTATTGAGAACTAAATTTTATTTAATTCCTTAGGAAATTACATTCTAGTGTTTGATATGCTCTGGAAGTTTAATGTTTGACTGATTTATGTGAATGAAATTCATTGTTTTACTAAAAGCTGTTGGAGTACAAATGTTTGAAATCATTCACCCTGATGATAACAAAAAGATGAAGTCAAATAGTGTGTAGTAATTTAACTGTGATTAAAATAAAAGGTGAATATAACAGTAGTCAAAATGACTGAAGTAAGAAATGAATGCCTATTTCCATGATGAGGACTTAGGATAGGACTTTATAGAAACATCAAAAGCATTCGTATTTAGATACACAGATCTATCTAATTTGGCAAATAATAAGGTTTTTAGGGAAATAACACTCTTTCTTGGTTAACTTCTATTAGTCCCTTAAAATCAAAATTTGATTTTTTAAAAGCTACATTTATTACTAATTGTGTGTATGTGTGCATGAACAGATGCCACAACATGTGTGTGGAGGTCAGAAAATAACTTGCAGGAGTTGGTTCTCTTTCTTTCACCATGCAGGTCCTGGGGACAGAGCTTAGGTCATCAGCTTTGTCCCAAGGGCTTTGACACTCTAAATCATCCTGGTGACCCCAAACTTCAGATTTTATTTGCTACCTGAATCACTCAGTAAATATTTGTCCAGTGGATGAATATTCAGACATGGGAGGATACTTTTCTTTGTATGGAAAGGGAAAAGGATAAAATTCCAAATAAATTTTACTTTGCTGAGAGTTGAATTGAGGTGGGTTAGGAGGTGGGGAAGATCTGGGAAAATGGGGGAGAAAAAACATGATCAAAATACTTTGTATGAAAGAACTTTTTTTTTGGGGGGAAAGAGCCTAATTCCTTTTTTTTTTTTTAATTGAGAAAAGGAAAAAAGAGTATCCGCCTCCTCGCAAGGAACTTATTTTTTAAAAAATAAAATTATAAAAAACCCTGAAGGACTACACACCGAAGGATGTGCTGAGTATAAATTGTATCAAATAAAATAATAAGTGAACATATTGCACATTTTTAAAATTGTAAGGAAACTAAAATTTAGTATATCAGCAAGGAAGCTTAGAAATAGAGAAATTTAGCTTCATAAGAACATGCGAAAGAGTGGACGTATAAGCCCAACACTCAGGAGGCAGAAGCATGGCTCCCTGAGTTTAATGCCAGCCTGGTCTGCAGGGTGAGTTCCAGGACAGCCAGGGATACACAGAGAAAGCCTGTCTCAAAAAAAAAAAAAAATCCTCAAAAGACAAACATTTGAAATGACCCGTTCTTCAAGGCCCTCATGGCCATGCCAGAGTCTTGCCTGGGAACTCAGAAGTAGACTGCACTTCCAAGTAATCTTGCTTTGAAAAGGGAAACTCCTGTGAGATTCCTAGAGAGTGGTCATAACAAAAAAAAAAAATGAACAAAACAGTATTGTTTGCATCAAGAAGATGTAGCAAAAAAAAGCATTTTATTTAAGAAATATAAGCCAGGATATGGGATTGGAGTTGCTGTAAAACTTTCTAATGCAATCTTTTCTTTCACGGTTAGGTGTTTTTAGTGAAGAGCCAACAAATGGAGTGGTAACTTGGGACTGGTAAGTATAATGAAAAATGATTGTTTTCTTTTTTTAAAAAAAATAAATAAATAAAAAGAAAAAAGAAAAAAACACATAGAATGTATTGTAAGCTGCCTAGAGGGGAAAAATAAGAACCAATTAGTGGATGCCTAGCTGTTTGGAACATAGTAACTTTTAGAGGGGCTATTTTGGAGCTTAGATTGAATTAATTCAGATGCTGAAGAAAATAGAATATAAGACTGTGAATTCAAATAAATAAACATTTGTGTGTATGGTGTGTGTATGGTGTGTGTATATGTGTGTGTCCACAGAGGCTAGAAAAGGGTATCAGAACCTTTGAAGCTGGGGCAATAGGTGTCTGGGAGCCACCTGATGTAGGTGCTGGGAACTGAGTGTTGGCCCTCCACTAGTGTGCTAGCCCTCCAAACATCCGAGCATCACTCTGGCCCCTAGCCACATTTCTAAGTAGATCTTATATGTATAAAGTTTCTAGAGTTTGATTTCGGAGGTTCCAGATGGCATCTAAATTAACAACCATTAATTATGTCAGCAGAACCCCCTTTCTTTCTTTTTTTTCTTCAAGACAGAGTATCTGTTCACAGCCAAGACTAGCTTAAAATGTGCAGGAATCCACTTGTCTTAGAGTTTCAAATGTTAGGATTCTAGCCATGAGTGGCCATGTCAGTCACTACAAAGTTTTTAAGAGAAAAAACGTATCAGTTTGACAGTAAAATAGAAATAGTTTACTCTCAAGTCTTTGCTGCAGGTACAAATTATTTTTGCTTACTGTGAATGTTACTGTTTTTAAAGTAAAAAATTTATATAACTGTGAGTGCTTGGTCTGTATTCAAAATGTGTTTTTTAAAAGGTCAAGTTTAGCTTTAAAGGAGGTAACATTTGATGAACTTCAGTGACAGGCTTCAACTAAAAGAACATTATGATGTAAAAGTTCTAACCTGGGAATGCTTAACTCGTTTCTTTAGTAATTTACCAGACTTTTGCAATAAATGCATTCACTGGTATTTTTTAAAAAATTTTGAATATTGCTTTTCCATCTTGGATTTGTCAAATGAATGGAATGAATAAGAAACTCACTTTTAGTAACACAAGAAGTAAAATGCGTTATGAATTCATTCCAAATAACCCAGGCGAGATAATGCTCCTCCATTTGGAAAATTTCTCTTCAACTCAGCAAATATTAAGATAAAAGCATTTTCTTAACGGCCATCAACCTTGACACAGTCTCAGTTTATTTCCATGAATTTTCAAGTAATTTCTCTCAGAGGACCTAACCATATTTGAAGATAAGCTCACTATGCTTTATTGGAGTGAACTGAGGACTTAGCTTTTTACAATTTTCAGAAAATTGAGAACAAATCAACTGAAGCTGTCTCTGTGCATGTGTGTTCAACCTCAGGTTTCTAGAAGGTGGGGAGGACCTGTCTTGATCGCCAGAGTGGCTTCTTTCTTTCCTTTCAGGAAGTAGCACACAATTCAGAAGTTTCTATGTCATTAAATATCAAATCAACCATGTTTTCTGGTACAACTTCAGATATACATATTACTAAATATATTTTTTTTGTCTTGACTTTCAGCTGCCTCAAGTATGTCTCTTGAAGAGTCAAAGACTCATTTATTATGCAGTCTAAACAAAAGCTGATTCATTAAGCGATTATGTATGATTTTAGAAAATGATTTTGTCAGAGTTTTGGTTTCAGAAGAGCAATACTAAATCCATTAGGGTCTTATTTTAAAACCACCTTTGATCATTAGAGGAAAAAAGTGGATGTTTAGATTCTGAAAAAGTTAACTTCCATCTGTACTTCCTGGAATGCATATCATTTTTATTGTGACACAAGGACAGTATATAAGTGTGGCTATGTGGCTTTTTAAAAAGAAACCAAAGGGGAAAAAATGGGAAAAATGTATAATGTATAACTCACTGACATATTTCATTTTTCTCTAACATATATGTGTGTGTATATGTTATCTATATATATATGTATATATATCTGTATGCATATATATGTGTGCGTGTGTGTTTATTTGACATTTTGGATGGAGAAATGGAGAAGTGTTGGATTGTTTAGAATGCTTCGGTGATAAGTGAAATTGTATAAGTTGAATCTCATTTAATAAATGTGTATCATAACCAAAATGAACAAACAATAGGGATCAATGCATTTAAGTATAGAAATATGACTGGCCAATGGAAGACATGTTAGATTAGGATCAAAATTCATGCAGTCCTTACGATGGGGATCCTTTATATGTATGTATTTTTTGTTTGTAACCTCATCAAAACTAGGCAACTCCTTAGGATTTATTTTTAATCAATTAAAATATGTTTTGTTCTTATTTTCTTATCATTTATGAGTTGTCATGGAAATTTGGCTGGTTTCTGCTTAGGAAATTTAATTTTCCTCTGATTTTGGGGAAATTACGCTGTTTCCATCAATTTGTGGTGCAATTCTAATTTGTTTTCATGTTTCTGAACATTACAATGCAGATATCTATTGGCAACATAAAGTTCAAACAGAACATCTGCAGCCAACAAAAACAGAACCACTGTGCACTGAAAATGTCAAAAATAGAAAGCTCTAATTAAAAGCAAGCAATACCACCACTGGACAAGACAGGTCACAACACTGCATTCACAGGATGCAGCCCCCACTCACTGGCGTAGGCCCTAAGTCCTACCCCTAAATTTTAATACTTTCGGTTCCATATACGTTGTAACCTTCTCTATAGGTTGCTAAATTGTGGGTATTCTGCGAGGAAGTTGGGTTAAAAGTCTGTGCACTCTTTGCCACCTTCATTCTCTTCGCCTCTGCCCTGGACTTGTAACAGAACTCTATCAAAGCCACCAGCATTGCCAAGCCCAAGCCGCCAACCAGAATGTAGAAGACGCCTGCTACGTTGCTCAGGCTCAAGGCACTCGTCTTGTCCTAGGGAGGATAAAGAGATTCCAGTTAACTATGGGAATGTCACACCGAAAAGGTAAAAGAACACATACATTCAAAGTAGCCTATTAAAGGAAATGCTTAATTGTACTGGGAACTATTTCAGGTTAAGTCACTGATGCAGGTAAATAGACGTAAACATAAAGCTTATAGCTCTTGGGAGAAGAAAATTATGATAATTACCAACAAATTAATATAATTACATTCAATAAAATCCAAACATTTTATCATTACTAAATATGTAAAGAAAATCACTATACTAAACCATGTATGAGCATTCATATATTTACATAGGAGGCAGAAGAGGTCTTATTTAGACTTTGAGAACATGATGCTCAGAATATGTGGAAGAAAATCTTTGGGCTTTACATCCTTTAAACACAATTTTTAGTGTTTAATACTACTCTTGGATAGTTATCATGCCACATTCTTAATTAGAGAACTAAGGGTGTTTAGACTATCAGTATCACATTGTTAACTTATTAAGTCTGTGAAAGTCATAAGGCATTACGGCATGCATCATTTATTATTCCATTGTGTTCGTAGGGAGAACCTCATGAGCAATTTTGAATTTTCTGTACTACTTAACAATATTATATGCAATATAGTGTTGTATATATATATAAAATACAAATAAATATATACTATTTAGCAATATGCATAATTTTGTGTATTTTAAAGTTTTTATTTTAATTTGATGTTTATTTTTGAAATAGGGTCTTATGTAGCCTAGGTTAGCTCACTATAGAGCTAAGGGTAGCTTTGACTCCTGACTGACTGTCTCTACCTTTGAAGTTCTGGGTTTACAGGTTTATGTCACTACTTATGGCTTTTTGAAGATAATTTTCAATAAAATACATCCAAATTGAAAAACAAACTATGTATGGTCATATTTATAAATGCTTTTACTGATTGAAAATTATAATCCCATTGACACTTAAAATGCTTAATAGTCAGTATTTTTGGCATATTATATTTCAGAACCTCATTTTGTAGATATATAATCTTATTTTTATATCTGGGAATAGTCAAATAGATGACTAAAAGATATTAAGTTGTGATAGTAACTTAAAAATGCCATAGATTATTAATATATTTATAATATAACACTATTTCAAAAAATTTAGTAAGACACCCCGAAAGATGTTTTGTGGCCACCATCTATCCCACAACACCTTACATGCAAAATTTATCTAAGTTCTCCAGTAGTTATATAAGAAGAGTATTTAATTCAAGCGATACATTTATATATTTATATCTCTCTCTTTATATATGTATTTGTATGCTTAGTCATGTTATTTTAAGGTTACATGATTTTAATTATTGTGTATGTCTGATTTTACAGCAGGACACAAGGAGACAGTTTCATTATATGGCCAAAGCTTGTCTCATTTCACTCTGTTTCAAAGGCAGACAAAAATGATTAACAGTGTGTAAGGTTTGAAAGATGACCTATGAAACTGACATAGCTCCCTAAAATTAATAAAAACTCAGCAAATGTTACTTGTTTCAATATCTTAGAATAAACAGTAGCTCCTTTTCTTTCTAAAATGCTATATTGAAAAAGTTTAAAGAAAAAAAATTAAAAAATCTTCAATAGGAGCAATAGGAGCAAACACATGTGTATATATATATATATATATATATACACACACATATATGTTACTGGATGCTGGGATTAAAGGTATGTGCCACTATTCCCCAGCCTGTCTTAGATATATTCTATTAGTATGTATAGGTATGCTGAATCACTTATAAATGTGATCTTTTTTTCCAATTAGAATAAACATATAACTTTGCACTCTGCAAATTCAGCCTATACATTTCTGCATTGCTCTGTAAAGAATTCATGAGTAGGAACTGTAGAATGGTCAGTGGTTAAGAGCACTGTCTGTTTTTCCATAGAATGTGGTTTCCATTTCTAGCACCCACACAACGGCTAACGACTGTCTATAACTCCAGTTCCAGGGTATCAATGACATCTTTTGGTCTCTAAGAATGCAGGAACAGACATACAACCAAAACACCCATACACATAAAGATAAATAAATCTTTAAAAATAAATTCAAGAGCAAAGGATCTTAAGACTTGTGGGTATACAGTGTCAATATTGATTTTTTGAAATAATCTTTATTGAGATAATAGATCTGGAAGCTCATTTTATTGATTTGTCAGACCATAAATGTGACTGGCCTCTTTGAACTAAGGCAGAATGCTTGGCATTGTGGTGCCATGACCCTGAATTTTATTTAATATATTTACCTTTTTTTTCTGGATAGCTGCTGATCAATTTCTCATTTCCTGTTTTGGAAATCAACTTTTAAAATATACATTTTATGGTTTCCTTTTCCAAAACACAAAGCTAACTGACAAAGATTAGTGATAAATAAGTTTGAGACTAATATAATTTTGTAATAATGTATACATAATAGTTAATATTATCTGTTATAATATATACGATAGCTCTGTTATTATATATAATAGTTACTATATAAGGGTTAATCTTAGTTTATTTTAATCTTTACTACTGAGGAGCAGTTTATTTCTTTTGATAGAATCTGTGCTGAAATTTATGGCATTAAGTTCGAATTTAGGCAGCTAGCTGGACAGAAAAGTTCAGTGCTTAAGGCTTCATAAGTTTGGACAATCGATCCCAGTTACTGTTTATTTTACACACAAGAAGAGTCCCCAAACTGCAATGACTGACCTTGCTTCCCGAGTCCTTGGGTCCACATTCACCTTTATCGTACCACCATTTGTTTTTCAGCTTGTCTAAGACGCCTGCCTCACTGAGTTTCAAAACGGCAAGGTTTACAGGAGTTCTTCACGTGGAAAATAACATAAATAACATTATATATGTTATTTTATGTTATTCAAGTAAAACTACATTAGAATCGCATGGCAAAGTGACAGAGCAAAGGCCACAGTAGATTGTATGTCTTGAACTGTAGGCCCAGGTTTAGGATCAGACATAAAACTGGGGCCTGCTCCATCGCTTTATGTAACAGGCACATACTGCTAAGGAGGATTTTTAAATAAAAATATATGCAATTACTGTGAATCCAAAACTATTGGCTCGTTGAGCTTCAAAATGAGTTGTAATTTCCCCCCATACACGTGGCAAGCAATTGGAATCCAGAACCGTCTTATTTTCTCCATCAAAATCAATAGAGATAACATCTAGTTAAGTAGAAGTTATAGCCATTCACTATGATTTAGCTAGTGAGACTACTTACTTTCTAAGAATATGTGGATGGTATCTATCAATAAATTGACTCCATAGTAAGTTCATACAAGGAGAATGGTGTCTCCAGTATTATTGGCCAAGGACAGGTTTAGGTAGTAGAAGGTCCTTACAAGATATGCAAATTGCTGGTTTACAGTATGAGGCTACACTTGCATTTTTCCTTCTGAATTGCAGCATTGACCTTAAATGACATCACCATAAGCAATCATCTGCCTTGAGTCTACCATATTAATATAACTAAAGTTTATAGTTTTAAGTGACTACAATTTTAAATTATTACAAATAAGCTAGTGATGTTTTATAACAGATTTCTCTCCCATCTTCAATTCCCTTGATGTTAAATATATAGAATATCTTAGAGAGGAAGACTTCAGCTCTCCCTCAACACTGGTAGTTGGAAACAATAAAAGGATTCTCCTAGTTTTTCCTTCTAATGAGATAAGAGTAAAGTAGTCAGAATTGGTGGACAGTAGTAATTCTCAGGTCTTCTCTTGCTAAGTATTAGTGCCTGGTGGTTTTTGATTCTTTCTGCTGGAGATGGTCTGATTTTTTCTGGACATCTTTAAAGTTGTCACTGTCATTTTGCCTTACCATTCTGGTATCTTGTGCTTCACATCTAAGACATGCTGAACACATTTGATAAAATACAGCATGCCATTTACTTCCTTACTAGAAGATTAATTCTATTTACTCAGTATAAACCTGAGCAGTGTACTTATATTCACAATGGTGGTAGCTGTCCTGGTTAGTAGTTTGTCAAGTTGACACAGCTAGAATTTTTTGGGAAGAGGAATTATAAAAGAGAAAATCGGCCTCTATCAAATTGCCTGCAGGCAAGTTTATAGGGCATTTTATTGAATTCATACTAAGGTATTATTAACCTTTAGACCTCAATGAACTTATTCTCTTGGTGTAAACCTTGCATGTATATGAAAACTAAACTCCCAAGGGAAAACAAAACATACTGCAATTTCATTTTAGGTGAGCATTTTATGTTAAATTTTAAAACTCTTTGGAGCGTTCCCTGTCAAGACTTAAAATAATGGTTTGGAACACAACTTCTCATTCATATTTGTGAATACTATAATAATACATACTAAAAGAACAAAAGTTTGTTTTCAGGAAAAATAAATTTAGATACATACTTATTCTGAGAGCACAAGTGCTTACTTGGGTCTGTGATATCTCAGATGTGTGACACGGACCCAGTTGTTAAATTTCTCATTTAATTAAGCCATAATGATTAGTTAATTAAGCCATAGTGATTTTTGTTGTGTAGATTTCCCGACCGACATATATTTGTATTTTCTTTGTTTTCCTCTGGATAATCTTTCTTGTAGTCTAAAATAGAACTGGTATTTATATTTGTAGGAAAATAATCCATGAAGCATTGTTATATGTTTTAAGGGTATGATTATAAAATCTTGAAACAGAAATTTTTCTGATTATAACACATACATTTTAAGTTTTCTGGTGTTATTTCAGCACATTTTCTGACATTTCTAATTTCTACAAAGGAATACTTTTGTCTCCAAACATAAATATACTTATGTGTTTATGAAAACTATGAGAAAATTCTAGGGAAGTTGGAGTCAAACATATAAAATGAATTTATTTATTACTTTTTAATCTAATGCCATAGTCTAATGCCATAATATAAATGTGATTTGCTCCCCCAGAGTCATTTAAGAGTTAATCCCTCAATGTGATTTCACTGTGGTGGCAGGTTCTTTAAGAGGTCTGTGTGGTCATAGGGGTTTGAGTCTGTTAATGGAGGCTTTGAGGGGTTGGATTGTCCTCATAAAAGCAGGCTGTTACTAAGAGAGCAGCCCTAATATCTCCATATTCTCTCCTCTACTATTTGGTCTCTCCTGGTTTGGTTCTCACCCTTTCTACCTCTTATTCTTTTATACCCTCCTCTGTTATATGATGTCATCTGCCATTGTATTTAGAACCTCGCCCATTCCTCTTGGAGGTTGTGCTTTCTTTATCAATTACTTAAGATCAAACACTATGTTATAGCATCAGAGAGAGGATTAAGAGAGATGGTATCTGAAATCATGGCAAAATATTTATTCCACAAATATTTTGTGATCTTGTGAGAAAAATGTACAATTCATTCAGGAACCTGAAGATAGGATAGAAGTAGGATGTCTTTTCTTCTTGTTAAGGGATGGGAAGCATTCTTCTGCTTTTCTAGATTAAGTAATATCTATGCTTTTAAAGGTATAATTTAAAGTTTTAATTATGTTTTTAGGGGTTGAAGGTAGATTCTCAGTCACAATTTCCTATCTAGGTTATTGTTCTCTTTATTAACACACACACACACACACACACACACACACACACACACAAACGCACAAACACACACACACACATTCTGGGTCACTAGTTGGAATATCTCCTAATCATGAACTTTCTTATTTTTCTTTGAAAGAATTAATTAGAAATGGAAAAAATGATGAGGCAGAAATTATGGTATGTGTGAGATGAAGACAAAGATGAGTTAATATTACCTTGTAGTCTTATTGTTTCCTGACTCATCCCTTAATGGAAAGCAAAATAATTATGTAAACCACATAATGAAAAAAGCTGTCTGGTTGGAATGCTAGACAAATCAAGGTGGAGTCAAGTTATTGATATTATTTGGAAATTTTGTAGAAGCTTGGTCATTCATTAATGTAGAAAACAAGTTAGCTTTGCCTTTTCTCCCCTTTTTATTCAACACTACACCATTCTTTTTCTTTGTTCTGTTTTGTTTTTTGAGACAGGGTTTTGTTTTAGTTTTAGAGCCTGTCCTGGACCTAGCTCTTGTAGTTCAGGCTGGCCTCGAACTCATAGAGATCTGCCTGCCTCTGGCTCCCAAGTGCTGGGTTTAAAGGTGTGGGCCACCACCGCCCAGCTCACTACAGCATTCTTTCAGAGACTTTCTGCTTTCCAAAATCAGCTCCACAAGATCCCATTTCCTTAAAGCCAAAGGTTCCCACATTTAGTGTCACCAGGGTTCTGAGTGTTTCACCAAATTAATAACAGTTGCAAATATTTTTGTTTTGACAGTAATTGCAGTCTTGAGATGTAAAAAGATGTTAAAGGCATTTGACTGACAGTCCATCTATGAGCAGATACACCATAAGTCTCCTAGCAGATGCACCTATTACTTGACGTACTGTTTACCCGCTTGGTGACATTGAGGCTAACCTTGGAGTCACCTCCCCCGCTGCCACATTCTCCTTTGTCGTACCACCATTTGTTTTTCAATTTGTCCAAGAGGCCTTGTTCATTCAGTTTTAAAACTGCGAGGTTAACAGCATTTCTTGAAACGATAAAACATATTTTGTAAGAAACTGTAGAGCTGTTAAATGTTATAAGGAATGAGGACTTAGCTCTTTTGTAAGCTTCCCACGAATGCTAAATAAACCTCTCATTTGCTATCTGGCAGCTCCGTACACAGCACTCCAAATGGAAGGCAACTGCAACTCATTCAAAAGCATTCAACCTGCAGTACTTGGTGCACATTGACTCACTTTGGTTATTGCCTGATAACTGATTACATTGATTTTTTTTGTAAAACTATGATAAACTTGTATTTACTAATAATGGTGAAATAATTACACCTTGAATTCCTTTGCTTCTAACAATGTCAATGACCCAAAAGAGACTGAAATAATTCATTCCTTGAAGAAAAACAAAATGTCATTAAAAAAGCCAACAACAACAAAAACCACAACAAAACCTGCTAATCCGGTACTGAGCTTCCATTCATAAAGAATATGGCCTGATTATTTTTCCCTCTATTGTTTGTGGGGTTTATTGATTCAGTGCTTTGAATTCTTTCAGAATTGCAGATTTCCAGGCTCTTTGAGTTTCATGAGGCTAGGCAGGAGACATTGACATCTCTTAGGGGTGTTCTCATGTCAAATTTGGGTTTGTTCCTAAACACTGGATGCAATTTAGAATCAGAATGATGAATCCATTTTGATTGTTTAAATTAGCGACTGAACCCCAGGACATCACGCTGCATCTTTACCAAAACCATTCTAGATTAGATTTTTGTCTGCTTTTAGTCTTTTTATGGAGGAATAGCAGAAGTGTTTTCTATTCTAATTATTCTCCAAGAGTCATAAGATTTTTGCCTTCCACGTGTTTGGTTTCTCCTGTTTTTACAGTAAAGTTTACACAGGACTCATAGACTCTTTCAAGAGGACTTCTCAGTGTTTAACTAGAATTTTGTTAAATCTTAGGAATGGCTTAATCTACTCTGGAAATGTGGACACAAATGTTCTGTCTGTGTTGTTTGGGAAGCACTAAGTTTGGTGATTTCTTAAAGCCAAATGAAGTGTCAGTCAAATATACATACATACATATACATATATATATATTATATTCAGTATGACTTAACAGCAAAATATCATTTAACTGCCTAACAACAGTAACAGTTTTTGGCTATTTTAACACTAAACTATCTGTTTATATGCTTATTCTCTTAAAATTTGTACCTGTTATTTCAGGAAAATTATTTGCTTTTCCATTTCTGGATTGGAAAGTATATTTTTTCCTGACATAACTGTTCCTGGGTTCAAGAATTAGATTGCTATTTCTTAAATGCTGATTGAATAATTAGCTCTTTCTGCTTTTAGAAGCAAGTGTGTATTAGTAGAGTAAAATTATTACTATATTTTCTAAATTGAGCAATGTCACATAGCCAATTTTATCACCAAGGGGATCAAATTAAAATGCATGCATGCATCCCTACACAGTCAGTGAAGATAAGAAATGTCTAAGTTTTTTTTTGTTTGTTTTTTAAGACAGGGTTCCTCTGATGAAATGTCTGAGTTTTTTAAAAAATCTATTGTGAAGAAAAAAACAAACTTAAATTTGTTTAGCTATTTAAAAAAATAAACCCCACAAAAATGGCATGTTTGACTTCAGTGAATGAAAACTATTAAAGTCTTGTATTTAGGAACTCTTCTTATCATATGATCAGTTTTAAATTCATATTAGTTTGAATTTTAAAAATGCAGTGGTATCCCAATTATTTCATATGTTGGTTCATACATTCTTTTGATTAAAAGTAAAATCATTTCATGAGAGGGTTATTTAACAGAGTTATTAGTCATACCCAAAGACAGTTTCACAGCACAATAGAAAAAAAATCACACAAAAAGGCAAAATAAAGAAATGAATAAAGAAAATAAATCTGTATGTTGAGAAGATATTGTTTGGAATCAAACTGTCTGCAAAATTATTCTCAGATTTTTCTTTCTCATTCCATCAAATAGGCCATGTAAAAACAATTTAGTTTCACACTGCTATCCATACATATAAGTATACATCTCTACTCGATTGATAAGATATAAACACTTGACCAATAGTTAAACAACTGCCCATTTCACAATTAACACACATACTTCCCTTGTAGAAGCTTGTGGTTCCTTGGTAAAGTGTACTTAATCCCGGTATGTATACAATTTACTGTTCTTCAATAATACAGTGTGGAAGAAATAAAATGTCCTTACTATTTAGATAGTGTATTTAGTATGCCAAAATTTCTCCAAGTTAATTTGCAACTACATGACAAAAGAAGTATGTTCTTATGTAATAGATTTGTGTTGTTTCAATGCCTCCTTGGATTGCTATTTAAACTGCAATGTAAGCCACGTGCATCGTTTTGAATCTGTTTTGTCTTATGAAATGAATTACTTTTATAATTAGTAAGGATAACAATCATCAGATGAGCTCAAATATGTAACATTCCTTCACTAATTTTACGAGACCAGTTAAAAGTACTTTTTATTCAGCTGACATGTTAAAAGAACCGCTAAGGAAAGGTGGTAACCATGATTGCAGAGGGCATTAAGCATCAGGTTAGTCAGGAGCAGAGAAAGTAAATCCTTGCTGTCAAGTATATTATTTCTGCATTGGAAACTCATTCACACATTCCAGACATTGTCTCCAAAACCAGTATCATAAACACTTATCGATTGTCAGGGATAGTCTTGCTGAACTACGCATCAAGAAAGCTGTGATGGCTGTTTGCAGAACAGATGAGGAGAGTGGACATTTCTTGTATTAATTATCCCTTTGTATTGAATGCAACTTAAAGTCAAAAAAAAATAAATGATTTTCCTGTTATAAAGAAAAAGGTGCTGGTGGTAGAAAAATAACCTTTGGATACATTCTTGCTGGATATAAGAGCTTCATCTAGGACCCCAGGTTTGCAGATGACAGATTTTGTGGGCTCAAATAGGACCCGCCTAAGTCACTCATTTGCCTTGTGTATTATGCCTCTGGGGAAGTTAAGAAAGAACTACTCTCCAAGGATGTTCAGTTTGAACTACGGATAGGGAATGTGACTGCAGTGGAAAGAGACACAAATCCCTGCATAAATTATAGGACTTTTGGAAAGTTCTAAGGGGTTTTATTCCTGGAACTACTCTGCCAACATGAAAATTTGAAAATTCACCTTATTGATCTTATTTTTCAGACTCCAATAATTGATAACAAATGCTTTTGTTATTACTGAAGAGACACATAAAACCAAGTGCAAAATGAGAACTAGCAGGTGCAGATATTTGTATTTCCTTGTGTTGAAGAGTCTAACGCAAGCAAACTTTATCCAGTACCACTCACATTTATCCTAGGCTGAGATTGTTAACTTTTCTTGTGTGACTCCACAAATGATTTCTCATCAACTTCTATGGATTTGGATATGCATGCTCTTGTTATTACTGCCCGATTCTTATTTGTAATCAATTTATCCTGCAGTGTGGTTTGTTTCTCTGTTGGTGAGGTATTGAAGTGTACAGCTGATACCATGTCTACCAAAATAAATGAAGCAAATTTTAATGCTTCCATTTGGTAGAGTATTGTATTTGGAGTGGAGGTATATGGTGTGTGTGTGTGTGTGTATGTTTGTGTGTGTGTGTGTGAGAGAGAGAGAGTGAGAGACAGAGAGAAAGAGACAGAGAGAGAGAGACAGAGAGAGAGAGACAGAGAGAGAGAGAGACAGACAGAGAGAGAGAGACAGAGAGAGAGAGAGAGAGAGAGAGAGAGAGAGAGAGAGAGAGAGAGAGAGAGCTCACTGGTCCTAAATTTGTGTATGTAAATGTGTGAAGGGGCAGAGGAGGATGTTAGGACTTTTCTACTAGAGTTAGTAAGCTAATGGCTCACAAAATTCAGCCATTTCATTGTCTCTGGACTGCACAGTTGTACATGGTCATACGCAGACATTTGTTTTTAATGTGGGTGCTGGAATTTGTGTTGAGTTACTCATGCTTGCTCTTACCCCCTTTATCCCTTCTCTAAGCCAAAATAGTATAATTTTAAAATTAAAATATAGTCACAGTAATGAATCAGTAAAACTGAATGTAAAATGATACAGATCCTTAGATTTAGTAAATGTCTTTCAATGGAAAATTGAAGTCATATATTGTCTGTAGATGAATAGATTTAAATAATTTTTTTTACTCTAGCTGAAAGGAATTCAGTGCCATTTCACTTAACAAACAAGCATTTCATTACTGTCTAAGATGCCATAATTTATGCAGCTCACATTCTTTTGTCCTAGACTGTAAGACACCAGTACTTTATTATCCTGGTGTGGAAGGACCCCTTTATTAAATACACATGAAAAAACATCTCTCTTCAGCAAGTCTCTGATGTCTTCACTGAAGAGTTTTCTTCATACTATATCTTGATGCAACTTAAACATCTGGCATTGTAGTGGCTATAGCACTTATTTAAATCAGTTTTTCCAAAGACTCCAACAAATCCTAAAATATTTGCTTTCAAAAGCCATCAAACTTGTGTGAACTAATAAGAAATTATATGAAAGATGAAATTTATTTGGAGCCAGCAAAGAATTTTAAGCAATTTCTAACAGAAAAAATGCGAAAATCACAGGAAAGTAATTCAACCTTACATGGCACTAACTAACCTGGTGAGTTCAAACAATTCAAGTTCATTTGTAAATTTATATTGAAAGATAAAAAATAAGCTGATGTACAGTATAGGTAAAGTTTAAAAATATGGGCATTTTAGCATTCTTATGATAGCATTAAAAGCTAGAAGGAAAATAAGTTGATTTTCTATTTAAGAAGAAATTTAAGATGATTTCTTTGGGGAACCAATCCTATGAAATCAGACCAAATGTTAGCAGAATATCTTATAAAAATTCCAATAGTATATTTATATATCAATAGAAGGAAATCAACAATTTTTAAATGAAAGTATTATGTTAGTTTTGGGTTCATACCTATTACAGAAGCTTGATTTAAATATCAGAAGCACTTAGTTTGTAGAGATTTACATGCTTAGAGCCAACTCTACTCTATCAAATTCTTCTAGATTAACGTAACTGTATTCTATACAGCTTCATAGGTTCTAGAATTGAAAATATGAATAATCTGTATGACTGTTTTATATCCATTAAAATCAATATGTAAATCAATAGGCAAAATAGTATATCATATAATACCCAAAAGAAAAACTAGATATTCATATTCATTGTAATCTGTGTGAAAAGAAACTTTCCATATTTTCAATGTTATCAAAAAACTGTATGAAAATACAACAAATCTCTGTGGGTAAGAGGATCTTTAAGTTGTTTTAATTACATCTTGCTCTCTATGCTTCCGTTTTAATTTAGCATTCTCTGCAGTGGAACTCATTAGTAAAATTCAAGCAACCAGAAACAAACAAATCAAACCCTGTCATATTTTCTATGACTCGGTGATGGTTAGTTTGAATTGTTAACTTGTTACAGCTTAGATATATCTGGGCAGAGAAGAACCTCAGTAGGGATTGGCTTAATCAGGTTGGCCTTTGAACATATCTTGATTAATGTGGGATAACAGACTGAAACTGGGTGGCACCATTCCTGGGAATAAAGAAAGCAAGCAGGGCGTGCACATTTCTCTCTGACCTAGACTCCAGTTGTGATGTCAACAGCTCCTTGGTGTTCTCTTGCTCTTGGAAACTCACTGCCATCTCACACTGCAACTCGACTTGTCTATTGTGTTGGACTATAACCTGGAATTGTGAACTAAAAGAAACCCTGTCCCCAGTAAGATTCTTTTCACAGCCACAGAAATGAAACTAGTACATACACATAGAACTGTTGTGTTCAAGCCAAACTTTCTCTACTACTTTGTACCAACTCCAGTCTAAAGAAGAAGCAGAATCTTGGAGCTGTTGTCAAGGAGTTCAGAACACGTTGTCCGGCCTGATGTACGTCATTGGTCTTAGTTTAGTCTCTTGAGTCAAGGGCTGGAGGACCTTGGTTTAGATGATATTCAGGAGAGTAAGTGTAATTGAATTCTTAGGGAGACCTTCAGATTTTATGCTTCAATTAAACCCCAGAGAGCTGAACAAATGAAGAGTTACTGCACTAGCTTCCAGAAATTTTTTGGTGTTTATTCTTTGTAATGTGCATGCCCAATTCTTATTTGAGGAGTTAAGTCTGAAGGAGGTTAGTGTTCAAGAATCACTGTATCACTGTGATTACTGTGAGGCTGTCTGGCAGGCACTTAGCTATAGATTGTGGTATGAAAGATGTTTAATTACAGTGTGAGTCTCTGTGTGTGTGTGTTTACACGTGCATGCGTATATGTGTGTACTTGTATGTACACATGTGTGTACACAGGCATCGGTGTCTGTGCATGCAGAGCCTAGAGGACTCCATTGGGTCTTTTCTTTTATCACCTAGTTCCTTATTCCCTTCGGACAGTCACTCACTGAACTTGGATCCAGGCTGGCTTCTACAAGTCCTAGTGATCCTCCTGTCCCCAGCCCCCAATAGCATTGAGGTTAGAGATGACCATGCCCAATTTTTTATATACATATAAAAAATGGGCTCTAGGGATCTGATTTCAGGTCCTTGTGCTTGAAAAGCAAGCTCTCGTAGCTACTGAACCTTCTTCTCAGATCCTTAATTATGTTAATATTGAATAATTTAAGGTTACTTTTCACCAACATTTCTTGGAGTTTAGTTTCATATTGTCAATCTTAGATAATAGATTACAATTTACAACTGATATTCGGTCTCTTAGGATGTGATGAAAACTGGATGTTTTCTCAAATGTACAAAGATGCACACATTAATTGGCACATGATCACAGGGAGTTCCTAGACTTTGGAAAGTTAGTAATGCATATGGATTCAGATATCTGCACTAGACCTAGCAACAGCTGCTTGAAAATTAACTGTGACTTATGCATGCCTATTAGAAACAGGAGATACAAAACCAAACTGATACCATGCTGGCTGCATATTCATTAGAGAAGTTTGAGCCTATCATTTGTCTGGGAGTGATAATCAGGGCTCTACATCTATTTGTGATCATTAAATAAACATATCATAAAAGAGATTTGAAAAATACCTACATGATGTATTGATGAGAAGATTTAAGTAAACTGAAAAAATATCAAGGAATCCATCTTACATACTGACAATTTCATTTTATAGCGGGGCTGCTTCGCAGCTTTAGAGTGTTCTCTGCCTCTTTCAGTTTTTCTGCTGTCTGCAAGAGTTATGAAGGGTGGCTTTGGATGAGGCCATAACCAGCTGGTTTGGAAGATGCTTTGTATTTTCCAGGACAGAATTTACTTTCCAAGACAAGGTCACTATTTGTCTACAGTACAGTTC
Source organism: Microtus pennsylvanicus (assembly GCF_037038515.1). Lineage (NCBI taxonomy): Eukaryota > Metazoa > Chordata > Mammalia > Rodentia > Cricetidae > Microtus > Microtus pennsylvanicus. Next base: position 113,624,116 of record NC_134581.1, on the reverse strand, counting down.
AGAAAACTGAAAAGTGGTTGCTGTCATTCACTGAATGTGGGATGTTCTACAACATGATGCCATGAATGTCTAAGCCTTGCTGTGATGAGTACAAGCTATGCAAGCTTGCTTCTGTTCTGGACTTTGGATTCTTCTACCTTCTAGATTCTGCTCCTTGCTCCTCCTAATATGATTTATATTCCATGAATCACAGGTTATATTTCTTTTTATATCATTGCATGTTTACTAAAAGTTTCAATGACAGCTTTAAGGATTTATAATCTTGCGAATTTTTTTAGTCAACGTGTAGACTAGAGGTTTTCTTCCTTTCTCACTTCACAGATATGATCGTGAAGACCTAATGACAGTTAGGTGACTTGTCCAGCAAAACACCGCTGACTGGGAGTCATCTGCCTTCTGGTCCAGTGCTCTTTCCCAAGTAATTTGATGACCTGCTCCTTGTCAAAGCACCTTCCTCTGGGTAAATGCTATTTTCATCCTGGTACGTCTCTCTGAGGAACTTGTGCTTTTCCTGAGAAGCTTGCCAGACTTGGTGGGATTTTACTGGTTAAGCTGTGGGGGCATTTGACATATATCTACTTGGCATGAATAAGTTGGTATCTCTGACCTCGCTATTACACACTTTTTCATGTAAGCCCTGAAAGGCAAATGATCTTGTCAATCCAACACTTACTTCTTAAATATGGGCAGAACAGTTGCAGTCAATCTTCTATAAGAAGTGATATCATTAAACTCTATAGTGGTGATTTAAGTACATGGTAGCACAGCCTTTTCTCCCAAGGTTGAAATAAGATGTATATTTACAATATGATGTTCTCAGTTATCTAAATTCTAACTTTTGAATTCCTAAGAATATCATCACAAGAAACTTTTATGATCTTTTATATTAGATAGGAAAATTTACTCAGAAGGAATAACATACAATAAAATAACAGGACAGTCGCAAAACCCAATCTGATGTTGAATTTTTGCTTCTCTTCCTTTTCTATGCTTAACTATGTTTAATAATCATGATTCTGAAAAGTGTGCCTGCACTCATATTTTCATTTCTGTAATACTGGCCTTATCACCTAGCACCAGGTTCACTGTCTGTTTCACTCCCTTAGCACCCAAAGTCAGAATGAACTCTATTCTTTGTAGAGATATAGCATATTCACAAACAGCTTCCAGGATTTGTGTTGCCTCAAGGTGTTATTGTAACTTTTCTGAAATTCAAGGCCTATGTGTATTTTTAAAGTGTAATATTGCTATCATATGAGTAGGCTGGCTCTATTCAACAAATGAGAAAAGTGGGGCCTTAAGTTAAATGCTATTAACTGAGAACACCTACTTAACATTGGAGTTGAATCTACTCAGCACACCAAGCCTTTATATGCACATCCTCTCTGTCTTTAGCCAGAGTAGCTTCCTGATAGCTCCAAAAGTATTTTGCTTAGGATTGACTTCAAACTGAATAGACCCTTAATCGGTAATTTCTTTCCTTATTCATCTCACATTTTCTACATCTTTTATTTGTCCACTTACTGACTTATTCATTCAACCAATATTCCATGCTTATCTATCTGAACCACTTTCATAAGGTCTTTCTCAGTAACCTCAGATCATGTAAGGATAACTACTGTGTGTGACAGTCACAGCTCAGTCATAGACTTGTTTGCAATTAATGTGTGTTTGTGTTCTGCTTGCTTAGATAGCAGAATCTTAGAGAGCCATACCTTATGGGACTAAAGTAGCTCAGTCAAGATGCAAAACAAGGTATAGATGTGATACTCAGTAACTGGTACTACATGGAAATACTTTTCAGGGACCTAGATAAAGCAGAAGACTAGGTGGTGGGCCATGAGAAGGGATCTTTCTGCTGTGGAGACTAACAGACTTGTGGAACTATATGATATGAAGTATGTTTTAAAATAAAATGCTTCAAAAATTTTATCAAACGTTGGCAAAAATATTAATACTGAAATATTAACACTCTCTATAAGAATAAAGAGGTAATTTATCTATAAAATAATAGAGGATGGTGTTTCATTGGGATTATTGCTGAAGGGATCATTCATGCACTTTGTTTCTACAGTAGGAAAGGACATAATAAAATCAGATGTTATTTGTGTTTTAGCATCAAGGAGAATATAATATTTTCAACTATATTTAAAAATAAAGGGCCCAGGTAAGGTGTTTTGCAAATCTATCTTAATTTGGCTACATTTATCCCATAAAACACTTTTAGATAAGACTTTTGTCACTAACTTTACTAATTGGAATAGTTAATACAGTCATTAGAGAAATTAAATGTCATATCTATCATTAATATAGACTAAATGCCAGGTGCACATTTAGTCTGACTTGAGCGAAATTTATTTCACTTCATATTTTATATTTAGCTCACAAAATGTGTCTGGCTCACTTTCACTTTCAAATATTTCAGAATTCCCAGAAAATTCTTGGGTGAGAACAGCTTCAACTTTTCTTTCTAGTATAGTATATTAGGCTTTTTTACAGTAGGCAAGTATTTGGAGCTTATCATACAAAATATTTGTGTTAATATATTTTCTCTCATAATCTTGTCTTTCTTATTGGCTTTTGGCTAGGTGAAAGAATAGTAAAAACAGAAAAAGGAGCCTGAGTGATAAAATTGTTGTTTATAAAGGATTAGCTAAAGAAAGGAGAGTGTCTGTATTTTCCAGTGCTAAGGGCAATGTTGTGGGCTCAGAAAAAGAAGAACATGAGAATTTTTGGTCAAAGAACTTTGTTTTGCCATTCATAAAGATAGTATTGAGTTTACACCTTTATCCATAAAGGTAATAATTTGCTTATTTTACCTTCTTTATTTTAAACATATATTTTGTCCCTATATGACCTTTGTGCTCATGTGTGTAAATGAGTGTGTAGTAGTGCATTTTGTGGTGGTCAGAGGATGTACTTGGGTAGTGAGCCCCCTCTTCTAGCATGTTTGAAACAGTGTTATTTGTTGTTCACAGCTGTGTAAGCACAGCTAGCTGACTCATGATGTTCTGAAGATTCTGTCTCAGCCTCTCTTCCCTGTAGGAAAACTGGGATTATGCATTTTACTCTTTACTAGGGTTATGAGAACCCGAACAAGGCCAGCATGACAACTGCTTTGCAAATGGAACCTTTTTCTTTCTGCACCCTTAATTGCTTACCTTTTAGATAACAGGGTTCACAACACAAACACATTAAAATGTGCAATAATTATTATCAATTAGATTCAAAATGACAAAGCTGAAGTTCTATTTTTCTGTTTTCATTGTGTGTGTGTGCATGATACGTGTGTGGAGCATGTGTGCCAGAGCATGCATGTGAGGGTCAGAAAACAACTGTGTATCTTCCCTTGGGAACTCTTTTGTGGAAAAACAATGTGAAAAAGATACCAAAGACAATAATGAGGAAGGTGAACATACCATGGAAGTAATTGAAAGTCAACATCAAGAAGCCAGTGGGGAAGGGTATATCAGCAGCTGGAAATAGTGCTCAAGAAAATATTTTCCTTTCCTATGGTTTTTTTTTTGGTATAATTGCCATATAATGCATTAAAAAATCTTATGAAGTCTAAATTACTTGAGCTTGAAAGTTTAGCCTGATGTTGTTTAAAAAATAGATATTATTAAATTTATAAATATAACAAACTTTTATTTAAAACTTGCTTGATAATAATGTATTTTGTGAGAAATATTTTGGAGTTTAGTTTAATAATTTTATACTATCTTGTCTATCATGTTTTAATTAATAATCACTATGAATATTCTATATACAGAGAAATGAAAAACTAAAGACTTTAAATCTCAATGGAAGATTGGTATTGATATTTAATGAGGAGAGAAAAAATGAATGCAGTAACATACAACTATTATGATGTATGTGAAGGTTTCCCTTTTATCCTGTTTTAAAATTTGTAAATGGGTATTGAAATAACTACTATACATATGTAGCAATCTGATTTTTTAATGCTGGTGGGTTAAAAAATATAAATTTATAAAGAAAAGGGATTAACAAATATTTGGGGGAGGGGTTTCCTTCAAATGGATGGAACCCATTCTTTTGAAAGAAAACTCCCCTCTTACCTTGGTCCTGGAGCTGGTTAGTTCTCCTCTGTCCTCCTCCTAGGGGAGAAATACCCAAAGTTAAACAATAATAGAACATGGTCTTGTATTAAAGTCAAGTTCAGTTCTGGCCAACCCCTTCCTCAGGTCTCACATGATACTACCAACTGTCTGATATGATGGGGCTTCCACAGAATCTGATTGAAACCCATTTTAAATATTAAGCCAAAGGGAATGAACAAAGTTGTGTAGTGTCACCTGCTCAATTAGTCTGTCTAACCAGAGAACTCTAATAAGTTTCAGACTGGCTTACAACAGGAAATTTCATGGGATGGCACTGCTTGGGACCGGGTAAGGAACACCAAGAGTTCCCATGGAGAAGGAGGTGTCCTGATATTCCTCTTGCACGTGGAAATGAAATTATAGTGCTAGGAGCAATATTGTGTTTCTAGTTGAACTTAATTTGATCCAATAAAAATAATAATTATTGTAAAAATTGAAAATAACATGCCGAGGGAACATTAGATGGGAAGATGAGGAAAGTCTCATCTAAAATAGGAAACCATAGGTGATTTTTTTTATGTTGATTTTTACCTACCATCAAGGCTTAGGTTTGAGTTCATGAGAGCTCAGGGCACTATAACCATTATCAGGTGCACTTTTCCTCTTTAGATCATCTGTATTTAATTAAGACTCCTGTTGTCTTTAGACAGATGCACAGCATAGTGAAAGAAGTTTGAGTATTCAATAATAATGAATAATGTCCACAATAGCACCCCAGTCACTCATCAGCTACATGACATGTGTTCCCATAGAGTCACATGTCTGGATGAATATAACATTAACTCCAATCGGTTGCTAGAATCAAATCTGAGAATATATCCATTTACATATGCTTTTACATGACAGCTATTCTTAAATATTTACTTTTCACTGTATAGTCTCCAAAATATTTGAATTGCCTTACCTCTGTTGAGAGTATTTCCTATTTAACTGATCTTAAAGTCAGTTTACAGTTACCCTTTGGCATAATTTCAGAGAGGGTGGATGATTAACTCCCATACAAAATCAAATACCAGACAATTGATTGAATTCTGTGAGACATAAAGGAGAGTAGAGACCAAGAATGAGCCTGAACCCATACAAGATCATGTGCTATTTTATTTAACTTTGGGTAACTTATTTAAAAACTTCATCAAGTAAAATGACATCAGGTGAGCAGATGGATGCATGTGGGAACCTCAATTGTCCCAGTATGTTATAGAGACTGGAAAATGAGGTGCATTGTCTATAGTATCCTAATGGTTGTTATGAAAATGTGCGGGGGGGGGAGCATGGCAAATTCTGTGTTACATCAGGAAATCTTATTTCCATCTGTCACTCCATCTGGTTTGCACTCGGGTCACTTCACGAATTTTAATGACCTTCAAGTTTCGTGATATAAACATGATGTAATAAAAGTTTTCCAGTTGTAACATAATGTTCTCCTTAGTAAATATACTAAAAATTTCTATCCTAAAAATTAATTGTTTTTCCTTCTAAACATTATAAAATTATATACTACTTTTTTCTAAAACAAATACAACCAAAAATTGTAAATCATGCGTAAAATGAAAAAAGTGTACATTTTATCTTATAAAACACCCATTTCATCCATGGTTGTCACAGTTTTGAACTAAAATCTTTGTGTTTAGAAATAATAGAGGAATCAAAGAGAGAAAGCAACTATAGATACATTGCCTGGGCTCAAAATTTAAAATTATCATGCAGCATTTACACTTTGGGGGTAAGTGGTTGTTACTTGAGAAAAAAAATTGGGAAAGAAATTATTATCATAATTACTATAATGTCCTTAAAAACCATCTTCTCAAGTACTATATATTGAAAGATCATATTATACGGAGGAAATTCTATGTCTTACATCTGCATGTGAAAACATAAGAGTTGTTCTCAATAGTATTCAAACAAATATACACATTAATTCTACCTTTTGATTAATTCTACCTATGGATTTTCTTACATAGGTGCCTCATCAAACATGTGAAGGCAGTATTTTATTTCATATCCATTCACATAGGTGTGTAAGACTTGCATCTCTGTCTGAGAAATACTTTTACCAACACTTTTCCATTTCACAATATAACAGATCACAACACAAGAAGTTCCTATCATCTGAGACTGACTCTCCCCATCTTACAACTCAAAAGAGGTCTAGAGAGTTCTAATACTGAAATACACAGCCCGGCAGCTTCTCACCTGAAGTTTTCTGAAGTAGGAACCAAGCTGGTTCCCACTATGTGCTATTTTCTAAGAGGCTGAGAATCTCTTCTAATTTTTCTTGATTGAACAAGTCAGATATTGGAGATTAATAGGCCAATAATTTTCTATATCTTTGTGGAACCAGCTTTAACCATGGTAAAGTCCTTTTCTTTTTCTTTTTTGGCTGATTTGTCAACGACCTCTGTATTTCCTCAGTTAAATAAGAATTTATCCTATTTTTAACTTAAATTTAAATTTATGAAAATTTGATTCCTATGTGGATATTTTTAATGTGCCTTGACATTATTATCATTGGCAAAACTGAGACAAAGAGAGAATTTAAAGATCTGTATTCATATTTAAAATTGCATACTTTTTGGTAAATCTTTTCCCATAAGAGCACTGGAGAAAGGAGTCAGAAGACGTCAGTTCTAACCTCAGCTGGGGAACTCTGGGCAAGTCACCTAACCCTTGTTTACAGTGTCAACTCTACAATAACGTGACAGAATGGAGTCAAAAGTTAAGCACATATTTGAAGAGAGTGACACATTACGCTATCTCAGTGAACATTTCACTTTAGAAAGATACCGGGCAATGATTTTGAATGTTTTTTTTTTTTTTTGAGCCAAATGTAAACACCCTTAAAAGTCAGCAAATTAAACAGAAAATTAAATATTAGATGAACAGATATTTTTTGGTCAATGTACTATTCACATTATTATATTATTTAGTAGTAAGTAATTAACTGTCATGGGAGATGGTGCCAGGCCAGTTCTCTTGCGTCCTGCAGTTTCCTGAGTAGCTTCAAATGTAAAACAGGTACTATCTTAGGTCCTTGGTACCTGATCCAAGATTTCTACTACAAAATTTTGCTTTTATGTTAAAGATTCCAGTGATAAGAAAGTGAAACTTGTGGCCATGTGGTGGTGGCACAAACCTTTGTTTCCAGTACTTGAAGGCAGAGGCAGGTGAATATCTGTCAGTTTGAGGTCAGGCCAAAACTGTTGCACACAGAAACCCTGTCTGGAAAACCTGAATTTAAAAAGGGAAGGGTGGAAATGGGACTGGAGACAACATTTCTTTTCAATTTTTATAAGTACTAGGTGCAAATATCTAGACAGAGAGAAATCTGAAAGCTGGAGTTGATGAAGTTTAGTCACAGTAGGAGTATGGCCTGTTGGCACTTCAGAGAGAGACTCAGGAGGTGGTCATTCTTGGTTGTTTTTATCTGTCTCTGTCAGTGAAGCAACATGGAAGAGAAATCCATGTATGTTTTCATTTACTTTGAAAGTGAGTAGCTGTTAGTATCTCTTTTATTTGATCAAAGCTCAAATATAATTCTCACTCCTGTTAGCTGCTAAACAGTGCTCACTTTAATGTTTTCTTAAAGACTTATCTGTGCTCATTTTGTTCAGAGAGCACTCCAGAATAAAAAAAGAACTATAACCTAAGTGAACTCTAGTTAATTTCAATATGATAGCTATATGAATTTGTGTGGTCAGTTAGATTTTAAAGCCAATTTCTGTGACATCTCGGTATTTTAGACGTTGAAAAACAAGACTGAAGTAGAATCGGTGGTTTCATGCTTTTAATTTTTCTTTGTTGTTGAGTTGTGTGCTGTGAAAGATATACATTGAAATGGTGTCATATTGTTTTTGGAAGTGATTTTCATATTTTGTGCATCTTTCCCTAGATTTTAGATTGCAAGAAACTGTGGGATCTACTCATATAAAAGAAATGGTGTTCAGTTATGAAAAATTCTGCATATCAAAAACAATAAACAGAGCTAAAGACATTTCAGTGATTTGCTAGTCTACTCGTCTTTTCTTAAAAATATCTTTTAATCAGTAGATTGCTTACCTCTCAGAATGCTCAGTCATCTAAAGAAGTAAAAGACAGTTTTCTATTTAGGTATTTCCTTGCATGTTATCCTGTATCTATATAACAATCTTAGATGTCTGCTAGTTCTTTCTGAAACCAACAATTAGAGGTCTACTTTGGGGATGAGGAGAAAGCTTTAAAGTAAATGGACTTAGTTTTCTTACTATAACTTAAGGAAAAATATAATTCTAAATAAAAAAATACTATTTCCTACATTGTTCTGTAACTGCAAAACTTTTTTATCTTCTCTTTCTTAAATAAGATGTTATAAAACTTGTTCCAGTTTGGCTGATACTAGCTTGAGACACAAGAAGTTTATCTCATCTATAGTGGTGTGTGAATACTTTCTTACATATTCTAATGAAGTAGATAGTGAAGTTGATTTTCATGTTTGCAGAAGATCAGTGTTTATCTGTGATCTCTTAAGTGGATGATTCTCATCAACATAAAACTGCGTTAAAGCATCACTGCAGAGAATGTTACAATAAGGAGTAGTAAGCTTTAAGACTGCTGTTTTTCACCTGTAGGTCATGACCTTTTTGGAGATCAAATGGCCCTTTATGGAGTCCCCTAAGATCATCAAAAATACATATATTTACATTATTTTTCATAACAGTCACAAAATTACAGTTATGAAATAGCCAAGAAAATAATTTTATGATTGGGGGTCATACAACATGAGGAACTGTATTAAAGGGTCACAGCATTAGGAGGGTTGAGAACCATTGCTTTAAGGCATCTTATATTAATGTCCACTTTACTATGTGTATTTCTAAGGCTTTAACTTGTATGTGTATACATGATACAAGATATTCTTTATCTTCCTAATTATTGCATGTATAAAGAGTCTTATTTTACCTTCTCTTCTCTAGTTTCTCCCTAATCTGTCTATATTCTCTCAGGTAAGAATGGTCTGGAACTATAAGGGGCAGGGACCTATTGCAGTATTGTTAGAAGGCTTCTCTTTTTTCTCCAGATTTATAAGAGCTAGTTAAGAACTGTGATCCTGAGCAGCCTGAACTAAGGCTGCCATACCTTTCTGAGGGGCCCAGGCCATACTTTACCCTACTGAAAGGCATAGGCTGCCCCTACCCTGCATGCTTTAATTTAGGAAGATGTCTGAAGAACTGCATCTGCTAACATTGTTACATTTACTACTTAATCTTTGCTGATGTTCTCAGGCTACACCAAGAGCTATTCATAAATTAAATACAGAGAGTTTTCTCATTTAAAAGCCAAGTGAACCCGTGTGTCATCTATAGACGTCATAGTCCTATGTGCTGAGATGTTATGTTTAGGGAGCTTTCCTGACACATTCTCTTCATTGAATAGTTATTTAAAAAAAAAAGATTTAAAGAACCAATTTGTAGTCATTGTGCAAATGTGTGTTGTAGAGAATAACAAAATCTTATACTGGAAAATTTAAGCCTGGATCTAATGAATGTTGAGTATGAATGTACAGATAAATTTAATGTTAAAGGAACAAAGGGAAGCATGACTGTGTTTTACTAAACTGAAAACTTCAAAGTGCAGGAATACAGTGTTTTCGCAAACTAATCCCATGCATACATTAACGTTTGCCTGTGATGTTAGCCCCTCCTTGTGATGATGGCACAGGTGCCTCTCCTGTGTTGGGAGTGCACTCATCTTTTGTCTGTACACTCTAACTCACTCTGGCCAGGTACAGTTGAGGATGTTGAAAGTCGCAAATGGCTAGGTTCTCTGGTGCAGGGTGTTTGCCCCTCAGCCAAGATGTAATGAGATCAGCTTGCCCATATAGTTTGCTTAGATGAGCAAATTCAGTTCAACACAAAATTAGAAACATCAGGCTCAGCTTTACTGGTATTTCCTGCTCATTTTCTGCCTTCTAGGATATTGACTTTATATATTTCTTCACCACCCTTCTGTAGAAGATCCTTTTCTCATTTGAATATTGACATTGTGTCACTTCCTAGTTCTTAGCTTTACAGAACCTTCTGAAGAAGTGTTTTCACTCCAAGCCCACTGTGAAGATTTGTAAGTGGGAACTCATACCTAACTTCTGTCCACGATGGTAGAAAGAGGTGATTCATACTAAAAGAAGCCACCACACACTTGCTTTTTCTCTTCTACATCCTTAAACAGACAACCTTGTTTACTATTATTGATTTATTTATGAAACAGGGTCTCATGTAACCCAGGCTGTTCCCAAACTCCCTATTTTCAGAGAATAACTTTGAGCTCTTAATCCTCCTAGCTCCATCTCCCAAATTCTGGAATTACAAGTATTCATTACAATTCCTGATTTTATTTTCTATGAGGCAAGTGCATGAATTGAAAGAGCAATAGTTTGAAATTTTCTTGAATATCACAGCTGGGGTCTACTCTTGGTTTCCTCATCAAATCAAGCTTCCAAAGCTTAGACTACACAATTTCTCTTGTAGAAATTTTATTTTATTAAATATATATTTCTTTGAGATATTAGAAGCTAAAATAACCAGAAATGCCCTACTTATCCCTGCCATAAAAGTCACTAAAATATAAGTGTAAAGACAAAAATGAAAAAAAAAAACACAACTAAATACTAAATTTTGCAACTGCCGCATGTACCCAGAATGGACAACTTACAAATCACCTGGAAAAATCTCAGTTGGAAGCCAGCAACCATCTATAGAATTATGTGCCAGAGGATTTGAATCTAATAGGAAGAGAAGTAAAAAGACATCATGCATGGTGTATCATCTAGAGACCTAGAAAAAGAGCAATGATTCTTTCCTCTTACAGGGACCTCTCATTTTAGCCATTTTTTTCAACTACTGAATGGCTAAATTTAAAACCTTGAATTTCTGATGGTTGCAGAAAGATCTATGTCCTTTACAGTGCTCAAACATCTGAAAATGGAACGATGAAGTAAATGGATCTTTTTTTGCCATCATTTTCCCCAGGACACATTTGCCCCAGGTAAACACACATGCATTTACCACATGAGATCTCAATTTCTGAATATAAAATAATTGTTCCTCACAGTACATGTCAGCATCTCTATAAAGAACTAGGGAGTCTTTAAGTGCAATAGTACTGGGAGAACTTGCATGCTTCCGTGTTTCTGTTAATGCTGGAAGGTAACGCTGTGGGAACTCCTTCAGGCAATGACCTTTGGGATGCTGGCCCACTTTGAGCGTGGTCTTGGCTACTATTTGTGCAGATTTAGGTGTATGGGTGAGCTCCTTGGCTGCTGGATTTGATTCCAGTTCTTCTCCACTCATGTAGAGGAATGCTGATCACTACTTTTTCTGTGAGTTCACCCTAAATAACTAAACATTTATTATATTCAATTATGGGCTAGTGTGGGACTATTTTATTATAAATTACAATGGATGGGTGCACTCATGGCTAGAGTCCATGCCTGCTGAACTACAAAGATGGCTGAACTACCCCTCCTCAGCTTAACTACCCCTTTGGCATGAAGCTGCAAACACATTTGACTGGCCTGCTACAGTGACTTAACAGTTTCTCTCTGGCCCATCCATGTGATTTGTTCCCACCTCTACTCTGGAATAATAGGCTTCTGGGCTTCTCTGGTTTGTGATCCCAGTTTGGATTTGCAAATGCCTGGTGTGATAACTAAATTTCTTAGTAATTAAATTTCTGGTAAGTCAGGTACTAAGACCTGCCTCATTGCTGCTGGCTGCATGTCCCTGCCCTGCATCAGCAACTGCAACACCCACAGTCAATAAAGATTATTATGCCCACAACAATTTTCTGAAACTATAGCGGAGATAAGTTAATTTGATTAACAAATAAAATAAATTTGAAAATTGTAAACAAACCCCAAGATAATTGCAGACAATATCACCAACCAGAAATTTAATGGCATTTTTGTTTTTACTATGGATGGAATTCTGCAAATTATATGAGGTTCCTAGTACATACATTTTTATAATCATAAGGTTTAGCTTTATTCTTCATATTATGTCCTTAAAGAAATGGTGTGATAATAGAGTCAAGAATTAGAAACTTTTAGATACTTTACATACAGGTAATGAGAAGTTAGCTGAAAGGATTCATACAATTGAAAATGATAACCTTAATCTGATAGGCAAAATTCAATCCATGTCAATGGGATATGAAAGAATATTGAGAATACTCTTATAAAAGAGTACTGAGAGATTATCTGAAAAGATTTATAATGTTGAAATTGACAATCAAATTCTGTTAAAATGTTATGATAAGGTAGCAGATAGAACATGTCTCTAGGAAGGCAACCTGAACATCACCCAAATAATATCCAAGGATGAGAAGTTAATGTTAACAGAATACCTTGGAATATTTAATACCTTGGAATTACATATGTAGAATGAGGACCATAAATTATTTGATTAGATGAAATCATTAGAAATAATCACAAGCCAAGATTTAGGCTTTACAAAAGACAGTGAAAAAAGATTTGAATTGATTGAGGAACTTGTCAGAATAGATAATCAAAGAGAGGAGGTACAGGCAAAAGATTTAGCATTGCCAGTACCACTCAGAGTCAGAGATTATCAAGAATTTTAGCTACTTATCCTGTTTCTACCTCTGAAAAGCCAGCAAATACCCAATACCCAAAATAGATACAAAGAATGTATATGAAAACCTGTAGGTATAAAAGATCTAAAAGAAATTAAGCAAGCAGTAGTACCTTATGGAATGCATTCACCATTTGTTAGGGAGAGGGTAAAGATACGGACTTCAAGCAATAAGGTTAATCCACATAAGGGGCTTCAATTAGTCTCAGCAGTCCTTGAAGACAGGCCACAGTTACAATGCAAGTGCTATTGGAGAGAGGAGACTAAGACATTAGAAGAGTAAAGAAGAATCAAAGGATTTAATGCTTTCCAAGATAAAATTCTTGGTGAGGACTATTATGCTGATCCATAGAGTCAAGCTATAATGAACACATTTTGTCCCTATGTCATAAAACAGCCTTAAATGCTTAGGACAGGATTCAAGAATGGCAAAAAGAACTGAATTGCATATTAAGGATAAACAAGGCCAAAGAGAAACCTTTAGTGACTTTTTACAAATTTAGCTAAAGCTATACTAGTAGGGATAACAGATCCAAAAGCTAGACCAGTATTTATTGAATCTTTGGCTTTTAAAAATGCCAACTAGAATGCAAAAGATACTTGGGCCTTTAAAGGTCAGATCAGCACCAATGGATCCTGCACACAGTAAATGTTTACTCACTTGACTAAAATACTGAGGCTTGCGTAGAAGAAGCAATTCTGAAAGGTATGAAGAGACATCAAAATGCCAAATGTTTTAATTGTGTTAGAATTGGACATCTGAGAAGTGATTGTAGACAAGGTGTTCCTTGAAATAATGTTTATTCTGGGAATGACAAAAATAGAAGGTCTCAATCTTCTGGATTATATAGAAGATGTGGTAAAGGACAACATTGGATCAATGAATGTAGAACAAGAGAACAACAAGACAACCCCTTACCATCTGGAAACTCGTTGAAGGGCCTCTTGCAGGCCCAAAAGTCAAACGTGGTTAAGTCAATCCCAGACACCGTGGAGGACATGTCTCCCCAAGAAAATTAAAAAAATCCAGTGCCCATTGTAAAACAACCATACTGCTCTGGATAACAGAATAAACATGGAGGATGAATAAAAAATCCTAATAGAAAACAGGAAACATATGTTTTGGCAGACTTCTACCAATGATCCAAGACCAAAGCTAAGAGTGCATATAACTAACATTGTCATTGAGGGATTTCTGGATGTGACTATTATTACTCTAAAATATTGGCATCTGAATTAGCCTCTTCAGCAGGCAGATGTTTGGTTCCTAGGAATTGGAACCCTATCTCAAAATAAAGCACAAGATGGGTTGAATGCATAGGGCCAGACAGAGAGTAAGGCTGAGATCATAGGTGGCTAATATAGCAACATATAGAAACTATGGGGTCATGATCTAGTGCAGCAATAAAATACCCATATTAACATTCCTGTGGCATCATAAACAGAACATAAACCATTTCATGTTTTTGGGAGGGTATAATAAGGTAATATAGAAAACAGTCATGAGTCATTCAGGCTGTACAAAACCACAAAATAACTAGCAAACCTTCAGAGGTACTAATGGCCCTACCTTTAAAATGGTCAAGTAAGGAATAAATATAGGTTAAACAATGGTTTTTAACAGAAGAGAAACTCCAGGCTTTAGAACAGCTGGTACAGGAACACTAGATCCTTACCATATTGAAGAATCAACCAGCCCTTGGAATTCTCCTGTATTTGTTAAAAAGAAATCTGGAAAATGGAAAATGTTGACAGTATTAAGAGTTGTCAATAAGGTAATTCAATCAATGGGTCCTCAACAATCTGGTATTTCCTTGCTTTCCCTATTACCTAAAAATGACCCCTTACAGATATTGGTTTAAAAGATTGTTTCTGCACTATACTTTTATAAGAAAAAGACAGAGAAAATTTTGCCTACACAGTGTCCACATAAAATAATTCTCAGAATACTGGGAGATATCAATGGAGGGTCCTCTCCAAGGATATATAAAAAACCCCATCCTGTGCCAATATTTTGTAAGTCAGTCATTGGAAATAATACATAAGAAATTTCCTAAATCTATAGTTTACCATTACATGGGTGACATTTTGCTTTTTAATTCAAATGTAGATATTTTAGAAAGATTGTTTGAAGAAGTAAATTTGCCTAAATGGGGAGTACAAATTGCTCCCGAACAAATACAAAGAGGAGATTTTACCAATTATCTAGGTTAAAAAATAGGTTTACAGAAAATTAGAATACAAAATGCATAAATTAGAAGAGATCAATTGTGGATTCTTAATGACTTTCAAAGTTTGCTAGGAGACATTTCCGATCTACAGCCCACTTCTAGTGTAGATTACCTGATCTAGCAATTTATTAAAAAACACCTTAGATTATGACAAAGACTTAAATAGTCCTAGGGAATTAACATCTGAAGCTGAGAAAGAATTGGCATTGACTGAAGAGAAATTACAGAAAGCCCATGTGGATCATGTGGATCTGAATTTTAACTGCATTCTAGCCATATTACCCTAGAAAAAATTTCCTCTGTAGGAATTTTAAAGCAGAGGAAAGATGTTATCTTAGAATGGATATTTTTACCATATAAATCAAGTAAAAAATTAAAAACTTCTGTGGAAAAGGTGTCAGAATTAATTATAAAAGGAAAATTGAGACTTTGTCAGTTATCAGAAATAGATCCAGCTGAGATTATAGTACCTTTTACTAGTGATGAAATTTAAAAAAATATGGGAAGACAATGAAGCCTGGCAAAGAGCTTGTGCTAATATTTTTAGGAGAGATTAATAGCAACTATCCAAAAAGAGATAGAATTAACGTTATACAGAGAGCTAATTGAATCCTTCCCCACATTATATGTGACTTACCAATAACTGGAGCCCATAATTTTATATTGAGGCAAAAAAATCAGGTAAGGCAGGTTACAAATCAGAAGATTCATGTAAATTGGAATAAATCCCTTATAGTTCTGTTCAAAAGGCAGAATTGTATGCTAGTCTCATGGGACTAAGGGATTTTAAAAAAACTCTCAATATAGTTACTGATTTGCAATACACAGAAAGAGTTGTTTTGCATATTTAAACCAGTAAATTTATACCAGACGATACAGAATTGACTACATTATTTATTCAGGTTTAAGATATAAATCAGAAATAGGTTTTGACCCTTATAGATAACACATATTTGATCCAATATTGGTCTGCCAGGTCCTCTAGTAAAAGGTAATGCAGAAATAGATCCATTATTGATTGGAAATATACTAAAGGCCTCGGATTTTATAAAAATATCATATCAATATCAAAGGTTTAAAATAAGAGTTTTATATTACATGATAACAAGCTAAGGATATTATAAAGAGATGTCTTACTTGTTCTTTATACAACCAAATGCTGCTACATGCAGGAAGTAACCTGAAGAGCACCCAATGAATGAAATCTGGCAGTTGAATGTTTCATTTTTTAGAATTTGGAAAATTAAAATATGTACACCACACCATTGACTCCTATTAAAGTTTCAATGGGCAACTGCTTTCTGGAAAAGGCTGATTTGGTACTCACATATTTACTAGAAGTTATGGCCATCATTGGTATACCTGCACAAATAAAGACAGACAATGGACCAGCATATTTCTCTAAGAAAGCAAAATAGTTTTTTGCTTATTATAATATAAAGCATATTACAGGTATACCAAACAGTCCTACAGTTCAGGTAGTTATATAAAGATCAAATTGAACTATAAAGAATATGTTGAACAAACAACAATGGATGGAAAATACCCCCAGAAATAGATTGCATAATGTCTTATTAACCTTGAATTTTCTTAAAGCTAATGAGAAAGCAAAAATGGCAGCAGAGAGACATTAGATAATAGAAAAAAAACTGAATTAAACCAGGTGGTGTATTTCAAGGATGTGTTGACTTCAGAGTGGGAAACCAAATATGCTATGTTGGGGAAAAGGTTTTGCTTTTGTCTTCACAGGAGAAGAAAAGCTATGGATACCATCAAAATTAATAAAGATTTGGTTTGAATAAGAGAAACCTCGAGATAAAGAGAAATGACAGCTTATCCATAGAGGTGACAATCATACAGGTGTTAGGGAAACCTCATAAGGGTTGTGGAGGGTTCTGTTTTTGTCTTTGCAGGAAAATACCCATCTTCAAAAAGTCAAGAGACCTTGGACATCTAGATGCCTCAAGAAGAAAAGATACCTATCCAGAAAGAATCACCAAAGAGAAATCTGACTTATGGTATCAATATCATCTGGATGGTAAAATTTCACTACCTAACCATACATATCTCCCTATTTCTCAGTATAATAATAGTTGAGACTCACTTAAAAATAAAAGCTGGCTTTGGAGTCAGACAATGGCTATCCTTAGCTAAATTCAAACATGTTAAAATAAAAATTCAGAGTTTCTGTCTCATATCAGGAGTCATCTGGTATGGGACAGAAAGAAGAAAGAATTTAGGAAAATTTTTACTATGCTACTTTTCATTGCATATATGTCTATATGAATAATGTTTAAGCTTTCCACAATGAACAATAAATTATTCTGCAGTAAAAGAAGATGGGGCAACACAACAATGATTCCACATGGTTGATATGATGTCATTATGCTGACAACACCACTTTAAGATCAGTTTTGGTTGTAAGCTACTAAAGATGATTCCAACTTGGCTAGCTGAGATGGTGCACCTTCTTACAATGTTCTGGCCATAATTTAAAATAAGAACTTCAGAAAAGCCTTACTGAGCACTTAGAGACTATTTACATTTTTTTTTGTTTTTTCTAGACAGAACGCGCCCGATCTCGTCTGATCTAGGAAGCTAAGCAGGGTCGGGCCTGGTTAGTACTTGGATGGGAGACTATTTACATTTATACCAGACAATAAACCTGAAACTTAAGCATCACTTTAGTTTTTACAGGATCCCATAGAAATAACACTGTCCCCATAATAGCTGGAAGTAATTCTAGAAGACAATATCCCCTCTCCCAACAAAGTTTGTCCTTAGGGTTAGGGACATTTATTAGGGATTGATTATAAGTGGTATAGGGTTGGAGGTGGAAATTTTTTTTGAATAAAGAAAAAGAAAAGGGATTGGATGGGATATTAGGTAGATTAGTGTGAGCTTAGTCACACTAATAATAATAGTAGTAGTGAGAATATTTGTGACCTATTATTTATAGATAATTTACATTGCTATAGATTCTTGTATAATAATACAAATTCAAATTATATTTGTTACATTGAATATGCTCCTATGTGTTTACAATACTTGTGCACCTATGCAAAATTATTTTGTTGTATAGTATGCATGGACTTTTCTACCTCTGCTTAAGATATTTTGTATATTGATGCAAATTTAGAATATACTTATCATATTGTAGTATACATTTCTATCTCTGATCAAGATGCTTATGCATTGTTTACATTTTGAGGTCATTGTCCTCATTTGCTGCATAGATGTTTAAGGATTGTTCAATATTTTAATATGAAGTCTTAGTCTTTAGGCTATATTGATATTAAGAATTATAGGTCAATAGACATACATGTTTGTCATACTTATAGTTTGAGTAACTAGGTTCTTCAGATGCATAGAGATTATTACCCCATAAATAGGTAATCTTCAACTACTCCAATAAAACTTTAGAATATGGCATTTAAATAACTTAGGATTCTGTTGACATGAGACACAATTGCTCCTGCAAACACTGATCTATTACTGAGAGAATGTTGGTCACAAAATACACTCCACTTGGAGTTTGTTTTCTTCTTAGTAAAACTGGCCTTTGGGCAAAGAGCTGCCCCTGTCTTCACCACTGACAATGCACATTGTCCAGATTGGACATGCAGGATACCAGCAAAAAGACTGCCAAACCTTGCCAAGACAGGGTAATATGGTTTTGAAAATTTTCTTGCCTCTGAAAATGTTTTGTCAGTTATTCTAAGCCTCAGGCAAAATTGGTTGCTCCAACATTGCAACTGAGATTTGGGTGATTGCTCAGGCAGCCAGTTGTCTCTGTCATCTATTACAAATTTTGGAAGCTGCTTGATTGCACTTCCTGCTTACTCAAGTAATATTATCTCCCTTCTCAGGTCTTTGATTAGTTGAAGACTCAATAGTCATAGTTACCTTCCTCTCATGACCTAGCCAAGCCATTTTTAATAGAAGGCTTAAACTCCTTAGGATAGGATAATTATTAAAACATTTTGCATATGCTTCTTGCTTGATATTGTTTATGCTGGTTGTAATTCTATTTTTATACTTGATATTTATTATTATATATAGTTTTGTTTGGATTTGTAACTCTCTCATTTAGACAAAAGAGGGAAGTGCTGTGGGAATTCCTTTGGGATGCCCGCCCACTTTGGGTGTGGTCTCGGGTACTATATATGTAGGTTCATGTGATAGTCCTTTGGTTGCTGGATTCGGTTTTAGTTCCCCACTCATGCAGAGGACTGCTGATCACTATTTTTTTTTCTGTGAATTTACCCCTAAATAAACAAACTTTTATTATACTCCATCTGGGCTAGTGTGAGCCTGTTTTATTTTAAATTGCAATAAGGTGAGACCAGTTTCTGCCCTGTCCATCTAATCCTTAGCCAGGTAGACGCTATCCAAAACAAAATGGGATTACAGAAGTCTACATTTTACAACATCTGTCCACATGTCAATAAGGAATATGGAAGATATTTTTGCCATAATACTTAATATAAAAATTGTGTGCTTAAAGATCAAACCTATTAAAATTGCAACATAACGAGAAAGCGGCTCTTAAGCCCCCACCCTTAACTAAGGATCTATATTGGCAGTTAACAGGTGCTGGCAGAGCAAAAGGAATTTTTCTTTGGTGATATGACCACTACTTCAGCAATTGGCTTCAAATTGGCTCATGGGGTCAGGTTAAGCACTAACAGGACTCAGTGACCTTTGCTTAAAAAAAGAAGAGCAAATGAAGTTGTCAAGGAACCATGTTAAGAGAAACCAAGAAGAATTAGTGGGGAATGCGAAGAGGGTCTGACTAACATACACTGTACACATGTATGAAATTCTGAAAAAAACTCATAAAATTCTGTGTCAAACTGCATTATTGTATTGGAATCTATTACATCTCACTTTCAGAAGACAAAAATGCACATTCATTCACTTATGAAGTGAAAGTAAAACATGACCCTAGCATTGCTGAAGCATACAGGGACAGTCCATTTAGATTGGGTTTCATGGTCTGAGTTGGTTAGGATGACTGACCAACTCTCTTCCTCAAGGAAAAAGTTGCACTGAGATATAAACTCACATTGTTGGATTCAGAGTCTAGAACATTAGCCATTACACCATGGTGACTGGTACTTATGGCCAACTGGAATTCCATAATATTAATATCTGTGGTGGTTTAAAATAAAATGACCTCCAAAAAGAGTGGTACTATTATAAGTATCACCTTGTTGAAATAGTTGTGGTCTGTTGTAGGAAATGTGTCACTGTAGATGTAGGCTTTGAGGCTCATGTATGCTTGTACCACACCCAGTGGGACAGACCACTTCCTGTTGCCTGTTCAAGATATAGAACTCTCAGCTACCTCTCCAGCACCATGTCTGCCTGCACACTGCCATGTCCCACCATGATGATAATGAACTGAGTCTCTGAACTGTAAGCAAGCCACCCCAATTAAATATTTTCCTTTATATAAGTTGCTGTGGTCACCTACAGAATGGGTAAAGGTCTTCACCAATCTGACATCTGTCAGAGGGCTGATATCCAAAATATATAAAGAACTCAAGAAACTAGATATCAACAAACTGAATAATCCATTTGAAAAAGTGGCATACAGATTTAAACAGAGAATTCTCAACAGAAGAATCTCAACTGACTGAGAAACACTTAAGGAGATATTCAACATCTTTAACTACCAGGAAAATGTAAATCAAAATGACTCTGAGATTCTATCTTACACCTGTTTGAATGGTTAAGCTCAAAAACACAAGCAATGGCTTATGCTTAGAGGATGTGGGGCAAGGGGAATACTCTTCCATTGTTGGTGGGAGTGAAAACTTGCACAACCACTTTGGAAGGCAGAGTGGCATTTCCTCAGAAAACTGGGAATCAACCTACCACAAGACACAGCTATACCACTCTTGGGTATAAACCCAAAAGATGCTCAATTACACCACAATGACACTTCCTCACCTATGTTTATAGCAGCTTTATTTGTAATAGCCATAACCTGGAAAAAACCTAGATATCCTTCTATAGAGAAACGGATTAAGAAAATTTGGTACATTTACATAATGGAATATTAATGAACTGTTAAAAATAAGGATACTAGGAAATTTGAAAGCAAATAGATGGAACTAGAAAAAAAGTCATCTTGAGTGAGGTAATTCAGACTGATAAAGACAAACATGGCATGTACTCACTCGTAAGTGGATATTAGCTATATAATAAAGAATAATTATGCTACAGTTCACAGGCCCAGAGAGACTAGGAGAGTTCATTGGTGAGCACCCAGATCTCACTGGGAAAGAGGGGAAATAGAAGACATTTCATGAATGGACTGAGGGCAGGTGAGGATGCGAAAATGAGTGATTAAGTTGGGGGGGTCCTAGAGGGAGACTGTACTGAGGAGCTTTCAAGGGGATGGGAAGCATTTGGGTGTAAGGGGAATCTGGACACAAAGGAATCTCCCAGAAATGTATGGAAAGGACCCCAGCTTAAACTCCTAGCAATAGAAGATAAGCAGCCTGAACTGGCTGTCTCTTGGGATCAGATTGGTGTCTGGCCCAATTGTTATCTGAGAGGAGTCATCCAGCAATTGACAGAGGCAGTGGCAGAGACCCACAGTCAAACACTAGAAAGAGGACAAAGAAGTAAAGGAGCCAGAGAGGTCAAGTGATGTGGGAGTGTCATATATCAATCTGTTGATTTCATTGGTTAAGCAATAAATAAACTGCTTGGTCCTCATAGGTGAAAACATAGGTGGGAGGAGTAAACAGAACAGAAGGCTGGGAGAAAGAAGCTGAGTCAGAGAGTCACCATGATTCTCCCACTCCAGGCAGAAGCAGGTTAAGATCATTCCTGGTAAGCCAGCTGGTGGACTACAGCAGATTATTAGAAATGGGCTAGTCCAGGTGCAAGAGTTAGCCAAGAAAAGGCTAGATGTAATGGGCCAAGCGGTGTTTAAAAGAATACAGTTTCCGTGTAATTATTTCGGGTAAAGCTAGCCGTGCGGGCGGCCGGGTGCCGGGGACGCAGCCCACTGCTCCTAATACAACAGTCAAGGACACCACAACTCACACAATCAACTGACCTGGGCTCATGAGAGTTAGCAGAGACTGACTTGACAACCAGGGAACCTGTATGAAACCGACTTAGGTGTTCTGCATATACGTTGCAGTTGTTTAACTTGGCTCTCTTAGGAAACACTGTCTCCAACTCTTTTACTGGCTTTTGGAAACCTACTTCTCATACAAGGTTGCCTTGCCCAGCCTTAACACATGGGGAGGTGCTTTAGTCTTACTGCATCTTGTTATGCCATGTTTGATTGATACTTATAGGAGACATGACCTTTCCTGAATGGAGATAGAAGAGGAGATTGAGGGTGTGAGGGTGTGAGAGAGAGAGAAACTGGGAGGAGAGTGTAGGGGGTGACTGTGGCCGGGATGTAAAATAAATAGATGGAAAAAAAGAGTTACTGTGGCCGTGGTGTCTCGTCACAGCAATAGAAACCCCAACCAAGACAGTACAAGACTCATGTTTCTGTATTTAGCTTCTCTATATGTATATTAAGTACTAAAAGCTGACCTGTTTCTGATATAAAAACAAAATTTGATTCTCACACATAGTGTGCAGTCAACCTCATTTCTCTAAACTTTTTAAATGCATCCGAACTTATGATAAAGTATGTCTTACAAATTTTATATATTATAAATTTTATACATAAGATAATACATCTTTCACATACAAATTAAAATATTATTTTCACACATCTGCCCTGGAAAAACATGAAGAATTTGGTCCAAATATCCCATGAGGCCAGTGATCTGTTACACACTGAAAGAGACAGTCTAGTAAGAAATGCTGGTTTCTACTTCCTTCTCTTAGTACCTTATCCCCATGCCATGCTGCTGCTGTGAGGCTCGCATCGCCTGCTTCACAGGAACCAGGACAGACCTAGTTTCCAAAGACTAGCTGCTGTTGTTATGAGCTCCTACAGCTGAGCATCTCCAAGTCCAATCAGGCCTTAATGTTTTCAGAATTCCCACTCAGACTTATCCTCTTTTGAAACATCACCCTTTTCCTTTGATGTCTGAAGAAATTCTCTATTTTAGATACAGTTCTACAAACATCTTGAGAGAAGATAAATTTTACGTGGGAATTATTATTGTTAATAAAAGCTTTGGAAACTACAGGATTTTATTTCGCCTTCAGATATTTGTATCAAGATGTAAAGTCTTATAAGGACCAGAATAAGTCAGCAGATGAGATTCGTTGCTTTATTCCTTGGTGGTTATGTGGAGATGCTGGAGAATATAAATATTTAAAAATGAACATTCTCCTCTAAAACTACATAATTGTTTGAACATCTCTATTAACCAAAATCACTCTAAAAAGCTTATGAATTTTTTTTATCACATTGTAAAGTTGTGAGCATAGTAATTAAGATAGCATGGAAAATGTAGTAAAGTTGGTAGTATTCTCAAAGTAATTCATATAACTTTATTGTGGTATACATAATTATGGCCAACAGGTGTAAAAGGTAGCTGAACTATGGTAAATTTGAATATGCAGGTGATAACGTTAATGGTATTAATATCAAAGTTTATCTGTTTATCACTATCTGCCACCTATATCAGGTGACTTTCTGATTGTTTTCATTACCTGGCCTTGCACTTTGAGCCCAGTGTTTGCTGTTCAAGCACTCTACTGCTGAGCAGCTACATCTCAGTCCCTACAGAGACACTTTTCAGATTAGTCACAGATGCACTCTCTACAGTGATCTTCCTTGTGTTTCTTTTAAAGATCACAGTAAAAAACAAAGTCTCGACAACTTGTTCTGTTTGTCACTCGATTCTTCTTTTCTGTGACATTTATTCCGTAGCAAAATTATTTGGTTTTATTTGTTTGTTTGTTTTTAGTCCTTTTTCTAAGACAGGGTTTCTCTGTATAACAATTCTGGCTGTCCTGGAACTGTCTTTGTAGACCAAGCTGGACTTGAACTCACATAGATCTGACTGCCTCTGCTTCCTGGGTGCTAGTATTAAAGGCATGCACCACCACCACCCATTACATTTTTGAACAAATATTAAAGTATGGATGCTTAAAACTCTAGGTGAAAGGAACATGGTCAGCTGTTTTCCAGTCTTATCTGGTTATGATTACACAACAAAGAAGGAAAAAAATGCTGTTTTATCTTTTCTCAATTACTTAATGAATCACAAGAGAGGTTACAAGGAAGCCACAGGTAATGACAATGACATACACATGTCTTACCATAAGCAGAGCAATGAATGCAAAACCAGATTTGAAAAAATAGTTCCTGTGGGAAAGCAGATTTAAGTTTCTACTGAATGAGTAAGACAAGACAGCTTTCAGGGACATCTGATGATGGTGTGCCCTCTGGATTTTGCTTTATGAATGCAATTAATGTGAACTTATCCATATATGCAAAATATGCTTAATAGTTAAAATCTGTATTGGTTTGCACCTCTTGAAAGACAAATCTCCCAGGGGAAGGAGAATGAGAATTTCAATTTAATGGGCCTACCTTGCTTACATGGCTGAGGATGGGGGAGTGGAGATAGGGAAAAGGTGAATGCTTTTAGCCTTCAGTGTCCTTCCAGTGCTCTCAAAGACATGGACAAAATGACTGTGGTTTTTGCATGTAGGGGCCAGCTTGTTCAGGAAACTGTGTCATACAGAAAACAAAATGCATAAACAAACTCCCCATCCAGGAAGTTGAGTTTAACAATTGCCTCATTAACAAGATCTAGTGAGGACAGGAAAAGAGGGAGAAGCCAATCACTCACTATTACAGATCTGGACAGATGAAGTCCTTCATTGAGGTCGCCCCTAACAATGCTTGTAGTGTCGATTTGACAAAGTGACCCATTTAAGAGGAAACTCTGTAGCCATCAATGGGAGGCAGATGCACTGTATCTTAGGGCCAAATTCAGTCCCTGAAGCTTGACTTTATCAGAAGACACAAGACACAGGACATGGCAGCTATATCCACCGGGAATTAATTAAGAGAGATAGCCAGTGAATGTAATCAATAGCCTGACCAGGGATCTACACACAAGTCATAGTTGCTTTCAGCTTTGTATTTCTTATAAGTTATTTACATTAAAGTGTTATTGTACCGGTTCCTCAACAGAAGTTTTTCTGATACCCGATTTATGGAAATTATATACCTTTTATGACACATTGTACAAGACATATCAGCAAAGTCTTAAACATCTTGGTGGTAGTTTAAGTTTTTAAAAGGCTGAAATCTTTTAGTTAGGGTTCTTTCATGGGTAATTTATTTGTGTGGTGTTTTCCCTTCTAGTTTTATATGGGATATTTGTTCAAATAAACCAGAGATCAGAGCTGCCAGAATCTGTACTCAAATTTGTGTTTTCTTACTACGTTCTGTACCTATTTCCTTTAAAAAAAGTTTCCCATTCACAGAATGCCCTCCCCCGCACACTATATTGAGTTACTATCACCCTTCCCAGTACCCATATTTGTTTCTCAAATAGATATCTCAATCTTTTCCCAACCCGGCACACCCAAGAACATAGAAGTCCCCTTTCTGAAGCCAATGAAAACAACCACAGGACATTGGCATTGCTTTCATTGTGGCTGGGCAATAGTACAATTATCATTACCTTCAGTTTTCAGTGGCTTACCAGAGACATCACTTCTCAAGACAGGATCTTGGTTAAGCCCTTTAGTAAAGCCTGAGAGATTTCCTCTTGAATCTGAGCTTTGTGCTTCTCTCCTAAGCAGCACTGAGACCAGAGTGATTTGTCAGGTATCACTTGTGGGGCGGTAGGGGGGGCACTCTAGCTCTGGTAGGTTCAAAGCAGCCTTTAGTACTTAAGGAAAATTGGGAATTCTGCTTCCTGGGTGTAAACATGAAATTTCTATGTTGAGAATGCAAAGGGCAGATTTGATCAGTACTTCTGTAAGAGTGCAAGTCTCCTTTTTAACCTATACAGGCAATGCTTTTCTTTTGAGCCCCTTGGCAGACTCTATCTACAAATAATGTTGAGTTATACTTGTTCTAACTTTACAGATCTTACTTACACCACACTCCCTTTCAATTATATGGGAGTGTGATCTGAGTAAGCACCATAAAGCCAGAGCATATCTGCGCTTTGCAAGTGGACATGATTTCAAACAGTACCAGTGCAACCTCATCATAGTCTGAAATAGAATGATGCCATATTAAACAAAATATTGAAATGGAAAAAGGAAATCACTCTATTGAAAAGAAGTGGATTTCTTCTGACTAAGAGGCTGGCATGATGTTTAAGCATAACAATAAAATGTAGAGTCACTACTGACACAATGGCAGCAGGCAGCATCAATTTTGGTGGGCAAAACAATGGAAAAAGTTGATGAGATCTAGAAAGATACAATATCCATGATTTAGGCCCACTGAAAGCAACTAGTGTTCAACCATGTTGGTTTTTATATGGCCTTCAAGGATGAATGTCAACTATGATCATTTTGGAGTCAAATAAAAAAAAATGCTTTTGCCTGACTGTTGATCAAAAGTATGAAATGGAAAAACTGAAAATAAACCAACAAACATACTATGTTTACACACAAAGTAAAATAATTCTCTCAGGGACATCAGGGAAGGTGGAATACTATAACAATGCATGATCTATTGTTATACTATTCCACCCACCTTAATGAGGAACCCTTGGGCGTTGCTACACCATAGCCTTTGGAATCCAGGTTTCCTCCCACTTTCATCGTGTCACAGGGCTTGCGCTGCTCAATGTATTCATTCATGGTGGACTCCAGGAGGAAGGCAAATTTGCCCTTGGACTTGCGGACACGAGCCACGCCCTCAGCTGTAGTCCTAGTGAACACAGACGGCTCTGCTGATCGCATGTAGGTCCACATCTTTTCATACACTGCTATTTTTGATCTCTGGAGGAAATGCAAATAAAATTAAATACAGGAAAAAAGGGAACAGCATGTTAATACGAACAAAAGCGCGGTTATGGCAAGTCTTTTGGTGTCATTCCATTATCCATTATTCAGTTTTCCTGGCAGAAACCCAATTCTTCAGAAGTTCAACTTTTCAAATTCTTTTAGAAAATCAACCAAGTGACAGACATTTATAGCGATGATTTAAAAAGCATGTACCACGTGTCATAGTAATGATTACACTACTGTTTACTGGATATTGTTGTTGCTGTTGTTATTATAGGTAGAAGGTTCTGAAAAACATTGGACATTTAAAACCACATATCCTATCATATTGTTGATGAGGCTGAGAAAGATCAGATCAGACCTGATGGCTGCTTCTGTGAAACTCTTCTCAATTCTTCATTTGAGTTGTACTAGAGACATTTTATTTATATGTATAATTTTTTCAAGACTCAAAAATTTGGTTCACACCAAGTCAGCCCTTGAACATTAAGGAGACAGGGGAAAAGTGCTGGCGTTTACAAACTGAGTACCCACTGAACAATATCCAAGCTCTAGATGACTCACCCAGCTTGGGACTGAATTTGACAACATCAACAATTGGGACAACACACTGGGCTTTAAAGAGAATAAAGAGAAGTGATTTCTGTTTTCATACTTTATTTTGTGTCAGTCTCTTCTTGTGTCTCTTGCCAAGATGCTTATTTATTTTTAAAAGTTACTTTGTCTACCTTTATTACCCGCACTACTTAGTTTACTTAAGCTTTTTGGATTTTAAACTGAAATTTAGTTAATTATTAATGTGTGTGTGTGTGTGTGTGTGTGTGTGTGTATTTAGGGGTGGGGTGCCAGCCTGCATGTGTGGGGGTCGAATGACAGCTATCTCCTTTCATGGGTTCTAGATCTCAAACCCAGTTTTGAGGCTGTTGCAAGTGAGCACTTTCAGTTACTGAGAGGTACCAACAGCTCCCCAAATACATTTCTATGTGAAAAAGAGCCACATGAACTCAGAAGTTTCCAAAAGACACTTCTGGTAAGATAGAAAAGTGCCAGCAAGTATTCATGTTTGATAGCTCACTACCACAGACCAATGATCATCATTGCATTTGTTCTATGACAAAGAATGTGAGAAATGAACAATCTAGAAGGGCTTTTGAAAAGTTTTGATGCTACTCACACTTGAAAAAACATCCCATAGTATAGAAGTTGTGGTGAGTCTGTGTGTGTGTGCATGTCCACTCTTACATGTCTATATGGGTGTGCATGCATGAACATGTGCATGAGGTCAGAGGTCAACTTTGGGTACCTTTCCTCAGGTTCCACCCACCCTGTTTTTTGAGGCAGTGTTTCTCATTGACCCAACAGGATAGTTAGGCTGGTCAGTCTGTCCTGAGGACCTGCCTGTTCTGCTTTTCTGGTGTTGGGATTATAAGCCTACAACACTATATTCAACTTTTTAAGTGAGTTCTGGGTATCAAACTGGGGACTGTATACTTGCACTGCCAACACTTTGCCAACTGATCTGTCTTATAGCTCCATTTTGAAAAAATATTAAGAATACAAGAAAAGTACTAATTACATGGTAGCTTTCCAGTTATTGCTAATAACTGTTGTCAAATAAGACAACAAAAGGAAACAGTAGCTTGGAGAAAAATTAGGATTAAAAAATTTTAGGACATTCATAGATTTTTGAATGTTTACTTTTTTCATTGCATGTATGTTTGTTTATGGTGTACATGTAAGCGTATGCATATTATCATATATGTGGGAAAATGTGTGTGCATGCAAGTACACACAAGCGCACATGCATGTGGCCATCTGAAATTGATAGTGGGATGATTCCAATATCAATTGATTGCTCTACTTTATTCATTGAGGCAGGGTGTCTCAGTCAAACCCAGAATCTGCTTAGCTAGTTTGCTCTGGGGAATCTGCTATCTCCATCTTCCAAGTGGCTGGAGTTTTAGGTTGGCAGTCTACTATTTAGGTAAGTTGTGGGGACTCTAATCACTGAGAGATTCACCTAGCTCTGAAAATCCACTTCTATACCACTAATATGAGGAAAATTACTGCTGCATTAATTCTCTTTAACATTAAGGAATAAAAGATGAATCCACACAGTGTTTGTGATGACTTTAGGAGGCCTAAGCAGAAGTTCTGAAGGGCAGACCACTCATGGGAATGCTGGGTTTATCTCGTCACTCTGGCAAGGTTTAGAAATACTGAGTCTGACTGAAAGTGCACTGATTTGGACAAGATCACACAACAGGCAAACTGTAAAGGGAGTCAAAAAAGCATAAAACCAGAAATAACAGCCCTGGGGGCTGCAAGCATGTTTGTTAATGGGTGAGGTCGAGCAAATATTTACAAATTTGATGAGATGGGCTAAAATCAGGGACACTCTATAGACCCAGAAAGCTAATAAGCACATGTTTATGGACATTTTGCATTTCAAAATCTTTTAACTGTGAGTCTAATTAAAATCAGACATGGGAAGTAGATATGCTCAAGGTAATAAGTATAGATCATGTAAAAGTCAGTTTATAAGAATTGGAAATAGCACATCTGTTCATTTCATCATTATTGTGCAACAATTTTCAAGATTAATGTATTAGTTCAAACAATGCTTAGAATTTTAATAAAGCTATTCTCATTCCTTACACACAAAGTATTGTACATACCTACTTTTAATAGAAAATGTATATCATGCATTCTAGTGGACATTTAGTTACTTTCTATCTGTTAGTGGTATAGGAATCAAAGTCTGTGTTTTGGAGACGTCTCATCTGTATCTTAGTTGATAATATTCTAAACCCCAAGCTCACTTATTCTTCCAGCTTACTGATGACAGAAACAAGATTCAGTTTGGGTTGCCGTGAAAATCAGTATCTGAGTTAGGTGTGTAATATAGAATGCTTGAATGCCATGGCTGTTATGAGTGACATGTACAGTGCTTTGGAAAGTATAAGCTTAACAAGATGTGCAGAACCCCAAGTATAGGGACTTTCATAATGGGGAGAAGCCAAGGCAAGTGCATGTGTAATTTCCCCCCAAAAATGGCCTACATTGTTTTTGCAGTGGGAAAAAGCAATGCCTTCTTGTGTAATGTTGCCTGTAGGTCAGTTGCTACCTGAGATGGCTGAGTGGAGCTGACAGATGTGCCATTATGGTGTACTAAAAAAAAGCATTTCGGACAAGTATAAAAATACCCTTCAAATTCTGTTTCTCTGCTTATCAGAACAATGGTTTATATAAACCAGGTCACCATGAATGGGAATGGCAGGAAGGAGGCAAATAGGGTAGAAAATAATGTTGTTTTTATCAGAAGACCCAAATGTACACATTCTTGAAAGAGTTTTGCCTAAGAAAATTACTTTGTTGACCCATTTCTGTTTGGAATGTTCTGTAAAAATATATACCTAAACTTATACATATATTCCCATTTTAAAACTGAAATTGGGCAAGAGAGAAAGAATTAGAGGCTTGATTGGGGTTGAGCTTGTATGAGAAGACTTAAACAATGGAGGCAGCTTTCATTGCTTACACGTGTTTTAATTGATACAACCTCTTATCTATCTCACCAGTTTTCAGAATTTGAGCAGGAAAAAAAATAAAACTTTTTAATAAGATTAAGAGGTCAATATTTGCACTGTGTTAGCCTCTAAAGAGCTTTCCAGTGAGCTATCATTTGTTTTTCCCAGGTATCAACACGATATGTCTTTTCTCTTTCATTACTCAAGGCAATGTGGTGAACCTGCCAATTCTATCATTTAATGGACACCATTCATCACTTCTCTGTGGAAGGGAAGTGACAGCATTCTATTCAGATACAGGACGGCTTCCAGGACATGTCAGTAAATGTTACCATCTCTTCAGCAAATTAAGAGAAGGCTTGACTGAGTAACTTTATCCAGACAATATTAATAACGTCTACTGTCATAACAGTTAGTCATTCAGAAAAATTCACAAATATTTTCAGATCATTTAAAATTTTAATCAATATTTGTGGCTAATACTCAACACTAAGCACAATACTCATTTATTTCATCAAGTTTTGAGTGATTTGGTGTTAATTTAGATTTATATAAATATTTGTAATACTATATAATCAAAATAAAAATGAAAATTTCTTTTTTAAAAGGTATCTAATTGAAAGTCAAGTAAATTTAAAGCCAGATCACAGAGCATAAATTTGGTTTTGTTTATTTTTAAGCTACTGAGAAAAATGACACATGTCACTCTCTCAGACGCTGTTGAAAAGCCCAGAAGATAAGCTATCATTGCTTTCAAATAAAAAGCTTAGAAAATAGTAAAATATCTCTCACATTCTGAATAATTGGTATTATTTAGAATAATATCAACTAATCGATATTAAATACAACATATATTCATTATTATCTACTTCAATATCTATGAAATGTCACATTGGCCACCTTTTAATATTTTGGCCCCCAGTTCACAAAATAAGCTGGTAGAATCTGTGAGTGTACATTGCTCAGTAGGTTTTGTATACCTAAGAAGAAGCAAATTAGAAGGGAACTGAAAGAAAAGAAGAAATATTTGGAGTAGGAAGGACCCATAAGAAGGGAACATGGGGGACATGAAGAGGACCGTAGGTGACAAGGAAGCACTGAGAAAAACAAAGCACAATAGCATATCTGAACAAGATCCCAGAACTAAACTAGTTAATTTGTTAACTTAAAAACAACACAAAACAAAATGAAACAAACAAAAAACCAGCCAGGTAGTGACGGCCCATGCCTTTAATCCCAGTACTCAGGAGGCAGGCATCATCTCTGTGACTTTAAGGCCAGCCTGGTCTAGAGAGCTAGTTCTAGGATAGCTAGGGCTGTTACATAGAGAAATACTGTCTCAAAAAAAATTAAAAATGGTTAAAAACAATTTAACTCCAATGGAACAACTGAAAAAAAAATAGAACAGACTAAGACAAACACCCGTCATTAGTAATAAAAAGTCAAAGGAACTTTATCCACACAACACACAGTTATACCAACTTGAAACATTTTACTGTCAAACAAAAGCCACCAAATCTAAATTCCATAAAACTGTATAGATGTATCCAGAACCATTTTTTAGGGAGGTACCTTTCTTGCCAATAGCATTTTGTAAGAAAGCGAAGCTTTTGCTTTGAAAACCATAGCTATGGAGTAGATTACAGAGTGATTTGGCTCATAAAAAAGTCTGCATTGAGATCCTAAGCAATAGAGGAGAGGGTGTCTGAACTGACCTTATCCTGTAGTCAGACTGATGATTATCTTAAATATCACCATAGAACCTTCATCCAACAACAGATGGGAACAGAAGCAATAACCCACATCCAAGCACTGGACTGAACTCCCAAGATACAGTTGAAGAGTGGAGGGAGTGAGAGTATTAGCAAGGAATTCAAGACCATGAGGGGGTCATCCACTGAGACAGTTTGCTTGAGCTAATGGGAGCTCACCAACTCCAACTGGACTGGGAGTGAACGAGCATGGGAACAACCAAGTCCCCCTGAAGGGGGTTGACATCTGGGGCAGACTGAGGGGCTACACTGATAGTCACACTGGGATGTGTCTCTACTTGCATATACCAGCTACATGGGATCCTATTCTCTTTGGATGTAAACCTTGCTCAACCTAGGCGTAGTAGGGAGGGCCTTGGACTTTCCACAGGGCAGGGCTCATGGCACTCCCTTAAAGTTGGAGGGGTGGAGGGAAGGTCTGTGGAGGGAGAGGAAGGGGAGGAGGGGAGGGAGTAGGAATTTGGATTGGCATTTTTTTAAGTAATTAAAAAAAGAAAAAGCAGAGTGTGCACTGAGGTTTTGAGTGTCAAATATAAAAGTTAAATGTAGTCTTTCTTTTAAAAGAAAGGTTTGCTTTCCATTTTTATATTCTTGACCTCAGATAGATACAGTTCTAATCTTTTTTGAAGTAAAATGATCAGAGTGCTAGTAACGCTGGAATGTTGGGTAAGCCATGTGACTTTGGTTACCTTTTTACTATTGTTATTTCTCAGAGAGGTTTTTTTCTAGCAGTGTGCATCAGTTTCAGTAAGTTAAGACTATGATTATAAAACCTAGAAAAAGCCACGAAGAGTAAACTCAGCTGTTGTCATTGTGCGTTCCAATCCACACTACTGTTATAAGTGTTGTAAACATTGCCTGGAATTCAGAATTATAAAGGTGCTATTCTTACTCCTGTGACTTACTCGGAAGAATTCTTTTGTTGATCCCGAATCTAGTGTTCCGTATGCAATTTCTGTTTGTTTGGCCAGGTCTTCTGCACTTTCTATGGGGGAGACCATTCTCTCCACTGTCAGGAAAGCAGCCAGATTGGCAGTGTAAGATGATATAATGATGAGTGTGAAGAACCACCAGACGCCTCCAACAATTCGACCTGAAAGGGATCTAAACATGGATAAAATTATACAGTTTTTACTTTTCTAAGTCACAGGAAAAAAAAAGAAATGTCACCAATTCTCAACCATATTTAAAAGTTACAATTTCAAATATAGTGCTATTTTCTGCTAGTCTACTTAAGAATGCGGCTTATATTAATGCACAATGGCATACTTCACATCATTGCTAAAATTAAGTGCCACTGAAGACATGGCAAAATGAATTTGTTGTTTTATTGGCAGAAATGTGGAACTGTCCTCTCTGGCAGATAGCAAAGGGAATATTGCTTAATGTCGTCTGTACTTTCTCTGATAGTTCATCATCTTTGAAGTAGGATGCAGCCATTGATAAACCACAATATGGTATTCTGGTTTTATTGGCAGTGTTTTACTCTCTTCATGTTGCAGACAACGAGAAATTAGATTTTAAACTAACAGAGTTTAGATTTTCTGCCCAACGGTAGACACCTTCCAGAGAGGATGCCATGTAGGTCAGGATGAGGCTGGACTAAGTGAGATGAGATTTGCCCTCAAGAGACTTTACTTTGAGATGAGGAGTTGTCCTAAAAGTATATTTTATGCTGTGTAGGAGGATGTAATTAACAGAAGAAAAGTTAAAATAAGATAAATTTTAAAAAATACAGGGAATATTGTTCATAACTAATTTTACTAATTTTTACCATCAAGACATGGTCTCTCTCATTATCTAGACCAGGCTGGCTTGAAACTCACTATGTGCCCCATAGCTTTCTTACACTTGGAGCAATTCTGCCTTAGCCTCCTGAGTGTTGTAGGTAAATCACCACATCTGCCAAGTAGCTTTAAAATATAGAGTTAAATTTTTAAAAGTTGCGTTGTATTTTTCTACTTGTGTGTTGGCATGTGCATGTATGCACTATGTTATACATAAAGAAGTCAGGGGAGAGTTATTTTCTTCTACCAGGTAGAGTGTAGGAATTGAATTCATATCTCTGGGTTTAGTCTGAATCAACTCACTAGTCATAAACACTTCTTGTTTTATGTAAAGCAAAACTTGGAATTTTCTGTGGTTCTTCTACCCCCTGACCTCTTTGCTAATTTTAATCAGGTCATTTGTGATTTAAAATGTGGAACCTGTTAGTTTTAGCTTAGTATAATCTTAACCTTCAGTTCAAAAAATTTGGTTTGCTCTGATCCTTTCTTTTTGCCTCTTTATCCTATATTATTGAAATTTAAAGATTTTTTGTCATTTCTTGGGTCTTAATTTCAGATGAATTGATTACAAAAGGCCTTCTTTTGGAAACACATGTATTTCTAAACATATATATTTTTTCAAATAAACAAAATCCGATATTTTCTTTCTTATTCTTTTAGTTACTCTTGTGGGAGAAACCAACCATTTTTTTATGTAGCAAGCTGGAGTTTTTGTGTTACAATACCACAGTGGCA
Organism: Microtus pennsylvanicus; assembly: GCF_037038515.1. NCBI lineage: Eukaryota > Metazoa > Chordata > Mammalia > Rodentia > Cricetidae > Microtus > Microtus pennsylvanicus. The sequence goes on along the minus strand of NC_134581.1, from coordinate 113,589,391 downwards.
GGGAAGAAAGGAAATACGGATGACCCTGCAGAAACAGCTATTTCCATGGCTAGCTCTTCCCCCGGTGCTCAGCTTCCTTCAATGCTTCCTAAAAAACCATCCACATCTACTACAAAGCACACCATTCACGTTTGCAGAAACCCCAGAGTAGAGATTTCCCTTAAGTTATGCGAGTTAAGTTCAACAACAATTTTTGGTGACAGATCACAATAACAGCCACAGCAAGAGTTTTTGGATAAGAGATACCATAAAAATGGGTGTTATTCTACAGTTTAGATTTGGTTAACACCTGTATAGCTACTCAATGAAAAGTATTACAAAATAATTTTGGGGAGTGGCAGTGGATCACATAATTACTTCTTGTAATGCATCTATGTTTGTGCTAGCTTAGAAGATATTAGTTATAAAATAGGATTATGAGATAATTGCTATTTTTTCTGCACTTCAGATAGTGTTCTGTCTCAGGGAGAAGAAGACAGAGAAACTATGGAGAACATTCAGAATCTCTGAGAACTGGTGAAGAGTGTCAGTTTTAACACTAACCTGGGTGAAATGTCACATCCTTGCTGCATAAAGGCACCCAGGGAAAACCAGAGGCTGTTAAAGATGCCAAACTCATTGGGAGGCTGGTCGCTGGGACCTTCCTTTCCATCCTCAGGCTCTTCCGTGTGCCACTCATATGGGCTAAACCTACTGACTAGGAATAAGACCACACTGACACCAATGTATGCAAACACTATGCACATCCAGATCTCATAGGCCAGAGGGTCCAAGAAGGAGAACACTCCTGGTTTAGATTTCTGAGGCTTTTTGATCATGATAGAGATGCCTAAACTCATGAAAGGCTTAGAGAAATCGATGACCTCCTCACGCACCAAAGTGATTGTCAGAGGTGCAATAGCAATCTCCGCTTTCTGTGAGAGAAAAGACACAAGGAAATACACATCAGCAAATTCCATGGGGCAGTCAGCAGTAGAGTGACCAGCAAAGTTTACCAGTATTGCATTCATTTTTTAAAATAAATTTGGATGCCATCAGTAATAAATGTCAATTATAGGTAATAAAACACATAGTGGTTTGGTTTTATGAGATACTACTTAATACATAAATCGCATCGAATCTTTTTAGTTGACAAAGGTTGGGACAGAATCCCACTATGCAGTTTATGTTGGCCTTGGATTCATGATCCTCAGCTTTATCAAGTGTTTGGGTTACATACTGTTGTGCCCACCTTCAAAAATATTGTCAAGGGTATTGCCTGATCAGTGTTTGTCTCATAAAAAAAAAAAATCCCTGTTCTTTTGACAACATATTCCAGCTCAGTTCACACACAAAAATCTGGAAGCTGCCATTTGCTTCCTGTGATAGACATTCTTTGATTTTCTCTTTCTGATATTCTTTTAAAACAAGATAGTATCTTTAATTCTCAGATATCAAAATCACAAGACCCCTTTTCATTGTTTGGTGACCCTGAGTTTTTTTTATGTGTCTCTAAAATGGGACAGTGTTTTTGCCTGTTTACCTACTAAACCCTTAATTAGACAATGCTAACATGTGCTGATGTAGTCTTTATGTGATGCAAATTAAATTACCTTAAATGACATTTTCCTGCTGCTTATCTGGACAGAACTAAGACTGAATGAGTTTTCCACACTGTGGTAGCTCTTAGACTTGAGTCTGGAAAACATCTTGAATAGAATTTTATAAATTGTGCCATAAAAATTAAACTCTGGTTTAAACGACAAATTAAAATAGAGTTTTATTTACTTTAAAGGAAAATAGTTCTCATCAAAATAAGAGCGGGCATATTTAGACACAATCTTCTCCAGAGGCTATCATTTTTTACAGGATTTATTAATTTTGATAGATGTGTATGTATGTGTTCATGTGGACAGGTTCCCTCAGAGGTCAGAATAGGGAGCCAGACTTACAGGTGGCTATGAGCTGTCCAACAATGGTGCTAGGAGCCGACCTCTGGTTCTTTACTCTTGCTGCCAAAAGCATCAAATGCTCTTAAACACTGACCTTTTGTACTTTTAATTTTTAGATTTATTTAGAGACAACCTGTCTTAATTCACTGCTACATAGCTTGAGATTTCGGGTTTGTTATAATGATCACAGCTCAGTACAACGGGTGAGAATGTGTGTGTACTTTGTGTGCCAATGCTGAGGTTGTTGTGTGTGCTTTGTTTTGTTACCTTTTACAGATTGATAGAATAGAGTGTGTGAGATGCTTTCATTGGAAGCTAGATGAGATTTTTATTCTTAAACACCATTGGCGTGACAATAAAGAATCACTTCTTCACTCCTTCACTCCATCACTCATACTACAGGCAATTTTAGTGTTAAGTCATTAATAGATTGCTCTTTACTTTTTGTGATCAAGCACAAAGATGAGCAAACATATGCTGAGAGTGATAGAGAGAGACAGAGAGACAGAGAAAGACAGAGAGACAGAGGGATTGATTCAAGGAGTGTCCTGAAAGTGTATGTCAGGTTCCTATATAGTTGTATGTTAGCTCTCTATGTAAATGATGCAAGGCAATCAATGTATAAAAATTATAGTAACAGTTTCCAAAGAGGAAACAAAAGTTCTATAGTTTGTCATTTTACTCTCTAATAAGTTTTGTCTAGGAGAAAATGACTATGTTTTACCTCAAACCTTGCAAACTAGGCATTTGAGTATGCGTTAAGAAAAAGAAGAAAAGGAAGGAAGGAAGGAAGGAAGGAAGGAAGGAAGGAAGGAAGGAAGGAAGGAACGAAGGAAGGAAGGAAGGAAGCAAGCAAGCAAGCAAGCAAGCAAGCAAGAAAAAGTGAAGAATCAAGCACAGACTATAGAAACAACAGTAAAAAGTAGTCAGGGGAACCTATAAGAGACATGAAGACATACTAAGAGCCTTACGGCATCTCTTTGCTGTCACTGAGAATTATCTAATTTCAGGACTTTCTATTGCTCTGACATGGGTGTTGTTTATGATCTCGTGCACCATTTGTTTTTTTTATTATTTATGCAATTTTTCCCAAATAAAATATAGTCACAACACTTATGCAGAGATGAGAGAAGACATGTAACAGATATCCCAGAATTTTTCCAGTAGGTCAGACCATCTAAAGCTAAGTAGGGATGGAGTTAGTAATCTGAAATTCTCCAAAATCGAAAGCCTTTAAATAATTTATTTAGTGGCAAGTAGAAAATTCTATCTACATATTTAGAAGTGTGTCTTATACCTAGGATTCCCTATTATGACTATAAAGATATCCTTAAAAAAGAAATATTAAAAAATTTACATCTTCTGACCTAGCATATTTTGGGAAAAAGAATTTTGCCCATGGTTCTAACAATTTGGAACATGCCATTTTCTGAAGTATTAGAAGTTAAAGTCTTAAGGGACTCCTCCTTCAGAACTTAAAACCCATTTTGACATGGTCATTGAAACCCATGGTAAAATATATTTTGCATATTATTTTTAAACTTCATATTCCCTTCATTTGGAGTCAGTGAAACACTCTGGCAAGTCTTCCCTATGGAAGTTAAACTGGGTGCTTTATGATATGACCTATTTTCCTGTGTCTGCTGAAGTCTTAGCAACCGTACTGCACCTTGTGGGAAATGTTTCTCATGTCTAGTTTGAAAATAGGAACGAGTGCAATCCCTCCCCTCAGATCTCAGGGAACCCAGTAGAATAGAGAATAAAAAGAGTGAAAGACCCAGAGTGGATGGAGGACACTGGGGGAACAAGGCCCTCTAAGTCAACTGAGCAAAGCTTGTAAGAATCTGCAAAGGCTGAAGCAGCGAGCACAGGCTCTACAGCGTTCTGCACCAGGGTGCTAGGGCTCCTTAGTGAGTGAACAAGAGGGTCTTAAATTTAAAAAGTTTTAAGTAATAATAATAATAATAATAATAATAATAATAATAATAATAATAATAATAATAATAAAAGAATGAGATGCAGAATTTTAAAACTGTTTCATTGCAGTTCTAGCCAGGAATTTGATTCCTCCTGTGACCTTTGCCTTTATCTTGAGTCTGTTTACTTTTTCCTGAGGAAGGATGGTTCTCCATGTAATTCTTCATTTCAAAAAGAGTGTGTGATTTGAACGTGGAATCTATAAACTACAAAGTAGCATTTAGAATATTTCATAATTCGGTTTCTTTTATTAGTACCTGGATGCACAAACTTACTGTGTACTATAGGTTTGGACTCTGAATTTGGAACATATTATAGAATTACTATGGTTTGATTGTGACACTACAGTGGCTGCCAAAAATGAGGGACCTTGATCTTGTTCATTGAGGCAGAAATTTCCTGCTGTGTTGTGTTGGGACTGCCCTTGGCTATCGATATGTGCATTCCATGTCTACTGTGCTTGCTCAGGGGAAGGGCACAGCATGCTGTGTTAGAGGCCTACTTTGAAAATCAGTCTAGCTTTTGTGTTTTGTTATGTATGCTTGAATGAAAAGGGGGTACAGAAAAGGTACATTATCTGAAATGTACATTTACTGTGGCTCAAAGAATTGTAAGAAGCACAATACTGATGAACATTTTAGACACTGGGAGACTATAACAATTAGAAATTAGTTAAAAGACACTTATGAACAATTTTGAATAGCAAGGATACACACAATTAGATAAAGTAGTCACTGGCTTTATACTATTGGAAGGAATCTGCCAAGTAACAGGTTGCTGATTGATCATTGAAGTTGTCTGTGTCTACTTGTTGAATGCATATTCATCACAGTTTCTAAAGCCAATGTCGCTTTTTTTTATTACTTTCTCTGTGCTATCTGGAGGACACTGTATTTTGGATTTTTATTTCTTCTGTTCTTTGGAATGTGCATTTCTAATGAAATAGGGAAATGTTTGAATATGTCGAATATATTTTGAAACATTGCTATAAATTAGAAAATAAAACAGTCAATGGATGCTTAAAAATTGATATATGTCCAAGGGAAAAGAGGCTTCAGGTTTATGTAAGTAAATTCCTCATAAGTAGGTTTGCTTACCCCATACACAAGCTCTCCTACCATCCCATTCCAGATTTTAGTGTCTGCGTCCCTCGCTCCATATTTTCCATCAGGGACAATGGCAATTTTATACTTGATACCGATATGTTTTGCAATTTCAGATGCCAAATCTACACAGTAGCCTTCGTACTTGTCATTTCCTTCAAACATTTCATGATTTTTCTTGTACATAACATAGGGGGATTCCTACAATGAGAGAAGCAGAACTGTAAAGGAGAAATTACAAAACATCTGAAAAACCTTTCTGTAACTATAGTTTCAGAATTTTTTGACAAAAGAATATATTTATTATGTTTATGTGATTTTATGTGGCTTGAATTTATTACTAAGATAGATGAATATAAATAAACTTAGAACTGTATTAAACTGGTTTGCATTGAATAATAAAATTAAAATTTAAAACTGTTTTGATTGATTGTCATGTACCTAGTACTATGACATTTAAAAAAAAATAAAACCATTAGGGTTTCTTTATGTAACCTTGGCTGTTCTGGAACTTACTCTGCAGACCAGGCTGGCCTTGAACTCATAAAGATCTGCCTGCCTCTGCCTCCAGTGCTGGGATTAAAGGAACATGCCACCACTGCCCACCTTACTTTAGTAATTTTCTAGGGTAGAGTATTTAATCATTTTTAGCCTTGAAACTGATATTTCCAAAATATTTCATGAAACTGGAAATTACAAAGTGACCACTATAGTGTATTAAAAACCTAATCAAGGTCTCATAACTTCATATTCTGTACCTTTTCTTTTTCAGAAAACCATTTCAAGTATGTTAAATAAGATGCTTTTTTCAGAGAAGGCATTTGCTACAGTTCTTCAATTGAAGAAGCTTAAAGGCACATGTCTCTAGTTACTTGTGTTAAATTCACTTTGCTCCTGCTGTCCCATATTTTGACTTTAAATAAGAAATGTGCTTCATGAATTGTAAGTTTACTACGAAATATGTCTTTAGGGGAGGCCGTTTTCCTCTGCGTCAGAGAATGGGAGGAAAAAATATTGAAAACATTATCATCATATGCAATAGTTTCTTGGTGTTTGATAGTTGCTAAATTGTTTTCTTTGAGCACACACACACACACTCACACACACTTAAATAACAGCAGTTTAAGGCTTTAATTTTAGAGATGGTTTAGTCATCCTATTGTGAACGATCTATTGGCACCTATCCATAAACAGAAAGATGGGTTTGATAGGTTTGTAGTACATAGTATGGAGGGAACTCCTGGTCATACCTCAGTGTTTCATTTTCAGAAAAGTAGTAATGACATTGGCTACAACATTGTTGATGTAATGTACTTTCATCTTATGAAAATCATACTCTAACCTTAATTTAGGGTTGTTCTAAGTGTTTTTTTCTTTTCTCCAGAAAAATTTATCTGTTAAAGAATTGGAATTTGCATTTGGAGCTCTACAGAAGAAAGCAGCTTGATCTATAGAGTGTCCAATAGGTCCACACAAATTCTGACTTTATTATAATTACCTTGCAAGCATAAATAACAATTTAAAAACTTAAGAAAATGAGGAAATTTCAGAAAATTGTATTTTCTCATGGAGATACTTCCTGTGATTTTGCAGTGGGAAACTATGTGACATGTCTTTATACTATTTCTTAAATTATATCTCTGCTTGTCATGACTGTGTGACCCAGATCCTTGGCATTGGATGGATATACAAGACTAAATGAGGTAAGAAGTAAAATTTGCCCTTAATAAAATTAAGGTAAATGTTTGTCCCTTCTTTAATGAAGATTGTTATTATTCTTTAGAAAGAATATATGAAAAAGTATATATAATTTAGAAAGAGTATGTATGAAAGCTCAACATGTTTCTCAAACTATGAATGTGATCATGCAAATTTGTGAGTAGCTGCAAAGGGATGACTTTCTAAACTATACAGTTTTAGGAGTTTTGTGAACAAATTCTTTTCATCTTTTTAGAACGACCTAATTAACCTATGGAAGATTATATGGAAAACAGCAAAAGTCATACATATAAAATAACGTGTAAAATATGAGAGCTATATCTGAACAGTTAGAATATTCAGTAGAGTGAGCTATGCTAGTCCTCTCATTTGAAACAAAGGTTGAAGGCCAAGTGTAAAGGGTCTTGAATACTTGAACATTTAGAAATTTTACTCCACAATTAAGCATCTTACTTCATTAATTTTGTATGAATTATTTTGGCTTTCCCTTAATCTAATCAGTTCTTCTAACATGGTGAATAGTTTAGTTAACAAAAAACTTTAAGTTCATTATTTAATCAAGCATTTATTAAACATCTACTTTGTGCCAGGCAATTTACAGGAAGGTAGAGCTAGTAACAAAAAATGATTTCTCCTTCATTTCCTTGTGATCAAAATGATTGTAAATTCTTTGTGATAAGAGTAAAGGGAAACTAATGGTGGGAACAGCAGATTTATTGTAAAAAAAAAAGTAATTTCTCTTCCTGACTTTGAGCTTTCTTTGTGCTAGGTGCAATGCTGAGTTCTTGAGCTATATACTTTGATTTACATTTTGCATTGCATCTTGAAGTTAGCATCTTATCAAGTGGGCAGAAAACTTGAGAGTCATGGAAGGTAAGTGAATATTAAATTTTATTTGGTTAATAGGTGACAGAAATGGGAGTCAGGTTTTTAATTTTGAAACATCTGAAAACTCTTGGAGTTGTTACAATATCCATCAAGAGACTTGCCATTAACTGGAATTTCATATGATTTAACAAGAGAGGGAACAAAATTAAAGAGATGTATTTCAATACAATCAGGCAATGTAATTTTTATGATATTTTGAGTAGAGAAAATAGAGGAAAACATTTTCATTTGAAGTAACTGCCCTGTCCTCGATCATCATCTTCTGACTGATTAGGAATAGTTTGACTAAAAAGTTGTGTTGGATTATATTGATTCAGACCTTCAAAACGAAAGTAAATGGTAAATAAACAGGCTATCTGTCTGTGGCAGGCACATTTATGTTCTTTCTTGAATGGATTTATTTCCTAGACAGTTCTGTAGCTGAGGAGGTTCTGAGTTTATATAAAAAGGACTTCCCTACCCCAAGTCTGCAGAATTTTTTTTAACCACAATAGTTATACTTTTCCTATTTGTGAGGTTTAGATTTGGTTTCCTGGGGTTGTTTGTTTTCAGTTGGTATTTGTCTGCAGAAAATGGCATCTCTATGTCCCCAGTCTCATGAATATTATGGTTTCTACCTCATTTTTAGTCAGTAAGAATTAACAATAGAAATTCATATAATTGCAAATTGTTTCCTATTTAGATTAGCTTTTTTGTAGTCAGTTTGTTTGACATAGTTGTGTTTAAGTAGAATAAATTCATCTTGAAAATGAAAATCCAGTATAGACATACAGCAGTTGCAAGGAAAAATAAATTTCAACAGCATAAAAATAATAATAGCACATTTTATTTTGTATTGAGAGTTGTAATCACGAATTATGTTTCATATTTATTTTTTCTGTAATATAAATTTCGCTGTGCAGAAGTCACTTCTGTCGTATTTCCAGTGTCTAACCCTGTTCCTGGAACATAACAGACGTTCAGTAAGTATTCTGAATGTATAACTGGATTTCTCAATCAATTTTATTTAGCAATAACATATATCACAACAGTAAATCAGCATATAAACACAGCATACACAGGGAAGACAAAGTGAGTTCAGTAACACCACACCCATTTAGACAGTAATTCTGTGCTCGTCAGAGCTCATTCTCAGCTCCTTCAATATCTAGATCTCTGTTTCAGACTTATTGCAACCTTTAGCCAACTCCATCCATATTGAGTTTTTCAATAGTATATGGGGGGTATTGCATGCACTTATCTAATCAGCTAGAGGTAATCATACTTCTTTTTAAGTAAGTGAGCTGAGGTGATTGTCCTAGATCCTAAGCTAATGCTTTAAAGAGAACCAGATTCAATGAACACTTTAAGGGAGGGTGCGGTAGGGTTGTCTGTTTTGTTTTGGTATTATGGAATAGTCATGGAACTGAAAATATCAGGGGAATGATTTAAATGAAGATGACAGTTATATAAAAGACAGATACTACTCCTATACATTACTTTGATAACAAAAGTATTGTTATCATCACTATCAAGCAAACAGAATTTTACATATATATATGAAGTATATATTTTATTTTCGGTCACATTTTTACTTAGCTTTTGATATCATGCTTCCTGAAGACCTGCCATGCTTGGAAAATCAATTATGTAATTTGACACTAGGAATTATAAATACCATCTTTTATAACAGGCCAAGGGAAGAAGACTCCACATTACACTCTTAATATACATCATACATTCATTTCACAGAAGAGGCGACATTTCAAAAGATGCTAAAGCAAACAATTATATGTATATCCAGAAAACAAGCACAAATTCAGAGTTTTACTTTGAAGAAATCTACAATTAGAGTGCTGATCATGTACAATGACTTCATTTTATGACATGGGAACAGGAATATCAAAATCACTACTATATTCTTTTTCAGCATCTATTTTCTTGAGAATTATAAGGACTAAGGAACAACTCTTTTGTTCTAATAACTCACAAAAGTCTCTCTCTCTCTCTCTCTCTCTCTCTCTCTCTCTCTCTCTCTCTCTCTCACACACACACACACACACACACACACACACACACACACACACACACACACACACATTTAAAAACTGTTTTCTGGTAGTCCAGAGTTGGTTATCCAAGAAGAATCCCACATGAAAAATAAGCTTAAATTTACTACTCAGGAGAACAAGACTCGAGCCTTAGTTAGGAATAGTCGAACAGCGTGGAACTCTTGTCTTTCTTGGTCAATTTCTTAAAATAGGATTCTTCATCAGAGGCTGAAAAGAGGAGGACTGTACTGAAGTATAAATTTCCATTATTGTGTCTTTTTAAAGGAAAAATATATATGCATACATACATACATACATATATATGTATATATATCCTGCTTTTTAACTCCCATGCAAATATTACACAATTAAGTCAGAAAGTTCATACAAACACTGCTGTTGGTGGGTTTGCATTCTAAAATAATCAACTCCCAAATCAAGGCTTGTCAGATTACATTAAATTTCTAACTGGTTTCTCAAAACAGGTATAGCTGATTGCAATAGGCGAATGCTTCTATTTTGGTATTTTTCATGTTTTGATTTCAGCTTCAATTTTAGAAATATTTTGAAATTACTAAAACTCTAAAACTAAAATTGAAATTATGTAAATTAAAAGTTAACTTAGGCAATGACTTCCACTTTATTTAAAGTAATAGTTTCTATGAATAACTGATAATATGTTTTGCTTATAGAAAAAATTAGCTGAGGATCTGTGATCTTAAATAAGGTATAAACAGTTACCAACTTCTGATCTCCTTTGACTACTACCAAATGTGAAGGACATATTTGTCTTTAGAATATTATACAATTTAAAAGGCAAATCCACAAGAACTCCTTGAAGTAGGAGCCTTAAAATTTAGAGCACGTTAAATTTCATTATATGGTCAAATGAAATATTCACATTTCCTTGATTCCTAGAAGTTTGTTCAATTATATATGTCAATGAGAAAAATAGTCAGTGGGTGGAAATGTCTTTTTACATTAAAAACAAATATCAAACAAAATCAATTTATCAAGCATTCGGTTATATAGAAAGTACCCATTAGAATTTTCCCATTTACATGCTTGTAATTAGAAATAGACAAGACATATCACTCTCCCATGATGAGCTGAAACAACCATTTAAACACCATTGATGATTATTTCATTGATGCTTTTGAAAACACTGAGAATATGGTACTTCCACCTGATGGTTTTAGGATTCGATTGGAGCTCGACTTCCTCAAATTCATTATTCATTGTTGCGGTCTGAGAATTTCAAACATTTCCAACTTCAGTTTCACAGTCTCAGTTTTTAACATCTGAGTCATTTTTTTCCCCCAAGAAAAACATTGCAACCAAAAGTAACACAAGTAAGGGCAATGAAAGAGTTGAATGTGTCCAAGCTTGGGACAGAGTTGTTCAAAGCCTCAGGAGCTCTGGGTGTGTCAGAGCACTCAAGTCACAACTAAGATTCAGCTTGTATCCCCTCATCATAGCCAGGGAGTTAAATTTGCCTGTGGACAAGACGGAACACTAGAAAGCATACACCAAAACTCACCATGATTGTGGTTACAACCACTGTTCTGTTCTCTATAGCTGCTGTGTCATTGCCGAGAGTGGGTACATCTTGAATCAAGACTAACTTATCCATATCATTCCAGTAGCCAACCTGCCAGAGAGAGAAGCTGATTGAAAACTCACCATAAAAGTGCTCCTGGAGTTCCGCTGCGACAGTCCCTTTTACAAACTAGTGAGCTTGCCAAACAAACCTAAACCTCAGGAACATTAGGAACTGTATTTTGAAAGTTGATAATTTTGTATTTTTTGAAAATTTAATAGAGGAACACTTCCTCTACATAACCCCAACATTCCCTCCTCTATAGACTCCTCCATTGTCCTCCAAAATTCTTGATTTCTTCTTTAATTATTAGTGTAGCATGGATGCACACACATATACACAACCCCTTAAATCGTTTTAGCTTTGTTTATATGGGCTGACCACTTGGGACTGGACATCTCTGGAGGAAACTGATTCTCTTTCTCTTAGCAAGTATGGACCACCTACATCTTGTCATCAATGGGTGGACTATGTGGACTTCCCCTGTCCATGTTGGCATGATAACTGGTGCTGTCATTATGTTGGTCTTGCAGCCATATTGCTGAGAGTTCATGGGAGCAGGGTGCCTGTCAAGTACAGAAGACACAATCTCACAGCAGGTGTCCTGGTCCTCTGGTTCTTAACAGTTTTTCTGCTTTCTGTTCTCTGATATTCCTAGAGCCTTAAGAATAATGGTTACATTGTAGATGGTTAAGTTACACCTATTGAGACAGTGTTAAAGATACTGCCTTAATATATGTTTAGCAAATTCAGTGTTATGTAATAGTCAAGGGAAGATTTTTTTCTGAATGGAAGAAACACAGATAAAACCTTGGGCATATTGATCTTTTCATCTAGTGAGATAGGCCAGCACTACCGAAAGCTAATTTCTAAAACTTCATCAAGAAAACCGCAGAATATACAGTAAACAGCCATAGTTTGTGTAAAGGAAACTTATTTGCAAACAGCAATATAAAAGTATGTTTTGACTTGATATCATGTAAGTACTATATGAGAATTCATTTCCTGAAATGCAAACTGCGCCACAGATGGATATTAATGTGCAATATTTTTATTTTTTAAAGCTTACATTTCAATTTGTGCTTCAACTTTAAACATCTTAGTATTTGGGGCTAGGGAAATGGCGTAGTTGGCAAGATTGCTGGATAAGCAAATGGGAGTACCTAAATTCAGAGGCCTACCAGCCATGGAAAAAGCATTGCACGGCTATGCATGTGACTGCACCCCTATTTGTGGGAGATGGGTAGAGACAGGAGGATGACTGTGGCTTATTAGCTGTTAATGCAGCTCCAGGTTAATAGTAAAAGACCCCGTCTCAAGGGAATAACATGTAGCGTGAAAGAACAGAATTCCTCATGTCTTCCTCTGGCTTTTGTACTCATGCACTGGTGCTCACACCTGCACTCATTAGTTTGCACATGTCACACACTTCATACACTAACAGTTTGTACCGGTGCTTTTGTGTTAACTTGACACAAACTAGAGTCATCGGAAAGAAAGGAGCCTCAGCTGAGGAAATGCTTCCTTGAGATCCAGGCATTTTCTCAGTTAGTGATCAATGGGGGAGGGTCAAGCCTATGCTGGGTAGTGCCATCCATAGTCTACTGGTCTTGTGTTCTATAAGAAGGCAGGCTAAGCAAGCCAGGAAAAACTAGTCTGTAAGAAGTACCCCTCCAAGGCCTCCACATTAACTCCTGCACTCCAGGATCTTGCCCTGCTTGAGTCCCTGTCCCGGTTCAGTGTTTAACAGCAATGCTGAAGAGTAAGTCGAATGAACCCTTTCCTCTCCAACTTGCTTTTGGTCATGGTGTTTTGTCGCAGCAATAGAAACTCTAACTAAAACAGAGTTCATATTATTTTCTCATTTATATATTTTAAATACTTCTATATAAAATAAACCAAGCAGTTAGTGCCTGAAGATGAAGTATGACAGTGGGATATTACTGGAAATTGAGGATGCACTGATTGACTTCTATCATTGGAGGATAATGAAGGCTACTACACAAAGAATGTTGCTCTTGGGCATATCTCTGTATGATGTGTATTATTCTATGCCTGCTAAAATTAGTAAGCATAATGTTATTGAGTTTATTGCTATCATTGTCTATGCTTATGATATGAATATACTTTGTGAAGACTAAACAAACCATCTAAGATTATAATCCAGTAATGTGAGTATTCACAAATGAAGCCTGTACGATACCAAATCCTTGTATTTTTGCTTATATGCTGCATGACTTCCAAAAGTCAGTGCTCATGTAATTCTTGGGCAGGTTTCATTTCTTAATGATGTTCATAAAGCTCAGGACCCCCATAAAAATATGTGTACTTGCTCATGGGTCTGCAGTCAGTGTCTGATCTACTCTGGTTTACAAAGCTCTCTCGCTCTGTCAAGTGTCTTAACTGCCTTATTAGTAGGCAAGAATATATTCAAACAAAGCATTAATATTGTTAAAGAGAGATAATTATCCACAAGTGGTGCAGACATAACTAAAAAAGAATAGGTATAGCAAAAGGATTTTAATTAGAAATTATAGTACCTATAAATTCCACAGTTATGTTCAGTTGTCCATGTATATCCATTTCTAAAGGACATGTAGCAAATCTGTAAAAAATTTTTCACTTAAAATGATTTTGAAACCACCCTTTTCCTCAATTTCCATATGTACTTTAGAAATCTCAATGGCTTCTTGTAATTCTTTTTTCCATAGACAGGTTTGTATGCTCATAGAGGGTTTTACAACTGGGCATTCCATTTTCAAGCAAGATGAGTATAGTGGTATATTATTTGTGTTTTAATAAATAAAGCTTGCCTGTAGGTCAGTGTAAGGCAGCCATACTAGTCAACCATACAGACCAGGCAGTTGCTGCACACACCCTTAATCCCAGCAGCCACACTAGTTAGCCATTGAGGTTGGGCAGTGGTGGGACATACCTTTAATCCCAGCACTAGAGAGGAATATAAGGCTGGATGAAACAGGAATTCATTCTCTTTCAGTATGAAAATTTCAAAGAAATAAGAGCTGTCTAGTGGCTTGGCTGATTTTGCTTTTCTGATCTTCAGGTTGAACCTTAATATCTGTCTCTGTATTTTTTATTATTCGTGCTACAGAAGAGTAGCTTTTATTTACTTTTGAAACATTATTGGAGATTTATTGGAATATTATATATTATTCAGTTCATTTCAGAAAAACTTGCTGAGATTTGAGCTAGAGTTGTTGTTTCTTTTCCTATTTTATTCCAACATGCTTAAAAAAAAAAAAAACCAAACTAACATTTGTCTTACCTGATCTTATCTGTTAAACTACTAATTAGGAATGCTCTCCGAGGGATTGAAAATGATTTTATATTATCAGACAAACAAATCTGGAAACATTTAAATCATTAAACTTGTAATATATGTCAGAAAAAATTTATCTTTAGAATCTGGGAGGTTAAATTTCCTTAAATGTAACCACTTTACCCAGATACAACACTAGATATAGTACAGTGTATAAGTAAAGCCCCTGTGTGTTTAGTAGACTTGGCTAGTAGAATAAGTCTGGGGTGGGTGTTTTGGCACAGAGAAGTCTATTCTACTAATGTTGGTGCCTTGGAGAACTGCTACAGGCAGCCCTGTCCTGAAAGGACATCAGATCCGAATGGACATCTTACAGTTTTGGGATTGTTGCTACAAAGTAGCCAGGAGGAGCTGCTCTGGAGCCACCAAAGTTTTCTTTTCTTTCCAAAACCATCTCTTTCAGTTGACTCTCCCTGGACAGGCTGCTTAGTTTCTCTTGATCCTAGTTATCTATAAGCTGAGAAGCATGCCCATTATTTTCAAGCTGTCATGAAAATTAAATGTGGAAATGAATATTAACTTTCCACGACAGTACTCAGCACACAATCTAATATCAGCAAATGAAAATTTACCATTATTATTTCTTGAACTCCCGCAATAGTAGCCTTGGAACATACTCTCTGAAGCCCTGGGGTGGTAAATCACACCCTCTGGAGTCCTTGGGGGAAGTGGTGTAACCAAGAAGATCCCATTTATCTATGAATCTGGTTCAGAAAATCTTGAGCTTTGGCTTAATAAGATGCAATCAGGTTTCCTGCCAGAGCAGCCAGACAAGTTGATGGGTTGCCTGTCTGACCTATGTTCAAAGCTTGCTCCCTCACTGGCAAGTGTTCAATTAACAGGAATGATTGCTCACTTCTCAGACACACCACATAGTCTCACTAGCATAGTTTTTCTCATGTTGGCTAGCTAGCTAGCTCAATTTTAAATGTAAGATTCCTGTCACATCTCCTTGCTGATCATTGCCACTGAGAAAACAAAGACAGAAAAGCCTGCATCATTTCATACTTCATTTTTTTTTTTGAAGAGTCTTGGCTGGATGTCAGTTGGGTGTGAAGCCATCTGTGCATCATTCATTAACTCTCTACTTAAGTTCCTTTCTGAGAAAACTTAATTTTTGTTACCACTGTGGTTAATAGGCCACAAAGGATTCAGCAGTATAAACAGCCCAGAAGGTATTACTGTGGATTCACACCTATTTTCTCTTCATAGTCTTTCAATTTTATTGAGCTATTTGACTAGCCATAGTTACTGTTTTGTAAAATAAAAGATCATCTTTTGCATTTTAAAGGTTTCTGCTTAGTCGACCAGCTCTGCAATGTTTGTTGCATGAAAGGAAGTTGGCTTCTCTTTCCTCTGCCTACCTAGGAGTTAACAATTTTAGTTGTCAATGGAATACTGTCAACTCCATAGCTAGCAGACAGACTAGCAATATGCCAAGAAAATGGAGGCCCAGAATTTCTTTTTGGGATGTGTGTCTCCTTCCTTTACTCAAGGAGCCTGCTAATTTGGCTCATGAGATGTTACTCAACTTCTTTACTCTCTGACTTGAATCCGTTGGCCTGAAGTTTCCTATGTATCAGCAGACAGACTCTAGGTAAGGAAGGAGATGTCATCATGAGGCCAACAACCTATATCTGCATTGTGCAATAGCACCCCATCACCCCCCTCCCACAGTTCCAGATGCACGCCCATGTGATAGACTGGAGCAAAGCATTGGGTAAGTTGTTGCCATTTCTATACATGCCCTTGACTGTCTTGCTGCCAAGCCTTTCCTGCCATTGTTGGCTTTGCTATCTGACGTCTACCTCTAAAACTAACTTTAAACCTCACATCCTCCCTGCAGCCTGTCTCGGTGATAATTTCCTCCAGCTGTGAGTGGTCTTTTCCTTTTACAATGTCACATGCCTTCTCTTTAATCACCAAATGGACTGCATATCCTTTTTTCATCAGGATTTTTTTTTGAGGCAAAACATGATGTTGAAAGGTTCAAGAGTCACACATATTTAAA
This sequence comes from Microtus pennsylvanicus, assembly GCF_037038515.1. NCBI lineage: Eukaryota > Metazoa > Chordata > Mammalia > Rodentia > Cricetidae > Microtus > Microtus pennsylvanicus. Next base: position 113,572,792 of record NC_134581.1, on the reverse strand, counting down.
TACATTTTTCCTATAGGATACATATCTTATTAGGGCATAATTTCTTTTTGTTTAAGAGGAAGAAATATAGTAAAATCCAAGTTATAGGCTGACTATGAAATTGCATATATATAGAAAATCATGTTTGGATTCTTGGAACATAGCAGGGCTTCCATAAATTGTAGCTATTATATTAGATAAAATATTTCTCAAACAGTCAAAAGTTGAAAAAGCGTTTTTATAAGCTAACTTTAACATCTCTTTTCCTGACTTCGTAGACAATGCTGCAGAAAAGAGAAAGTTAAGAATCCTCGGTATCACTCATTACACAATGGTTATAACCCACTACTGTGAGATTATATGGCTCCATCACATCAAGTCCAGACCAGAGGTTATCTTTTCATTCTTCTCCTCTTTTTTTTTAAATGTAGGTACTAATCATGTAGTCCTGGTTCTCTTGGACCTCACTCTGTAAACCAGAGATCCATCTGGTTCTGCTTCCAATGCTGAGATCAAATGCATGCGTCATGACTGGCTAAACGCAACTTCTTAAGCAGTGATGTACTAGTGTAAGTGACCATGGGAGATGCACAAGGAGAAAAGAGAAGGCACCAATAATAAGTTTCTGATCCTTCAGTGACCACATCTTAATTCAAAATCAAATATGTATTGAATCAAGTTTTTGCTGGAAGCATTTGCTTATGATGCATCATGTGACCTCACTGGAGCCTTGATTTCTAAATACCCAATACAAGCACTTTGTAGTACAATCCTTAATGCTACATGACACCAATACATTCTGCCTGTAAAATCTTTACTCAGATTTAAGATTTGTACAAGTTATTTGTTGAGTTTTTACTGTACATATAAAGGTTTTTTATTTTATTAAAAATACAGTGGCGTATTTATAGAAAACAAATACCTGAAATTTTTCTCCTGTCATTCCATAACTTGTAGATATCAATATGTTACAGTGATTTATTTATTTCTTTACGTTTTGAGATAGGGTTTCATGCAGCTTAGATTGTCCTGCAGCAGGTTACATGGTTGAGGATGACCTGTAACTCTGGAAAGGGTTTTTATTGCCTCCCAGCACTGAGGTTACAGTCATGTTTTACTACTCCTAACTCATATATGGTTTGATTTTCAAAGTTCTGCTAACTTGATTTTCACAAAAGTTGTTGGACTAGCCTTTTAGCCTGAGATTAGGACAGGATTTCCAGCAATTTCCAAAATGTCATAAAGCAGAAATGTCTTGAAACATGCTGCTGACATTTTGTACTGTTTATTTATGTGATCGACTGTTCTCGGTACTGATGTGTATAAAGTCAGGAACATTGATCAGTGTGAGGAAAAAGACACTATATTTTTCAGAATAGATTTATTTTTTCATGTAAAAATAGTCAGGGAACCAATCTCATTAGTATTCATAAATGGTAAAATTAAAGGTATCCTAAGGAATTTTTAAATATAAAGTTCTTTCTGAGTTATATTGATAAATGTTCAATTTGTTTTCCTACCTTATATACCTGATTTCACATAGAAATATTTTAGGTAGAAAGTAGTCTTGAGAGGAATTTCAGGCGGCTCTGATGTAAACTACTTTGGGCATGCTGGAAAGACATGATAACTCCTCACATCTGGAGCTATATGGATGCTTTTCTGTGATAGATAGTTTTAATTGTCAATTGACACAGCCAGAACCACCAGAGAACAGACTCTCTATGAAGGACCATCGAGATGAGAATTGTCTTATTGATATGAGAAGACTCAGCTCACAGAAGTCAGCACTAGTTCATATAGTGAGGGCTTTTGAGCTGTGTACGAGTGAGATGGGTGAGCTGAGCACAAACAGGCAAAGAAACAACATGCATGCAGATGTCTCTCTCTTGACTGTGAATATCAAGTGACCTACATCACAAGTTCCTGCCTCTCCTTGTGGTCAAAGATGAACTGTAACCCACAATTGTAAGCAGAATAAACACTTTCTCTTTTAAGCTTTCTTTTTCAGGGTAATGTTTTCACAGTAGCAAAAATGATGCTAAGATGTTTTCTAAGTGTAAGACCATGATGCCAGCACGTTCCTGGACTCAGGTACTTCTCTCCTTCCTTTTCCCAGTAACTATCTTCCATTTGCTTTCCTCTGTTCATATATGTTGGCCTGACCACTTCCAGAAACAGCAATCTGTTTGGAGTACCCCCACTCCCACTCCTTCACAGGAGCTGTCTTTGCACTCTAATGAATCACCGACCATCCATGGGTATTCTTACTATGTTGTGTTCTTTGCTGTGGAGTCAATTTTGTTTCCAAAATTTGTTTTCCAAGTTCCCATTGCCACATTGCTCTTCTTGTGAGTTATAATGCACAGTGAGAAACTGTTTCATTTTGTCACATCATTAATAATGCATGACACAAGCATTTATCTCAGCATAGACCATCAAGAAATTAGCAGTTGAGAGCATCATTTAAAAATAGAAATTTAGAACATCAAGCTTTCTTTCTCCTATAATCTTTTAAGAGTCTCACATGTAAAATAAGAAAACAATTTTTATTTTTCAGTTAAATTGTAGCTCACCTTTCGAGGTCCTGTGCTTTTAAGTTCAAATACATCCATTGTGTAATTAACTCTACGTCCATAGTGGTCAAATTGAACATTCCCAGTTAGCCCTTGAATTCGAACCTGTGAAGGAAAAAGAAAACATACACATACTCATTTGCAGCTTCACTTAAGGAAATCTCCCACTACTAGGTTAAAGACCATAGATGACTGTGGGATTAAAAGAATACAATAAACTCTGTGGAATGTTATTGAATGACTGAGTTGCTAAGACGGAACCTGGAAGAGGAATTTGGAAGGATATTAAAAGTTATTTTTCTCTGCACCCAGAAAATGAATTCTTTGTATTATAAAGCTCTTATTTTAACTAACATAATTATTTCCTAATATTGAAATATCCTTTATAGAACAGAACTGTATTTGCTTAGAGTCAATCTTTAGTTTCTTTTGTATATGTATCCTCACAGTAGATTGTGTGTCTAAAATTCTCATGAGCGACAATTTACTTCTGACTAACACTGAATTAAGATATAAAAGGCTAAAAATACATTATTTGAAAATATCCAAGCACATTGAATTCCAAATTGTCTTTTGATTCCCATTTATTTAACTTATGCTTTGAACTTATATTTCAGAGGAGTTAAATAATTCTTACAGATAATATCTTCAACACTTACTATTTGAAGTACTATTTTGTGGGTATAAAAGAATAAAACTAATATTTTTTTCTAAAGTTAAAGATGTCTTGAAGCAGTCCTTAGCTCCTACAAATAGAACAGGTTTATATGTCCTGGACTCCTCATGGCTAATGAAGCTAATGATGCTTCCTGTTGTCAATTGTCATTTCAACACCTCCCTACAACAACCACCTGTTCATTCAGAATGGTAGTAGCTTTGTCTGGCTGGGACCTTGAACCACTTTATGGAGCCCAGAATCCTTGCCAACCAAATGCGTCTCCACTAGCTCCTTCATGGTTCTAGACCTTTTTTGATTTGTAGTGTTATCTTGACCACATATCCACATAAAAAATAAACATTGAGGTTCTACTTAAAAATGTTTTGAAATTGTAGAAATCTTGATATATTAACATGGAAATTGTAATAGACATTAATGGTCAGATGAATTAGCCTTTTAAAAAATATACCATACTTTTAAAAGATCATACGATAAAGCCAAAGTATGAGTTACCTGTTTTAGTGTTCTCTCCATATCAATACCCTGGCCCCAGGGAGCAGCAGGGTTTGCCAGACAATCCCCAGCATTTCCTCTCCTTGAAATATCAATTTTCTGTCTTCTGAGACTTCGGAAAGTTTCAGCCATCACCAGAACTCCATCGTAAGTCAGAGCAGAGGTGTACTGAGCATGTTAAAGTGCATAAAAAGGCAGATGTTAAAGTCTAGCGCACTGAAAAGTCTGGGTCTCTGTGGATTTATGACAAAAACTCCATCTTTTCCCAAGAGCAAGAATGGTACTGATAATTCATTGGTGCTGGCTTTGGAATTATCTCCTCTTATTTGAACACAAAAACTGTATGCCACATCTTATTGTTCTTAATTTTAAAGGAGAGAACTCACCCTGAAATAGAGATCCAAAAGCACAAATTTCCACCACAAGAAGGGCCTCACGGTGGGACTTGCTATTACATTTTAGTATGTAAAGTTAAGGACACAGAAGATCATCAACTACTAGGCATGACATTAACTTCATTATCTCTTTCAGGAATTCCATATAATTAACACTTTCTACACCTGCATAGGGAGAGTTTTATGCCATGTTAAGCGGGGACAAACTTTTTTTTTTTTTGCCTGCAAATGAAGAAAAACCATTTGGAATTCTGAATGTAGCAACTAAACTGAAACATTATGATCTTTACACAGAAGGGTTAGTATTTGAAGCAAGAAAGACTTAAAACTACATGAATTCTAACAAACCAGCTTAAGTAATAGCGGAAGGTATGAAGCTTGAATTAACAGGATATATGAGGATCATGTCATGAGAGAGATCAGCAAAATGAGTAACCAGGACACTAATGGGCTTACACAAACTGTGCCCTCTCAGTTAGGATGGAGCAGCTGAAGGAAAAGAAGCAAATGCTACCAAAATGAATGTGTCTTCTCTTTTGCTCCACCCAACATGTCTCTGAATAGAAAAAAACTTCTGAGTCATCTTTCTCTAAGGCAAGAAAATAAAAAGGAGAAATAAGGACTTTTTCTCAAAGACAAACTTGATAAAGACATAAAGGCCAAAGGTCACTTGTGTGCCAGGATCAAGAGATGAAAATAAAGTATTGTCATTTTTTTCTAGAGATGGCCCCAAAAGACAAACCAACCAAAACAAAAACACCAAACACACTTGCTTTCTTATAAAATGTCAATCCAGAAGGATGCCTATATGTTTGTCTTTGGATTCACCTTCTTATTTAGCTTCTCTAGGATAGCGAATTATAAGCTCAATGTTCTCTATTTATGGCTAGAAACCAAATATGAGTGAGTACATCCCATGTCACCAAGGCCAGCTGGCCTGGGGCTGAAAAAGCCTGGGATAAAACCGGACTCTCTGAATATAGTGGACAATGAGGACTACTGAGAACTCAAGAACAATGGCAATGGGTTTCTGATCCTACTGCACGTACTGGCTTTGTGGGAGCCTAGGCAGTTTGGATGCTCAACTTACTAGACCTGGATGGAGGTGGGGGTTCTTTGGACTTCCCACAGGGCAGGGAACCCTGATTGCTCTTCGGGCTGAGAAGTGGGGGGGACTTAATTGGGGGAGGGGGAGGGAAATGGGAGGCGGTGGCGGGGAAGAGACAGAAATCTTTAATAAATAAATAAATTAAAAAAATAAAAAAGAAGACAAATAGGCAGAATCAGTGTTCAGTAGGAGTTGGATTTTGACAGGAAATAACTAAAATCAATTCAAGATCTGTTATTCGTAGGTTTATAGAATATGGAAGATACAAGTTATAGAGTTTAAAGCAAAAAAAAAAGTAACTATTTACTACAGTTGTCAGAATGACTTTTCATTTTCTACCTAAGAGCTGGGTGCAGAATGTATGTAGATACTGGTTCAGAAACGTGAGAATGAAGGTTGCTAGTAGGTGTTCATGGCACACCATGAGTTTACAGGAGCCAGATATTAAGTATGATAAGTCCTTCCTGTGAATTGCAGAGTCTAACATCATGGAGAGTATAAAGGAAGATGACCAAGAACATCCAACTTGAGAGAAACTTTCTGAGAAAGTTGGGATTGATGGACAATGCAGATAAAGGTGAACGACTGTGGAGGGGGAGACTTACACTTGGTCAGAGGCACAAAGGCAGAACAGTTCTGTTGAACTGGGTACCAGGAAGGTAGCAGAGGATTATCAAATCAAAAGGATATGTGGTTTCCCAGTATTTATTATTATTATTATTTCTTTTAGTGCAAGAAAGTGATGAGGTAAGAGATCATGTGTTGATTCTTGGTTAAAACATTAACCAACTGAAATACAATTCAGTTAATTATAACTAACTCTCATTTTTATGGACTCTTGTTTTTGGACTTTTTTACTCATTAATATTATTTGTAATCTCCAAATCAATACTTAGTAATAATTTTGTAGGCACTTATGGGCATATATAGAGTAGTGAAACATTTGATTCATTCAACATGAAAAGTTCCAGCTCTAGTTATATAAAGAAACAGTACAGGTTTTTGTTTTTTTTTTTTTTTTTTGCTCTCATGTTGTAAACAAGTATGGTTTTTGTGGTATAGTAGGTGGTGTTTTCCTCAAATTTGTGCTCTTCTACAGGTTCTTTTATAGTTTAAAAATGCCTTAAACATAGCATTGGTTGTAGCATAATGGTAGAATGTGAGAAGATTCTGGTGTTTCTGAAAAACATATATATTAAGTACATTTCCTTCGAGCATTGGTTAAGAGCTGATGACAAAGAGCTCAATGCTAAGAAAGCAAAAATAAGTTAACTACAATGAATAAACCAAGATTATGCATTGATTAACTAACAGAAGGCCATAACTAGAGGCTCTGGGGAACTAATATCACATTTCTTCAAAGAACAACAGCTCAATATTTGGTCGCTTATTACTTGATGAAGCTTTTCAGAACATAATCACAAGTAATAAGAATTATTGCATGTGTGTATTAAATGGCTTCTGGATATCTAGAATCATGCTAAGATTCATGAAAACTTTATATGTGGTGTGATTTTTGTTATAATGTACTATATAGCTGTATTTATGAAATTGCTGTAAAAATGATATAAATGTAAATGGATTTTAATGAAACAGATTATAAACATACTCCCTAAAAGCATTTCACACATTATAACATAATAAATAATCCAAAGCAATCGTATGGAGAAGGCAAGTTGGAAATAATCAAAACGGGGACATTAAATGATTATTCTTATGTATTCCATGAACCTTTGACCTTTTACTCAAGGCAGCCAATTACCATATTTATTAACATCTCACTTAGATTAAAATATCAAAAAGAAAGATTAAAATGCACCCATGAGTAGAAACATGGCAGCACACTCATATATGTTATAGTTAATCATATGGCTATCTCTTTTGAGAAGGTGGCACGCACATCTTGGGTGTTTACCATTTTTCCCAAGTGCCTCTCTCTTGACTTTAATGTCTGTCTCTAAATTCACGTTATACTCTTTTCTTGATAATTCACACCTTCATCTAATATACATACCTATATACTTATATGGTATATATATATAATACACATATACATTATACATATCATATCACAACACACACACACACACACACAAAAGCATGGCAGAAAAGATGAGTCATTGATTAAAAGCACTTACTGTTCATGACTGAACTTTGTTCTTAGCATCCAATGCTCACCACTGCTCAAGACCACCCCTTGAGGGGATCTGGAACCTTCTTCTGGCATTTTGGGAATACTCATATATACAAACCCATACACAGACAAACAGGTAAATTCAAAAGACAACTCAAAGAGCCTGGTGTTTTTAATTATTAAATTGAAAAAGAGATTGCATATAAGCTTTATGTTTTCCATTTCTAACAATTTTTAAATTTATTTGCTTACTGTAAACTATTTTTAAGTGTGATTTTTATCTGGGTATAAATTAATAATGGTCATTTGCATTTAAATGGTAGTTAATGAAACTTTTTAATGCAAATCTTCAAGGAGTTCACACAGAAGAAAATAAAAAAAAATCTTGTGTTAATCTGATAACTCTGTTATTAAATGTAGACACTTTACAATTATTTTTGTGGTGTATATGAATGCCTGTGTGTATATGACTTATGTATGAGTGTCCGTCAGTAGGTGTGTTCACTTGCACATGACCATCTGTAAGTAAGAGTCTATTCAGGTAATTTCTCTGCTGCTCCCCAGCATGTGGTTTAGGACAAGGTCTCTCACTGGACTCCAGCACTCAGGCATCGGCTCACAGGCTGGCCAGTGAGCTTCGGGGCTTGATCTGCCTCCACCTTCCATATTTGGGTTGACAGACATACATTGCTGCACTAGTTTATGCTGAGGCTCTGAGTGCAGGTCCTCAAGCTTACATAGCAAGTCCTTTATCCATTGTACCATCTACACAGACCCCATCATGTATAAATTTCCCAGTGTTTTGGTAGTACAAGGGCAGTGAGAAGATGCCACAATGTGTCTGAAAGAGTAAGAAAAGGAATCATAAAATAAATAGTATTGACAAAGGCTTGACTGTTAAGAGTACTTGGTGTTTTTGCGTGGGAGTCAGGTTCTATTCCCAGCTACCACACAGTGACTTAAAACTAATTTACAACCAGTTCTTAGGAGATCTCCCTATTCTGTTCTCTGAGGGCATCAGGAATGCCCATGATGTACAGACGTACATGAGGCAAAAGCATTTATATACATAAAATACATAAATAAAATGACCCAAAGATTAAAAAAGGAAACAGTAACACTATACAAAAATAAACAAATACCTTTGGAGGTGTTTCAGATCCTGGATATTCTCTCTGATCTAGTTTCTTCCACCGATCCATTAGTTTGGTTACCATGGGTGTATTAAAATCAACCAACTGGAATCCTGTGACATTTGCTCCACCATGTATAAATCTCTCAAGAGAAATATCCTTGAAGCCCTGTAAATTGGTAGAAAACCTCATCAAATTTAGTTCATTAAACATTTTGGTTCTTCAACAGTAGGTTAATGCAGATTTCCTTCCTTGTCCATATAATCACAATCCGGTTGATCCAAAAAGAATCATATTATTCCACTGACGGCTAAGCAAATTGTCAGTGAGAGGTCCACGGATATGAGCTTGTAGTCAATACTATGTACCAGGTCCACGGATATGATCTTGTAGTCAATACTATGTACCAGGTCCACGGATATGAGCTTGTAGTCAATACTATGTACCAGGTCCACGGATATGAGCTTGTAGTCAATACTATGTACCAGGTCCACGGATATGAGCTTGTAGTCAATACTATGTACCAGGTCCACGGATATGAGCTTGTAGTCAATACTATGTACCAGGCTTTATCTTTTATCAGATCTTTTATGCCAGATTCTGTGAGGATTACATTAACAGTTTATCTTTCCAGCACAATCATCCCTGGATAGCCCTGATTAATTTTAAGGTAAGAAACTAAGGGTCAGTAGTGTAAGGAAAACAATCTTTTCAAGGTTACACACAGATATAGTAGAGGCAAGTTTGATCAGATGGACTGATTGTTGTGTTGGCCCTTTCTATTTTGTGCTCCTTCATATTGTTATATTGATTTATTAATTGCTATAATATTACCAGAAGAGGAAAAGCACAAAAGAAACCCAGGCTTTGATTCTCACTTTAGATTCTGACTTTAGATTACCCCCATGTCAAAACAGCAGGATAATACTCCCAGTATGCATTCAATAATTGTGAGTGATTATTAATTTGTTCATTTAACAGATATTGATATTAGGCCTATTATGTGCCAGCCAACATGACAGCTCATCAGTAACATTCTCATTTCATTGAGAAACAAAGACAACACAAAGCAAATTTATGTTTTAGAAGTGGGACGAACACTGCCCATCAATTTCTAGCTACTAAACTGTCAGTGGAGCATTTGTGTGCTTTTGCCAGATTGTAGGGCAGAGCCACAGGCAGGCAAATCATTTCACTGTTTTCTAAAGGCCACAGTAATTCAGCTCCTGCATTAGCTACTGACTAATGACATTTTTTATTTCAGTCTTAGCTGAAATGCAAGGTCTGCTAAGCCTTCTGTGTAGCATTAGCCACAGCTACAAGACACAGGCAAACTGCAGCCCTCAGAGCTACCATCAGACACAGTCTGTCAGTACACTGAAGGTAAAGGAAAAACAATTATTGTGCCTGATTGTAACAGATCCCTGTCTGTTATGATTTGAATGAATGATCTATCGCTTTATTAATTTTGGCTATATTTGTCTGAGTACAAGCAATATTTCCCTTTTCATTTACGTTCTTATAATTTTAGATAGAAAATTGATAGGATCTAGACCATGAACTGGTTTTCTTGGCAACAGTTACTTTGATCATTTAGTTTTTGTTGGAATCTACAGAGAATCATGGAACTGAAGGGTACATAAGGTCACACTATAATGAAGTCACTTATTCCCCAGTTAACTATAAAAACAAATAGCGTTCCTGAGGGAAGGGGTGAGCCAGGAGAGCTCGTCCTCTTGTGCAGATGACCCCTATGCTTGCCTGTACATTACACTGGGTAATGAACAATGAAATATCCCAACTGACTTCTCTTTTGATTTTGATTTCTAGTTTGCAGATCCTCTCCCGGGGAAATATCTCAATGATGAAGTATGTCCATTCGGAAGCTCATTACATCATCAATGCAAATAAAAGCCCATCTTTTATGTTTTGTCTGATTCAGATCAATATTTCTTCTGTGTTTTACACACTAAGTCATGTCAGGACTACTTCAGTGCAGTTACCAAAAGGAGATCACTTTGAAAAAAAATGACCTTGATTTTGCAATTGTAACAAAACATTTGCTAAAATGAATCTGGAATATATGTAGCCACCTGGTGATAAGGGTAGCCAGCTATAATGACAGGTGAAGTAGTAGTCTATGATTAATTATAAACTATAATAACTATAATTATTTAAAAAGTTATTTCAGAAAGATTATTATCATATTATAAATACAATGGATGTTTATTTATTGACCTTATGGACTATATACTCGCTGAACTCGTTTTAGCCCATATTTATTTTAAGAAATTCCTTATGATATTTCTATAGCAAACCCTCTTTTTTCATTTTGGATAACTTTTATTTCCTTTTTATCAAACTACTCTTGATAAGTCCCATGTTATAATATTATAATATAATAAAAGTAGTATGCTAACACATCCTTATCCTGTTCTTATTTTAGTGTAGGTTCATCTCCACCTTGCTGTGTAGCCTAGGGTGGCCTTGAACTTCTGATCCTGTTGATTATATCCCTGAATTCTAGAATTACAGGCCTGCAGCACTACCACAATGATATATGCAGTGCTCAAGATAGAACCCAGAGCTTTGTTCATTCTAGGCAAGCTCTCCCCTAACTGAACTACATCTCCAGTCCCCTATATCATCTCTAATTTCAGTAAAATTAGTATTTAACATTAACTTGTAATTTAATACAAAATTTTATTTGGATTCTGAACAAATTTTACATTTGGGAATCATGTATGTATACTTCATAAGAGATGGTTGTGGGGTAGCTGAAAGAACTAAAGCTAGTTATCCTCTATGGATGAATGAATGCCAAGAGAATCCATATTAATGTTGCATATTATAACAGCTGGGTACATGTCACTGCTCTAATCATGATAAAAGCTAGCTATTTTTAGTGTGTATTATGCTTCTGTTTCAAAGAGACAGTTTTCTATTTCTTATGTTGAAACTTTAGTGTAAATACTCTACCACCTGCTAAAGCTGTTTGAGGCAGGCTCTGAGATCCATTGGGAGGTTATAAATATCAATTATTTCCTTTCCATTTTGCATTATCTTATTTATTCTAGCTGCCAATGTAAACCACTCATTTCTATAATAGTTTATAACATATTGATTTTCCTCTCTGAATTCATTGTTTAGAAAGAATAGATGTCAAAACTGCCCATTTGCAGTAATTAATTATAATCTTATCATATAATTTCAATAAAAAGAGAGATGCACCTGACATAGGTTTTATGTTACATTGAATAAAGACAAAATATATTTTCATAAATATTTGTACTCTTACAGAAAGATGAGACACATAAACTGTGGGGCTAATAAAATAAAAAGAGGAAGCACATTTTGTGATATTAATATAATAATCCTTTTATCGCAACATTTTATTTTAGTTAAGTAATACAATATGATAATTTTCATAATGCACTGCTACATTATATTGTGTCAACTCTGTGTTGAAATCCAGTTCACTAAACTGGATGTCTCTCTCTGAACATGCAAAGGCACACTCAACATGTAGAAAAGTATCAGGACTTAGTCTCTTCTCTACCCTTTACTAGTTTCCTTCTTCCTTCAAGAATAAGGCTCTCATCAAAGAAATATGTGATGGGAGATGATAGAAAAAAAACATGAAAGTATCATTGTCTTCCCTAGGATAAGCCACATTGGGAATCAAGGTCTAAGATTGTGGTAGTTTGAATACAAATGGCCTCCATAGGCCTTGTTGGAGGAAATGTATTAACAGTGAAAGGTTTTTAGGTCTCTGAATTTCAGTATGTCACTGTCACTTCCTGCTGCTTGAGATCCACATGTATAACTCTCAGGTATCTCTGCAGCACTGTCTGTCTGTATGCTGTCATACTTCTTGCCATGATGATAATTGACTAAACCTCTGAATTGTAAGCCAGTTTCGTCTCCTTTCCAAGAGTTGTCATAGTGTCTCTTCACAGCAATAAGACCCTAAGTAAGACAAAGATGAAACTTCCCTATAGTAAAAAGAAAGCGGTGATCTTCCATAGCCGATTTTCCCAAGCTGGTGGGTTAACTAGAAGTACTCAGAAAGCCTTGTTTGAAACTATACAAAGACATGTCTAGCGAATGCAATCAGATCATTCCATGTTGTTTGTTATCCATCTCTATGTGAGTTGAAAGACTGATGCAGTTTAAAAACATATTATTTCCATTCAATTTGTGTAATTAGTCATTATAGCTTGTATTTATGAAAATTGAAAATATATGCATCTGTAGACTAGCATTTATCATTTAGACAGTGAAAAAGCCAGTATTTAATTTGACAAGTGATATCAATGGTAAAGCCAACATTATAGTTACTTTTAAATGTTTCCCTGGCAGATCCAATAAAATCTGCATCAGGTGCATACTGAATTAAAACATGATTATTATTTTGAATCATTTAGATTATTAAAATATGGTGATTATTGTAATAACTCAGCTTGAAGTACAGTGAATAGTCTAACCATTGATTAGAGCATTATTTTAAGACACAATTCTGAATACTTCAATTCGTAGTATAAATGTGGAAAAACAAGATTTCTTACCAAATTTGCGATGATATAATGGTAGCCTTTGACATGCTTCCCAACACTCACAATCTATTAATACAAGGAATGAGAGAAAATCAGTTCAACTTTACTAACACACTAGTTAACACATTAAAAGAGCACATGAAGGTGGGAGGGGTGATGGCAGTATCAGAGGATTTGGAGGGGAGGGAGTGTGAGAATGAGTATGAATTTGATCTAAACACATGCCCGTCATGCATGAAGTTCTTAATAAATACAAATTTAACTAGGACTGTTGAGATGGATCCCTGGTAAAAGTGTTTACTACCAAGCCTGACTAATTGAATTTGATTCCCTGGGCATACTTTGTGGAAGTAGAGAAACAACAGCACAAGTTAGCGTCTGACATCCATATGTTTGCCATACAGGCACAAAATAAAAATTAATTAACTACTGAAGCATAGTTTTCTATAGAAATGTGATGGAAAATAACTTCATTTGACTTACACAAGTGGAACACTAATCAAGTGAACTCACAGGCCACATTAAAATATAGGCTAAAGTAAAACTATTATGTTAGTTCATTTATACTTTATTAATTACAAATATTTTTTCCTACCCTTTGGGAAAAGCTAGAATATTATAATTTCCTAAGAGGAGACTACATTATTAGAAAAGAAACAGAATAATTCTGGTTCAGAGAATTTACTCTTTGAGAAGAAATATCAAAGAGGTGAAATAAAACACAGGAATATCAATGAATGGAATTTTATGATTACACATGTATCAACAAGCAGAGGGAACTGCTACATCTCCTTCTTAGGTGGCAACAGACAAATTTCAGTGAGCACCAGAGAAAGCAGGTGGAGATGATTACTAGCAAGGCGCTTGTGTTAGCCAGGGACAAACTCGGTGCTGGTTTCAGGGTTCTGTACTTAGAAAGATGACTCTGAAACTCTTTTTAAAAAATATTTTCATTTGTTTTATTTTTAAGAAATATATGCATTCTTATAAAGGCAACAAATTTCTAAAGAAAAAGATTAAGTGGAGGTAATTCATTGACCAATTGCTTCTAACCCCTACCACAAAAATAATTTAAACCAGTGGATTCAATGCATATTTCTACACTTAAACCTCAACTTACTCTGCTTGTCTGTTAGGTAACACATAGTATTTAGCCTCTTGATTTATTTAAGAGATGTATTTAACTTCTACTCTATTCAGAGGGGCATCTGTTACTTTTATTATTAATTAAACTTATTTATTTATTTATTTTACATCCTGAACACAGAGTCCTGAACTCTCCTCTGAACCCTTATGATGTGACAAAGGTATCAGCTCTTTATGCAGTATCCAAAGTGCTTTTTATACAAGAACTTCACATTTTCTCTGTCTGGACCCTTTCTACCTAAAGAATTTTCATCTGTCCCCTCTTAAATTTTAGGCATATTTGCAGATAATAAATTAAAAACGGGGACTAGGGACAAGGTTCAAACTTTCTGACTATGAGGACTGATCTTCAATATTGAAAAATTTTCAGGCAATATCTCTTAAGATATCACCCCTCTCCCCAAAAGAGTATGCATTTGCATGTGGCCGCTTATACATTTTTCTCAGATTTTAGATTTTCAAAACACTATGTGTGGTACAAATTCAAAATTTAATCTTCATGATTAAGGCTGTGATAACTCTTAGGCAAGATGGCTCCATTAACATACTAAGCCCAGGCCAAGACAAAATACTCAGTGTATGCCTTGAGTAGTCGGCACATGTACTCCATGTAGACTGTGTTGTTGACAGTGTTCTGACTTTACATAGGATCTGTGCTTACACTTGTGATGACTGATCATAAAGTTCCTCTGTCTGGGTGAGCACTGAATTCCATCCATATCAACCTCATATCTTACCTCTCTTTATCATAGTCATCTTTTGTTCTTATCCACTGAAGGTTTTCTTTATGTACAGCTATAAATGTATGACATTTTATATATAATTTGTACATTTTAAATCTGTTCAATGTATCTACCCTATAACTTATTCATCAATTCAAATTTCCTGAAAAGCTTGCCACAAAGGCAAAGAAAAACAATACACTGGCAGAATTATAAAGAAAAGTCAGCAAGAGGATATCCTAGTTCAAATCAAAAGCAAGTTGGGGTGATTTAAAGGTTACAATGTAGCATCAAGGAAGCCAAAACAGTAACTCAAAGCAGGAACCTTGAGATAGGAACTGAAGCAGAGTATGTGCCAGAACATTGGTTACTTATATAACTGGTTTGCTTTCCATGGTTTGCTCAACCAGCTTTCTTACATAACTCAGGGCCACCTGACCAAGGATGACACCACCACCAATGGCCTATATATTCCCACATCAACTATTAATAAAGAAAATGCTGCAGTCAAATCTTCACCAACTGCATATCAGACAGAGGACTGATCTTCATAATATACAAAGAACTCAAAAACTTGACATGAAAAGAACAAGTAATCCAATAAAAAAATTGGGTACAGACCTAAACAAGAAACTCTCAACAGATGAATTTCAAATGGTTGAAAGACACCAAAGGAAATGCTCAACATCCTTTGCCATCAGAGAACTACAAATCAAAACAACTCTGAGATTCCACCTTACACCTGTCAGAACGGCCAATATCAAAAACACTGATGACAACTTATGCTGGAAAGGATGAGGGGCAAGTGGAGCACTCCTCCATTGCTGGTAGGAGTGAAAACGTCACCTTGGAAATCAGTATGGTAATTTCTCAGAAAATTAGGAAACAAGGTACCCCAAGACCCAGCAATACCACTTTTAGGTAAATACCCAAAGGAATCTCACCCATACCACAAAGACGTGTGCTCAACTATGTTCATAGCAGTATTATTCATAATAGCTAGAACCCTGAAACAACCTAGATGCCCCTCAAGCTAAAAATGAGTAAAGAAAAAGAGGTAAATTTACACAATGGAGTACTACTCAGTGGTAAAAAATAATGACATCTTGAAATTTCCTAGCAAAAGGATAGAACTAGGAAAATGAAACACACTGAGTGAGGTAATCCAGACATATAAAGACAAATATAATATGTAGTCACTTATCAGTGGCTTTTAGACATACAATAAAGAAAAACCAGCCTCCCTACAATCCACAGCCCCAGAGAACCTAGACAACAAAAGGACCCTAAGAGAGACATACATGGATCTAAATTGGAAAGAGAAAAAGACAAATCTCCTGAGTAAATTGAAAGCATGGGGGTCCCAGGAGAGAGGATAAAGGGAGGGAAGCAGAGAAAAATGTACAGTTCAATAAAGACAATGAAAACATAAAGAAATTGCCCAACAGATTTTCTACAGGCCAATCTGACAAGTTATTTTCTCAACTGACAACTGTAGCTAATGTCAAGTTCACAAAGGACCAACCAGCGCAGGGGACATTTACTGAGTTGTCACATTGGGTAAGATTGAGTGATTGAACATGGACTGAGAAAGACAAGATGATTTAATATTCTGGAAATCTCAGTTATAGTCAGGGCCAAAGGCATCAATAAGGAATACTTGTTAACAGGCACTTAGGTGGGAAAGTTCATGCACTTGAACAGAGTCTGCTTAACAGATTCCTGCCTCTAGGCCTCAGCTGGCTTTGCGGCCATCAACAACCAATTCTATATCTCTTTCTGGTTCACTATGTCTTCCTCTGCTATGGTTATACAAGCCTCTTTGAACTCCCTTTAAGTCTCAGACCAACCCTGCCTTTGCATTCTTATACAGTCAGGCTGTGATTTCCTTGTTATTGCAGTCAGAACCCTGCCAGTATTCAAAAACTTCCATTTAAGACATAAACATATTACTGATACAGTATGCAGAGCCACTAGAAACTTGGTCCTGGTCACTCCATAGAAAAATAGTAAATTCTAGATTGTTAGCAAAGAACTACAACCATATGCTGTGTACTTTTAAAAGTTGAAGACTCATCAGACCACAAGAAACAGAAAGGAAGGAAATCTCATCTCGCAGAGTGTGGTGAGCACTGACATTAGGGAAGAGAGGGCTGTAGAGAGCAGCTGTCTGAAGATACCTGCCTAAAGATGTTATAGAGAGATCACAACACTTTCTGAGCCAAGTCCTTTTCCTTGACAAAGCAGACACACTGCACACACTATAGGGAAGCCTCTTCATCCCTTCCCTACATGGAGCAAACATGTTAACAAGAATGTACCCAAGATGGAAATTTTTTCATGAAAAAAAGTACAGCTCATACTCCAAAAAACAGGAATAGTGTCCTATATAAACACACTCTAAACTTTGTTACTTAAAATTTTAAAGGACTGTATCAAATGAACAATGTCAAACTTGGGGTTTTACCACTGAAGTAAAGAATATTTTGTTTAAAAATAATGACAAGGAGAAGTAGCGGTAAAGTAGTGGAGTCCCCTGAAATTTAATAGGTGATGTGATTACATAAATACTACTTATGAAGTGTCTGCTTTGAGTTCTGAAAAACAGATTAGGAAGGATGCACCAGCTATACTGACTGTCACTGTCACAGGAGTTTGCCTCTTCAGTAACATATGCTTAAGAGAGATGACGAATTTGAACCATGAAATTGCTCTTTCTTGCTTCTGTTTTAGCAAACACTTACTTCTTTGGAAATATTAATGATGCTGGTCAAATAATTTAGTTGTAAAAACATGAATATGCATATAAATAAGTCATGTCATGATGTTTATGTCTGAAATTGTTACGAGCAAATTGTCATTAATATAACTTCTAATTCCTTCTTTATGACTTAAAAATTCATGTCTCTATAACTACAGACTCAGACCTCACCTGAGAGGTTTGTGCTAGTGGACATCAGTTAATGCAGAAACTTAAAACTTCCTGAAATTCAGAGAATTTCACACACAAATGGGATATTTGTATCATAGCTTCTCCCCCACAGGCTACGGTACCATTCCTAAAGAGGGGGCAGGATGATTATAAGAACCAGAATGTAGGGAGGACCAGACTGACACAGTGCCTTCTGGACAAGATAGGGCTGCTGTACTAAAGAACTCAGCATCTGTGGTTTCTGACAAAAAACCTGGACAAGATCAAGCCAGTCAGCTTTCTAGAATGGAGGAGGCAGAAGCTCACAGGCTTCCACTCCAGCTGAGGGGTTATTTGCAGTTAAGAACTCCTGAACAGGTCAAGTCTTTGGTAAGTGGATGAAGCTCCAATGGAGCTATATCCATGAGTGTATGATAAGCACACACTGGACTTGGTGAGTTATTTTTTTTAAAGGACAAGAAACTTAGGGTGTTAGGGGAGGGAGATGGATCTGTTGTGGACTATTACTTTAACTGGCAAAGATGTGTGCTTCATTTGTTTAGTCGTGTAAAGGTGTGTCACTTTTGTTTATGCTGCATTTGTTTAATTCTGTAAAGATGGCTGTCGTTTTATCTTGCCTGCCTAAGGCACAAGATTGGTCAAATAAAAAGCTTAATGGCCAGTAGCTAGGTAGAGGAAGGATAGGTAGGGTTGGCGGGTAGAGAGAATTAAATAAAAACAGTAATCTAGATTTGGGAGGGGAATAAGACAAAAGAGAAAATGAGGGAGAATAAAGGAGAAGCCCACGGCCAGAAGCCAGGTAGCCATCAGACAGCGAGACATGGAAGAAACAAGAAAGTAAGATATACAGAATGAAAGAAAGGGAAAAAGCAGCAAGGTAAAACATAGATAATGGGAAACATTATCTATAAAACCAGAGCTAAGATAAAGCCTAACATTCATAATTAATAACAAGTCTTTTTGTCATAATTTGGGAACTGTTTGGTAGCCAAAAGAAAGCCTGCTACATGGATCTGTGAGCAGTCAGGAAGGAGGGTGGCAGCATATGATCAAAATTCATTGTATGCATGACTGAAGTACTAAATGAATAAAAATATTATATTAAAAAGTTATAGTTAGTATAATTTTCTAAAGCATTAGTATATTCATTTTAATTCATAAAGTGAGTAAAGATTTGTCCTCACAGTCAAACTTTATGTAAGTCTTTAAGTTGTGATTGTTAATAAAGCACCCAGAAGTGATTCTATGAAGGGTCTGTACATTACCTCAAACTATCAGTGTGCTGCTCTGACTGCTGTGTCAGGTAAAGACACATGATTGCCTACTTAAATTTGAATGATTCTGGTTTGTCCTTTAATGTGATCTTATCAATTAGGTGGGAAGTCCTCCCTCAGATGTCACCCTCTTTCAGAAAAGTCAGTGGCATGGAGAAATGGTAAACCCCTCACTGGCTGTGTGCTGAGACTGTACTGGTGCTGCACACTAGAAAATACGATGAGAACTTGCTAATATTTCCCTAAATATCCTTGGGTGTTGATTCTCAAGATGCTTCAAAACATTTTACTAAAAAAAACACAGCTTTGATTTGCTTTAGTTTCATTAACACACAAATACAGGTAGTTGAAACTACAACCTCTTTAGGACATACTAAGATTTTAAGTCATGGCATAGACTATACAAATAGAAGAAAATAAAGTACCCAGACAAAGAAAAATGAGGCTGTGATGCATGAGAAGAGCTCTAGGGGGAAGTGGAGAATATGAGTCCTGGACTGCTCTTTTAACAGAACATATATATTTCTGTGTTATGTATGTGTTTTGAATTTTCTTTTTTTCTTGGAGATGACATCAAGGTTACAGAAATTCCTAACTTGGAATAATTCTTGTCAGGAAGGGAAGATAAGGAAGAAAGGGAAGGAAGGGAAGATAGGGAAGAAAGGAAAGGAAAGAAAGGAAGAGGAGGGAGGGAATGGAAGGAAGGAAGGAAGGAAGGAAGGAAGGAAGGAAGGAAGGAAGGAAGGAAGGAAGGGAAGTTAGGGAAGGAAGAAAAAGAAAGCAAGGAAAGGAGGAAGAAAAGGTAGGGTAGAAAGGAAAGGAAAGGAAGGAGGGGAAGGAAGGGAATGAAAAGAAGATAGGAAAGGAAGGAAGGGAAAATAGAGAAGGAAGGAAAGGAAAGAAAGGAAGGGAAAATGGGGAAAGAAAGAAAGGAAAGGAAGGGAAGACGGGGCAGGGAGAAAAGAAAAAAAAGGGAAGAAGGGAAGATAGGGAAGGAAGAAAAGGAAAGGAAGGAAGGGGAGTAAGGGAAAGAAAGAAAGAAAAGGAAAGAAAGGAAGAAGGGAAGATAGGGAAGGAAGGAAAGGAAGGAAGGGAAGAAGGGAAGATAGGGAAGGAAGGGCAAAACTGTGTATAAGTTAATTTTCTCTCCCTGGAAGTTCTTCATAGAATCTTATTCATTTCCTTTAAGGGGAGATAGGGTCTATCTGGGTGAGCCTCTTGTTAACAAATGGTTTTGATTAAAAGTTATTTATCTAGAATGCTGAGGAGACAATTCAGTTGGTCATGTGCTTGCTGAGCAAGCACAAGGAAGACATGAATTATGTCCTGAACACCCATATACAAACCAGGTGCAGGGGCAGGGACCTGTCACACCAGTGCTGGGTGTCAGGGTCCACAGAGACACGGAAGTTTCCACAGCTTGTTGGCCAGTGAGGTGGAGTTTGACCAAGGAAGACATTGGTGCTGATCTCTGTCTTCCACAGGTGAATGCAGGAGTTGGTGTATTTATACATATAAAACAAAGAAACAAACAAAAACCCCAGACAAACCCAGAAGTAGGTTAGCTAGATGGCTCATCAGGTAAAGATTCTTACCACCAAGTGTGACAACCAGAGTCTAATGCCCAGGACCCACATACTGGAAACTGTCCTCTGACCTGTGTATCATGTTGCACAAGCTGGCATACCCACCCACCTTCCCCACACAAAACATTAAATATAAAAGATATTTAGTTAAATACATAAAATTACCAATCTTAATAAAAAATATATCTATATTACTTGGCACTTCAGGTCCTGTACACACGCACACACACACACACACCAATACATAAGAGAGAGAGACTGACGGAGAGACAGAGAAAGAAATCATTCAACAGATACTTGTAGAATTAATAAATATAGAGGAAAGGCTATGAGGTTCTACTCTGTACTTGGTTTAGTCTGCACTCAGTGTGTAAATTTACGTAGTGCTTTACTATCAAACACATGACCTGAACGATTCTGTTAATTATTTTTATTTAGAGAAAACAGGGTGTTTTGAGATCATCTCAATGCAGTTTACTTTACGTAAAGAGAGGAAGAAAAAAGTTAAGCAGTAAACTATGCATTTTCTAATAAACAAAGAAAAACATAACAAAAATATCCTTGAAACATTTTTAACGATCTTTGAAAGAATGAAAACACATCTACGCTTTAAAATGGTATACTCTGTTTTGTCTGATCCCAAGTGTCAGAGTTGAGCATTCTGATAAAAGGGTTTCAGGAACAGTCAGAATATACTTCTAACCATAGTTCTCTGAACATTCCATGGAGGAGAATGTCAGATGATTACTGAGACTGCAGTATGAGTTTGATGAGACTTTTTTTTAAACTAAAAAATAAATAATTTACTCTTTTTAGTCTTTGTTTACAATTGTCTGTGTCTGGATCCCTACTGAGACAAAAAGAGGTTATCAGATTTTGTTGTGGAATATTATTTTAACTAGGCAAAGATGTGTTATATTCATTTATGTTGGATCTGTTTAATTTTGTAAAGATATGCTGAATTTGTTTTACCTTTCATGTCTAAGGTACCTGATTGGTCTAATCATAGCTGATAGTTAGGCACGAACAGGCAGGGCTGGCAGCCAGACAGAATAAATAGGAGAAAAGAAAGAGAAGAGAGAGGGAAGAACAAGGGAGAAAGGGAGATGCCCAGGGGTAGCCAGCCATGCAGGCACCAGGCAACTAGATGGAATAGGGCATACAGAGGGAAAGAAAGTAAAAAGCCCAGAGGAAAATTGTAGATGAAGAGAAATAGGTTAAGTTATAAGAGCTATCAAGAAATGAACATAAGATAAGTCCAAGCATTCAAAACTAATTCTAAGTCTCCATGTCATGATTTAGGAACTGGTCAGTGGCCGAAAGAAAGTCTGCTACAAGATCCCATTGACCTGGAACAATAGACAGTTGTGAGCCACCATGTGGGTGCAGGGAACTGAACTCTGGTCCTCTGCAAGAGCAGCCAGCACTTTTAATGGTTGAACTATCTTTCCATCCTCATCAGAGACAGATTTTAAAGTCTAAATATAGTTAAGATCAAATTCCATGGTTTTGTTTGTTCATTTTTGACCACTGGGTTAAAGAAGGACATGGGGTGGCAGTTGGACACTTCAGTGTTGCACTAGTATAGTGTTTGGGGTTATAAAACAACAAATGTGTATGAAAATAATATGAAAGGCTTCTAGGATAAATACCTAGATTGATATGAAGACAATTTATCAAGTCTAGCTTTATTGACTGTGCAGGGAAGTGGAACTGGGTCCTGTGTAAGAAGAGCATGTGTTCCTTACTGAGAACCCGTCCAATTTTTGGTTGGTTCTAGGATTTGTGTTTTTCTTATCCCTGTTATTTTTTTGTTTTACTTTTGTGGATCAATGTATTCTTTGAATTCAGAAAAGAAAAACAATTCAATTTATTTGATTGGAGCTGGTTCAAGTAAGTGGCAATAAGCTCAATTTAATGTTTTGTTATATTCCTAGTGCCTTAAGTGGCATAATCAGTGTTATGTAAATACATAATTTTTCTGTTACTTCATTTAGAACAGGAGTTGACAATAGCTTAAACTAATTGCTTTTCACAGATTTGTTCTTGTCCAAAAGACAAAATTACAGCAAACTTAAAGCTCTTAATTTGCCTTCCACTTAAAAGTCTAGAATCAGGCTGTTGTGAGGAACTAGAACAAGTTTCAAAGCTCTCTGGAAGTTCAACCTGGTCAGATGGCATATATGGATCAGAGCCAAAGTAATGGACAAAGCAGCTTAACTGTGCACAGTTTGGTGCTGCACCCTCCTGGAAGGATCTGACTGACTGGCTCCTGGCTCAGCTCAGCTGCTGAGGCAAACTGGATCTCAGAGATTTGTGTCAGCACAGAGATATCCTCAAGCCTAGGCTTCCTTTACAATTCTGATGTTCATGTTTAGAAATGTTTAGAATCTATGTCTAACTATCATTTTAAATTGCAAATACATTTATAAGCACAAATTAGTTCATGCCATTAAAAATTTGGGTCATGAGTGCAGAAGAGAAAATGTTCCTTACATCCCATCACCCATAAATATATTTTGAAATGATAATGTAATCTATTTTCACTAGGGGTTTGCAAACTGATACAAATGAAAATGTGGAAGAAGAAATTACATAAAAAGAAGCCATCACAATGTCTGCTGGTTTTTATAGAAATTTCAGAAGATGTTCCTTGTGTGAGTCTCCTAAAAGAGGGCAACCTTTCAAAGACATTTTTTTTAATCAAGCCTATTTAGTATTTGTCTTTCTTTTCTACTTTAAAATTTTTATCAAAACAACTTTTATTGATGTCACAAGCATACATAATTGAATAGTGGTATTCAAGCACATTTATATTGTGTGTTGATAAACTCAGGCTATTTAGAATATCCACAATCACTATCATTCTCATTTCTTTGTGAGGAGACATTCAAAATCCATTCCATGAGATGGGGCATAGGGACTAGGAAAGGAGACCAGAAGAATACAAGTGATGTAAAGACAGAAATGATAAAAATTAGGAAAAATGGAGAGGGAGCTTTAATTGTTGATAAATGAAAGAGGTCAATACAGAAGGAGAGGGTGGGAGGAGGCATGAATTACAGTAAGGAGATTCAAAAAAGTCTCAAGGAATTATATTATTTCATATTTAACTTAAGTTATTTATACATACATGTGTATGTACACATATACATGAACACACAAACATGCATATCTATCATCTATCTATCTATCTATCTATCTATCTATCTATCTATCTATCTATCTATCTATCTACCTACCTATCTATCATGTACCTATCATCTATAAGATACATATGAAGCTATATCATTTGGACTGACAGTATTTTTCTCAAAAGCCATAGATCATCTAATAAGATCGCCAGCTCAGGGACGTGTTCAAGAGACTCCCCAAACAGGATAGGCTCTTTTTGTGTCCTATCTATTTCACAATATACAACACATACCATCAACTCTAGTCATCCTTCTGTGTGACAGAGAGCTAGAGCTTATTTCTCCTGTGTGGCTATGATTTTTGTATCAATTATCAAGCATGCCCCATCCCTCCTTTCACATTCTCTAGTCAATTTTCAGTGATTACTTTTTACAGAACGCTTTAGTTTAGTTTCTGAAATATTTTCTGTTGTTTATTTAATTAACGAAAGAGGATTATTGTTGAAATATGGGGCACTGCATGCATTCTTAGTAGCATTTAGCTCTCTCCTGTTAAGATAGAATTGAGAGTGAAATCAAGAGTGGAGAAGCAGCTCAGTGATACGAGAGCCTGCCAAACACACTCAGGAACAGCCTGGATTCAAGCCTCAGTGCCAAGCAAAATACAGAATTAAAACAAGACATCTTACAAGTGATTCTTTTTAGAACTATGAAAAGCAGATAATAGGAAATAATCTTGTTTCCCATCAGACATAGTGTTTCTTGCAGGAAGATGTAGTGAGTGGAGTGGTGGGCTGTGTTCCGGCCGCCCTGGCCCCCGCATGGCTAGCTTATGCCCCGAAATAATTACACAGAAACTGTATTCTTTTAAACACTGCCTGGCCCATTATCTGTAGCCTCTTATTGGCTAATTCTCACGTCTCGATTAACCCATTTCTAATAATTTGTGTAGTACCACGAGATGGTGTTTTACCAGGAAGGATTCTAGCCTACATCCGTCAGAGAATCAAGGTGACTGCCTGACTCGGCTTCTTTCTCCCAGCATTCTGTTCTGTCTACTCCGCCTACCTAATTTTCTGTCCTATTAAAGGGCCAAGGCAGTTTCTTTATTAACCAATAGACAGATGACTCTACTCCATCAGGAGGAAACAATCATTATCACACAAGCAGGAAGACATCTCCTTACAGGTCAGTGGGCCTTTATGAATAGACTTTATACGATGTCTACCATAGTCACAAGTTTGTTATTTATTCCCACATATGTAGCCCTGATAGGAAAGAAATCAACTACACTTTAGCAAAAAAGAGTAGGAATGATAGATGATCAAGTTTCATTTTTTTAAAAAAATTATTTACTTATTTATTATGTATACAATATTCTGTCTGTGTGTATGCCTGCAGGCCAAAAGAGGGCACCAGACCTTATTACAGATGGTTGTGAGTCACCATCTGGTTGCTAGGCATTGAACTCAGGACTTTTTGAAGAGGAGGCAATGCTCTTAACCTCTGAGCCATCTCTCCAGCCCCCGATGATCAAGTTTCTAATTTCTTTGAAATGTTAACAGAAAAAAAAAGAGAAGGAGGGAGAACAGGAGGAGGAGAAAAAGAGAAGGGGAAAGAGAAGAAGGAGGAGGAAGGAGAGGAGGAAGAGAAGGAGAAGGAATAGGAGGAGAAGATCAGTCTCTTGAGAGTCATTTAAGGCTTAGAGTTTATCCACAGTACCCAGCAATGCCAATTTTCTTCTTAGAAACCAGCTAAGGCTCTAAAACATCAGCAGTTTTGAGCGCTGATTTATCTGTCCAGCCTGGATTATTAAAGTGCAGGTGCTAAGTGGAAGGTCTCTCCAGACTCAGCCTTTGACAGGCACCTGGCAGTCCCTGCAGTTGTTGGAATTGGCTGTTCTGCAGAGTTCATCCTGAGTCAAATAGTCGAATTCTCCCGACAGGGGCAGTGGGTGTGGATGGGAGAGAGTAGGATTGGAGCTGGAGTCACTGCTGTGCTTGTGAAAGTCAGGGAGAAGGCTTCCTTAAAATTCCACAAATGCTCATTATGATTATTTTTTTAACCTGAGTTGCTGATTTGTAGTAAATGTAAGTGATTTGTAGACTTAGTTTAATAGTTCACTAAAATAGGATAGATTCTTTCTTCAGTGAAGTGTTACTATTTTCTTTTACAAAGGGATAACAAGAGGTAGACATATTGCCAATCACTCTCATGTTGTAAGGAGGGCCCACAACAAATTGGCACCAATGTGGCCAACTAAAATCGACTTAAAACCTGAGAGTTTGGGAAGGAATTCTAGGGACAAAAAGAAAAAAAAAATAAGAGTTTAGCACAGCTTAATGCTATAGCTCCTTTAAGAGAGGTTTTCCTGATAAGGCAGTAGCAGGAAAAAAAAAAAAGAAACGTCATGAGGTTTTGAAAAGGCAGCTTCCTGGGCTGTGTTGCCAGCAGGAGCTCTTATTCTTTTAGGAGGTTTGGCTACATAGCACTTGAATGGGGTTTGCAGGCCCGGGTGCTTGTATGCCCACATGGGGTCAGGAGGAAAGTAGCTGAGTCCATGTCCACAGTTCAGCACTCCCACCTGGGCAGGCAGCAGAATCAGGTCTACGAGGCGTGCATAGGCAGGAGAGCATGGTGAATTCCTGATGTCATACACAGAGACATTTCCAGGCCATGAAGTGTGCTTTCACTTAGATAAAAAGGGATTATATGCTGCACAGTGCTACCCAGAGTTGAGGTGGTGAGAATGGCTCCTACCCAGTGGTCCCAAAGCCTGCAGTGAACTACCTTCACCATATTTAAAGCCTGAGAGAGGCGGAGCCAGTACTCAAAGCCTCTGAGACCAAGCTGCTTAGCATTCTAAACAGTGCTTCTGACAGAATAGGATTTCAGATACACAGTAGGACAGATTCAGATGTAAAAGACCACTAAATGAGACACAGTGTGTTTAAAAATTTTACGTAGGCTTGGGAGAAAGAAGCCATGTAGCCCCACCGGAGACAGACGCTGGAACTTTAACTGGTAAACCACAGCCACGAGGCGATACACAGGTTAATGAAGATGGGTTAAATTAAGATGTAAAAGTTAGCCAATAAGGATGCTCACCTTCCTAGACCTGGATGGAGGGGGGAGGACCTTGGACTGCCCATAGGGCAGGGAACCCTGACTGCTCTTCGGACTGGAGAGGGAGGGGGAGGGGACTGGGCATGGGTAGTGGGGGGAGAGGGAGGGAAGAGGGAAGCGGGGAGGAGGTAGAAATTTTTAATTAAAAAAAATTAAAAAAAGATAATGGGCCAAACAGCAATTTAATTAATACAGTTTCTGTGTGATTATTTCGGGGCTGAGTGACCCGGAGCAAATAAGCAGGCCCTTCATACAGCACTCTCATACCACTGAGTTATTTCATTGCTTAAAAATTCAAAATGTCTTTTATGATAAGCTTTTCCAATTGCTAATCTACACATGGAAATAAATACTAATTTATGAAAACTAGTGATACTCAAACCAGAGACACTCAATTCAGAAATGCTAATATATGAAATGCTAATATAGACATGCTAATATGTGAAAACCAGAGATACAAAACCTAGAGTTTGTGGGTGTTAAGAAGAAATTGCAAATACATTTTGCCTTTAAGTTTTATCATTAAATACTAAAATGACTGAGTGTTGTAAATGAATTCCAAACTGATAGGTTTTCTATTCGAAACCCAATCACATAATTTTGCAGTTAAAGTATACACAATGACTTAATCAACTCTGAATTATACTATTCCAAATATATTTTGAATAAATATGAGCAAACCTCCACAAGGCCACTAGATGGCAGAAAGGCACTGCGATTGTGGTGGAAGGCTGCCTCAAAGTATTACTGTGTTCAGGTCAAGGAAAGCAAATGCTACCTATATTTGCATAGTGTTTTCATACCAATTAATACAATGACATAGCTCAGTTTTTTATCTTTTCCTGCCTTTTTCAAATATAATTAACATCTATTTATTGGAATCTTTATTTAAAGATTCTCCTTTCTGAAGGAAAGTTGAAAAATCATGTATCATTGGCTGGTAGCATTTATTTAAAACATCTGATAGAAATATAACACAACATAGAATGTTCTACCTAATCATCTTTTATTTTTAAATTTATTTGATAATTTTCATGCGACTAACTCTCAAAGCCAATAAAGGCCCTTTAAGATTCTCTAACATTTGATGAAACTAATCTCCAAAATTTATATTAACGAAGGCCAAGAACTACCAGCGACTAAGTGTTCTTCTACTGTTTATAGTTTTACAAGGTAGAATAGCCATACTCCTAACTTTAATTGCCCATAAGATTTAAATGGCCTGTGGCAGTAAAGAACTGTCATTTTGTCCTGGAGACAAATCATGGGAAATTCCAGTTTCTCATATTGTGAACTGGAAGCCGTATGGAGACAGATCTGGAATGGGTCAACATTTTTATACAATGTATAACTGAGTAATAAGATGAAGGCCAAGACTTACTTGTTCTAAAATGTTCTGAAGCCTCTCTATCTCACAGTCTATCACAAACTTCTTCTCTTGTCTTCTGTCAAGCTCTTCTAGCAGTTGCCTGTAGCTGACATCGTTAAAATTTTCCACACATATAGCACTGACATGCCATCCATTCTGTCCTGCTTTCTCCATTATAGCTTGAAGGATTGAATATCCTATTGGGGAGAAAAAACAGTTCATAAAATTATGCTTTTAACTTATGGAGACTGGATCCATATCAATATTTTTCACATTTTAAAACACTCACATAGATTATTTAGAATCTTGAAAATACGACTCTTTATTTGAGAATCACTTTTTCTTGTTTCCTTTACTCAGGACAACAAACTATCTTAAGCTATTGATTAGATGAAAATGCCAAAGTATACCTTGAGAAAAAAATCTTAAAATCCCTTTATTGGAGAATATTCTATTGCTCTAGATATATTTTTGATGCGATAAAACAGAACCCCATTGTACCACTCCCTGTAGTCAATAACAATTTAATGGATCCATTTGTTACTTTACACTCTAAACATAACTTGTTTTGAATAATGGTTTCAATTTTCTCTACTGAACAGGGTAGTATCAGAGTTTTTGTTTAACTATGAAAGAAAGGATGTACAAAAAAACAGTACTATGGTATTTATTGAGGTTGTATTTTTGTCGGTCTCATTTGATAATTCTGACAGATTATGCACAGATGGAATTATTTATTAAGCTTTCCCTGTCCTGGCAGAAGAAGACTGTGGGCTGAGTATGAGGTGAATTGTCAACAGGTAAGGGACTGAGAACACAGATTCATAAGCTCTTAGCGGAGATGACTTAATTATGACCAGAGTCTTAAAGTGCAATAGAAAATGCACACGTGTCACACAACTATAACAGTAACAGTTGAGAGATAGAAGTAGGAACTCAAGCTCAGCTTCCCCTACATAAGGAAAGAGTTTACAGCCACCTTGGGCTACACAACACCTTGCCACAAACCCCTCCAAAACAAACAATGACTTCTGGAAAGTCTGGTGACGTGGTTCAACAAGTAATGGTACTTGCCACCAAAGCCTAGTGAACTGAGTTTAGTTCCAGGTCACATGGTGGAAGGATACAATGGAGTCCTCCAAATTGTCCTGGGTCATTGACAGGCATACTGACAGACATACACATAAAACAATAAACAAGTAAATATTTAAATGCAAAGTGCAATGGCAGCAGTCCTGACAGCAGTTCTGGGCCCTAGGACAGCTTGAGAAATCTTTCTAGATGAGATAAGGAAAGAGTAACACAGAGAAGAAGCCATTTAAATTGGGTCCAGAAGGTTGAGAAAATGTAAGATTGTTGGACATGGTTAGGTGCTGGATTGCTGCTGGGGAAAAGGTGTGCTCTCTGCCCTGTTCTTCACCCAAATAATCCTCTCGGTGGAAGGAGACTATCATCTGTAACAGTGTCTTTATGCCTGTTTCCCCAGTCCTCAGCTTTGAGTTATGACTTGAGAGATAAAGAGGAAAAAGTTTCTTAGAACTTACAAAAAAATCACTTAAACAAAGATTGGCTAGAATAAAAACCTGTTAGCCACTCAGGTTTTTACTTTATTGCTTGGCATAAATAAAACATTCCATCTAGTTTCCTTAAGACTGTTTAACAGCAGTGTGAGCTCATTCTGTAGTTGTTGCCCCTAGCTTTTCCCTCCATAGGTTTTAAGATTAGACTAGAGAGTTGCAAGGATTCAAAGGGAAAATTTAATGTGAACCCTTATAAGAGAACACTTATTCAGTGTCTGGGTGACACACAAGTCTCAGGTTTCAGGAGTTTCATTTTAAGGTTCTGTTCTCCTTGTCTTTGAACTCCAAACATTATGATGTTCAAACAATGCCAACAGATGGAACTGATGATGAGATCATATCTGAAATATAAATTATCTATTTTCCTGCCAAATGAAAACTGTGGCAGTCAGAATTCATTTCTATTTAAATGAAAAAAATCCCCAAAGAAGATAGAGGACATGTTAATTACAGTATGCCTATTCTGCATATGTGTTGCTACATTGAGTGTTTCCTTTTGTAGTTCACACCTGTAATTAACTTTTCATATCTTAGCCTGATATTGCCCTTCTCCCACCAGCCTGAAAACCTGGCACTCTCTTATTTCCTGTTCAATGAATGTAATGTGACTGCATGGAAGCTTTTCCCTTTTCCCTTCTTACCTTTTAAGAGATTTATTATTTGTTTATGTAGGTGTGTGTATGTGTGTGTGTTTGGGTGGATGTAAATGCATATGCATGTGGGTACCTACAGAGGCCAAAAGACCTGTAGTTGGGGTTATTTACATTATTTATTTGTTAGTAGTTGGAAGTGGGTGATGGGGGCCAAACCCCTGTCCTAAAAAAAGAGTAAATGCTCCTAACCTCTTAGCCTTCCTTCCTCCTTCCCGTCCTCTCTCCTTTCTTCTTTCTTCCTTCCTTCCTTCCTTCCTTCCTTCCTTCCTTCCTTCCTTCCTTCCTTCCTTCCTTCCTCCCTCCCTCCCTCCCTCTCTCTCTCTCTCTCTCTCTCTCTCTTTCTTTCTTTCTTTCTCTTATTCCCTCCCTCACTCCCTCGCTCCTTCCCTCCTTCTCTCCCTTCCTGTGTGTGATATATTTGTGTGTGTATGTTTGTACTCACTTTTCACCTTTGCATGAGACCGTGGAAGCTGGAATTTATTATTAAATATCTTTATCACCCTTCATCTTATGTTTTGAGCCAAGATTCTCTCACTGAACCTGGAGTTTGCCATTTCTGCTGGACTAGGTGAGGTAGGGAGCCCCCTGGGTGGGTCCACTGGGGTCAGAGATGCACATTTCCATGCCTGGTTTTTGTGTTGTGATAAAGATTTCAACTCAGGTTCTTATGTTTGTGAACACTTTCTCCATGGGGTTCTCTTTCTATATCCTGGGAGTCTAACATTTCTAAATGTAAGAATTCATAACTAACTTCTTCTGACCCTGGAGCTTACTTCTAATCATAACTGAAGCAAGGTTTTTCTTATTTATTAGCATTATTTGATTTCAATAAAGACTTTAAGAATTAACAATAAACATTTAATTTTTCTGCTTTTATTTTTATTTATGAACATATCAAAATAATGGTAAGACTTTTGTTTGTTTGTTTGAATGAGTGCTGCAAAGTGACAAACATGGATCACATACTGTGGAATCATTTACCTGCTCTCTCAGATCAATTTTCAGCTTGGCTCAGCTATCTATAGGCTGCTTCCTTTTTTTTTTTAAAGCATTATGTGGCTGTCAGGCCTCCCGTAAGGACAAGGTGTCCATGTTACTATTTTCCTTCAGACATGACTTTTAGAGGACATAGAGAACTATGCAGGTTGATGAAATTTATACATTTAGACAATGCTGAAATGTTCACACTAACAAAAAACAAAACAAAACCAAGCTTTAAGTGCAGCGTTTCACTGTTGAATTTTTAGATTTAGAAGTGATACTACAAGGAAAATGAGACAAAACAGTAGAACACACTTCAGGTTAAATGTCAAAGAAAGCTAGCTATTGAAAAGGCACATTAATCATAGTCAGAAATCAGCTTATAGTCTCAGAGCCTCGCTGAAGCTTTAGGTCCTTTTATAATGCTGTTTCACTTTAATGCTTGCTCATTATTTATTGATTCTTAGATACGTGTGCCTTTTTTATTTCCCACAGTGGCTGAGAATGAAATGCTATTAGGAGAAAATGCTGCATGAGTCTATGATGTTGTAACTTGATTGCCATATAAACTAGAATTCACAAGTCAGGCTGTACACTTTCTACATCTGACTGTGAGTTAGACCTTCAAAGTATTCAAAATATGAAATATAATATTGTTAGGCAAAAGTAAATGCTACTTTTTCGACTGAATGTCACATACATAACAATTCATTACTGTAAATAATATTTTACATGCCACTTCAACTTGAAAATCTGATATTTTAATTTCATATACATTGTTGAAAACTTTCTATGTTCAAAATTTTATAAAGTATATCATGATCAGCAGAGACACACATTATCTATTTACAATGAATGTAAATATCTACAAAACTTATAATTAGGTAAATGACTGTAAGTAAAAACATAGCATTTTGTAAATAATTTCAAAAGAATCAAAGTATTCAGCATTGAAACAGAACGCATCCAACTACACTCACATTATTGGATTTTTCATAGTTGTCCAAGAACACTGGCAAGTAATATAAAGTATCTAGATAATATTGTCTTATTATACAATGGCTATGTTAAGTAGAATGGCAGCTAGGTTAACAGTCCTATACTATTGCATCCTTGCACACTCAAGGATGTATATATCATCCATGGAAAGGGACAATTTGTGGATCAATAGCACCTCAGCAGTGCTCTTTCTTCATCACATGAGTTGGGCTTATCTGATTTCTGTTTTCTAAGATGTATTTCATGTCCCTATCTTTATACAAATCAACAGGAGAATAATCAGGAGAAATTTATGCCAGGGAGGAGTTCACTTAAAAAAGACAGGAGCTATCTGGATACTATAAAATGTTTTATCTGAATGAAGACCATAAAGTGTCTACTTTGCTTTCAATAGCATAGTTATGAATAGGCAACAGAATGCTTAACCCATAAAGCATGTTCCAGAGGACTAGAGCACTGAGGAGAAAAGGGGATAGACAAGAATACAGATTTATCAATGCATATGATCAGAGTAACAAAGTTGAGGAATGAAGCAAATGCTACATGTTAGATGTGCGGTGGAAAAATGTCTAGGTTATAGAAGCTAGTGTGTTTGAATGTGTGATTTAGAGAGAGAGACAGAGACAGAGAGAGAGAGACAGAGAGAGAGATGTGTTATCTGGTCTGACAGGTGAGTTTGATGAACAGTCTGCTTCATGCTGTAGATTGAGCTAAGTCAAAGACATGCAAATAATTCTGAAATTCTTGCTGTGTTTAATGTGATCATGCTGGAAGCACAATATGGATTTAGCAACTATTTAGTTTGTACACTTGCCAAAGCAGTTTGGTACTGAAATAACATGTTTAAAGGTCAGAGTCTGAACATGAGGGAACATAATGGTGGAGCGGAGAGAGCAATGAAAGAGAGATCTTTATATAGAGAGCCACTATGGGGTGAGGGAGAAACCTGATGCTATGTAAATTCCCAAGAACACACTATGGGCCAAGCTAAGACTTCTAGTCATAGAGGGGAGGGTGCCTGAATTGGCCTTCTCCTGTGATCAGATTGTTGAATACCCTAACTATCATCTCAGAGTCTTCATCCAGTAACTGATGGAACCGGAAGCAGAGATCCACAACCAAATACCACGCCAAGCTCTGGAAATCAGTGGAAGAGAGGGAGGTGGGAATATATGAACAAGGCAGTCAAGATCTTGATGGAAAAATCTGCAGGGAGATTTGATCCAAGCTTGTGGAAAATCATGAACTCTAGACCAACATCTGTATAGCCATGGGACTGAACTAGACCCTTCATATATGGGAGGCAGTATTGAAGATTGGACTATCTAAGAGGGCCCTGGAAGTAGGACCAGGATCTATTCTGGTGCATAAGTTAGCTTGTTGGAGCCTATTCCCTATGGTGGGATGCTGTGATCAACCTTAATGCAGGGGGAAAGGCTTGGTTCTGCCTCAACTTATGTGCCATACTTTGATGCCTCCCCATGGGAGCCCTTACTTATTGGGAAAAGTGGATGCAGGGAGAAATGAGGGGGCCAGAAGGAAGTGGTGTGGGGATAGAACTGTGGTTGGAATGTAAAATGAAATTAAAAATAAAAGAAATCTGACCTGTCAACCTGGGCAAACTTATTGACAGCCCTGACTGCAGTATCCATTTGTGCTGCAGTCCAGGAAGCATGTAGTGAAATAAACACTGATTTCCTTTCCTATGTAGGTTGACAGGGTCCATGTAAACCTGGGATAACAGGAAATGGCTGACTTTTCTACCAATACTTTCAAAGTTGAACTAAATGCTACTTTTAAATATGGTTTGAGGCCCCTAAAATATCTTGCTTTTACTGATAGTAACATTTTTTTGTCTCTTCCCTGTATTGCTGTGTTTATTTACAGTTCAGATGGCAACTGACAAAAGAACTCAGGATATTAGATCTATAAAACATTGTAGCAAGGACTGTAGGTTGTTTTATGGTAGTAAGCAATGGAATTCTAATCTGGAATAAAGACAGTTAGAATACTTTTATCCCATCTTGTTTACCTGGAGATAACACTCTGAGTACATGTCAGCCTATAAGATATGCAGAAGTTTCAGAGTCCTTTCCTAGGTTATTGTTCATGCCATCCTGTAGCTGAATGTGAATTCCACCCTCGGCCTCAAGAGCCCAGATTTAAGTTATGGAATAACACCATTCTGTGTATTTATTCTTTGTTATTTATTAAGTATTTAAGAATAGTTTGCTTGTGATGTGGGATTCCCTTTTGTGTGCTGTGATTACCACTGATTAATAAAGAAATTGCCTTGATTCTATAGCAGGGCAGAATAGAGGTAGGCAGGGAAAACTGAACTGAATGCTGGGAGAAAGAAGGCAGAGTCAGAGAGAAGCCTTGTAGCCACTGCCAAGAATAGATAAGTCAGAACCTTGCCGGTAGGCCATGAGTCTCATGGTAAAATATAGAATAATAGCAATGGGTTAAATTAAGATGTAAGAGTTAGCCAATAAGAAGCTAGAGCTAATAGGCCAAACAGTGATATAATTAACACAGTTTCTGTGTGGTTATTTTGAACCTGGGCAGCGATGAATGAACAAGCGGCCTCCTGCTACATGCCTGTACATTCTGATTCTTGTAATATTTAAAAATTTATTTTTTTACTTTTGAAATTATAATATAATTAGATAATTTTATCTAACTATAATTTATAAATTATTTATATTTATAAATTATAATATAGTTAGATAATTTTCCCTTTTCATTTCCTTCCTCTAAGCACTCCATCTACCCATCTTTTCTCTCTTTCAAATTCATGGCCTTATTTTTTACTGATTTTTGTTACATGCATTAGCAAGTACAAATCTTTCACAATTCAACTCTAATTCATATTTTGTATTGTATAAAGGTTTATATGATTTGTCATTCTTATTAGCTTTTTAAATATTTATATATTTTAATTAGAATATTATCACTTCACTTTCCTTTGCCCTTTCTATAAGTACATTTTATAGGGAACTCAGTTTGTTGACTTAGTGGCATGGACTTCTTCTCTTCAGTGACCATTTATCTAGACTTTTCAGTGAGAGGAATAAACCTGTCTTCTTTCTTTAGCCATTAATATGATAGAAGCAGAAACTTTTGTTAGCTGCAATTGAACCTAATATTGATCATGCATTAAAGTATTCTCAACAGTTTTCAAAAGACTGAAGGAATCCAAAAGCTTCTTGTAAGTAGTTTACCAACTATTCCCTTCCAATCCTTTAGGGCTTTTCTGAAACTAAGTCATTAGAGAATTTTATTTCTGTACTTTGAATTGTTGAGTCTATTAGTTTATATATTAATTACTAATGTGATATGTAATTATCATTATTGATTGTCAACTTGACACAATTTGAAAGCACCATGGACATGAACCTCTGGGAATATCTGTGAATGGGTTCCTCCATTATTATAGTTGAGATGGAAAATCCACCTTGAATGCAGGTGATGTCTTTCTGTGGACAAGAGTCCCAGGTTGGGTAAAGAGAAGGTAGCTTAACTCTAGTTTTCTTCTTACTGACTATGGATGCAGTAGACAAGTTGCCTCTCATGTCCTTCAGCATTCCTTCCCCTCCATGAACTGGAGTCACTCAAACTGAAATCCCAATTAAACCCTTCCTCTTTGTTGAAGTTTTTGTTATCAAGAGAGAGAGAGAGAGAGAGAGAGAGAGAGAGAGAGAGAGAGAGAGAGAGAACAAAACAAGTGCACCTAATTTACATAGCTACTAAATTTCTATGAAAGAAATTTTCTAGTGGTTCTGTGCATAAGGTCTTCAATGTTCTATTATTGTTTTAAAGATACGTTCATGGATATGATAATTTTTGTCTCCTAAATGTCTCTTGAACTGCTATCTTCATGCTGTGCACTGAAAAAGCATTCATTGATGCACTAGAAGGCATCAGTCATGTTTAAATGTCTTTGCAGAACACTACTGTTTTCTTTAAGACTGTTTCCTCCTTTTTTGCTCTAGTTTGTTTTCAAGAGAAAGAAAGAGAGAGAGAGAGAGAGAGAGAGAGAGAGAGAGAGAGAGAGAGAGAGAGAGAGAGCAGGAGTGAAATTGGATGTGTGAGGAAGTCGTTAGGGTCCAGAGGTGATGAGAGAGAGGAAATTGTGATCAGAACATACTGTATTAAAACAATTTATTTTCAATTAAAAAAGAAAAAAGGGGACATTTTACATAAAAATAAGCAAAAATAAAATCAGTTCTTTCTGTAAGTGACCCTAAGATAATTATTAATAATAATAGTAGTAGTAGTGATAGTAATAATAATAAAATATAAACTTGCTTACTTCATCCCACAACCCAGAATCAGACAACTTTCTGCAAAAATAGGCTCTCATAGCCCTCTGTATATGTCACGTCTTACAAAGACATTTTTATTATAGTTTCTAATTATATGTTTGAATGATGAGCAGAGGAGAGTTTTCTCCCCCACCAGACTGTAGGTTGATGGAATTTGGAGCTATTCTTGTTCTCAGAATCTAACAAAGTAGATGCTTAGTGATGGAATGTATGAATAAATTAGTGGGCAGTTCATAGAGAAGGATAAGGCTATCAAGAAGCTCAGAAGCAAAATGTGGCATGACCGGCCATGTCCAGTAGCCTCAAATGCTTCTTGTCATCACTGAAAAGAAGGACACACACACACACACACGCATGAAATTCAGAATTCAGTCTTTGCTCCTCAAAGATATTAAGAAGATAATGCTTATCAAGAATATTATATTTGAAGTTAGGAGGTATGATACTTGTCAGGGAGACGGAAACAAAAAGCCACTTAAGGAGGCCATGCCTCACTAACACAGATCTGTAGAATCCAGATTTGGTGCCATGTCTAGGAAGGAACTAGATTCTAGTTTATGAAGATGGAGAAATCACCTGGAAGTTGATTATATATTAAGGAAAGAGAAGGGGTTTTGCTCACTAATATCGTCTGTTGTGGTGGTTCTACTTATTGCATTGCACTTTTAGTCTTAATTAACTAATGTGAAAACCAATTTTTACCATGATGAAATCAGATACAGATTGGAGAAATCCATTTTTCCTTCTTGTTGACTTATCAGTTACTCTAGAGACAATCTATGTAGAATTTGAGTGCTTTCCATCAGCATACTCTTTCGTTTTTCAATTTTGTCTCTGTCAATTTTTAAAGTCTGGCTTTATGCTACTTCAACTAACACCTTCTTATAAAGTAAAGCTACCTTCTTTTATTAAGTGAGGCATTCTTGGAAGACTACTTTCTTTTTTTGTTTTGTTTTGTTTTTTTGAGACAGAGTTTCTCAGTGTAGCTTTGGAGACTGCCCTGGCACTTGCTCAGTATAGCAGGCTGGCTTCTTCCTGCTAAGTGCTGGGATTAAAGGCATGCACTACCAAAAAAACTACTTTAATAATAATAATAATAAATTTTCAACCATATATGTGCATATATAGTTAAAATTTTGATCATAAACTAAGACTTTTTATTAGTTTTGAATCACACTACATAAAACTTACAATTCTGATTTTATTCTATTTTTTATGCCATACTATCATTAAACAACAAATGAAACCCACATAAAAAAACAGCTGGTGAAGGAAGTAACATATATTTCTGAAGCCTTTTTACACATATGTATCAATGAAAGTACTTAGAGCAAAAGTTTGAATGTTACATCTATTTAATATGACAATACCTTGAAGAGGCAAAGTGCTTATGTATTCAGGTGGAGTTTAACAGCAAGGAGCATGCCCTGGGCTATACTACAGACCTTATAAGATGTAGGGGTATGTGAGGATTCCTCATCAGATCATGCAGGCTTGGTATGTGAAAGACAAGTTTTGCAGGAGGAATTTGTCTATGCTATAATTTAGTAATTTGCCTCAGAATAACTAGAACTCATGACAGCCCTGTAAATCAGGTTTTATCATTACTGCAGGTGTGATAACATTGCCATAGTTTCTATAGAACCACCAGTAACTATCAGAACTGGGGACTGAACCTAGGTCTTCTTTTCTCATGTCCAGGATCATACCACATTTTCTTATGTTGTGGTGTAAGACTCCAGCAATTCTCTCTTTTGCTCACAAACACATCCCATACCTAGGCATAATCTGGAAGGGCCATCTTTAGGATAGGTGACGATTTTGATAATTCTTTTTTCTGTTATTACCTCTATCCTGATTAAAGCTGTTTCAGGATTACTGCCATAGTAGCTTCATGGGTTTAGCAACTAGTCTTTTGACATTTCCCTGTACATACAGCCTACCTTCGAGAATGGAACTGACTAAGCAAGCCATTTCATGCACCTCATTGGCCCAAACTCTCCCATTGCTTCTTTCTGCTGGCTTGCATCTCAGACTTCTTCACAGCCAGAGAACTGGCTCCTTTGCCCAGTTGCGGTCTCAGGCTTCCCTTTGAAGCACTAGTTGCAAAAATGAGACTGTATTTTCTCATTTCATTTAGGTCTTTATCTGAATGATTCCACTTTGGGGCTGTATCTCAGGTTATATCATTTGAAGTTTCCCCTCTTTTACCCTGAGATTGCCTATATTTCCTTCTCAGATTAACTTTCTCTGTAACATTTGTTACCATTGAACCTGCTCTGCATCTTCCTCTCTTATCCACAACCATGGAAGTTTATGAAGTCACCTTGTTCAGTAGAATACCTAGCATCTGAAAGATATTCAATAAATACTTTAAAATAATTAAGCATTGAAGATATAGATAGTCATCTACTGATAACAGTGAAACCTCAAAAGCTGATATGCAAGGGAGAGGTGAATTTACAAATGCCATTGCATAACATAAGTGGAACCAATGAGCAAGTTGGAAGGGAAGGAGGGAGGCAATCTAAAGGACGACTAAAGTTAAACAAGTATGTAGCCATACTTCATTTCATCTAGACTAATTTGGAGAGAAAGGAGGATAAAGCATCTGTCTTAGTTGCTTCAGTTCCTATAAACTGCATACTATGACTATCTAAATAGTCAGGAGGTTTTTCACATGTGTTTGAAATTGCCATTTCTGTTCATCAAAAGTAGCCAAATAATACCTTTGAGAGACCTTCTTAGTTAAAATAAGTATTAAATTTTACCAAAACAGCCTAACTGTATTTAACATGTAATTTGCATTAGGTGCTAAAAGTATGTGGAGAGGAACTGGAGAAATGCCTCAGTTTAGGCAGAAGAAGCTCATGAGTTGCAAGAACCCCAGCCAGCATGTCTTAGCCTTAAATTATCCTTGCCTAATGCCTTTCAGTTTCATTGTCAATATTTACAGCAATTACATTGTGTCATTAATGAAAGGCAAAACAAACTGCCAAAAATTCAGAATTAAATCAAGTGCAAAATCTATTTCTGAAGGAGACTGATTCTATGTGATTAAAAACAAATCTTTTCAGAAAGCTGTCTTCTGTGCCAAAGCATTC
This sequence comes from Microtus pennsylvanicus, assembly GCF_037038515.1. NCBI lineage: Eukaryota > Metazoa > Chordata > Mammalia > Rodentia > Cricetidae > Microtus > Microtus pennsylvanicus. Next base: position 113,532,806 of record NC_134581.1, on the reverse strand, counting down.
AGTGCTATGGTGCGGGACAATTCTACATTCTGTCAATTATATTTTACTTAAACGCTGTTTGGCCAGTAGCCAAGCAGGAAGCATAGGTGGTAAAACCAGACAGGAAGTAGAGGTGGGACAATGAGAACTGGAATATTCTGGGAAGAAGGAAGCTTTTTCCGGCAGTCCTGTCTCAACCACCTATGAAGTGAGATGTGACCTACCCCGCTGAAAAAGGTACCGAACCATGTGGCTAACATAGGAAAGAATAATGGGTTACTATAAGAGCTAATATGAAGCCTGAGCTAATGGGCCAACCAGTTTATTATGTAATGTAGAGTCTCTGTGTGATTTTCTTTGCGACAAACGACTGTGGGAACTGGGCAAGACAGAAACCCCAACAAAGCAGGCCCTCCATGTTACAGTGCTATTCCCCACTTTCTCTACTATCAGATTCAGTATATCTGGTTTTATACTGAGATCTTTGATCCACTTGGATTTGAGTATTGTGCATGGTAATAGGTATGAATCTATTTGCATTCTTCTACATGATGACATCCAGCTAGACCAACAACATTTCTTGAAGATGCTTTCTTCTTTTCTCCATTGTATATTTCTAGCTTCTTTATATTAAAAAAAAACCACAGGTGACCATAGGTGTGTGGATTTACACCTGGTTCTTCAATTCTATTCTATTGATGAATGTGTCTGTTTTTATCTGAGTACCATGCTGCTTTTATTACTAAAGCTTGCAGTACAGCGTGAAATCAGGGATGGTGATACGTCTGGCAATGGTAGCTACATTTTTCTCTATCTGAAGATGAGTATTATTATTTAAAAATCTATAAAGAATTGTGTTCGAATTTTGATAGGGGCTGTGTTGAATCTGTATATTGTTTTTGGTAGGATGACCATTTTTATTATGTTAATCCTGCTGTTTCATGAACATGGGAGATCTTTTCATCCTCTGATATCTTCTTTGATTTCTTTAAGTTTTTATTATAGAGGAATTTTACTTGCTTGGTTAGATTTACCCCAAGATACTTTAAGTGATTTGTGAATATTTTGAACGGTATTGTTTCCCTGATTTCTTTCTCAGCCTGCTTGTCATTTGTCAGAATGTGAAGCAAGAGGAATACTCCTTTAATGCTGGTGGGAGCTTAAACTTGTACAGACACTTTGGAAATTAATATGGAGGTTTCTAAGAAATTTGGGAATTGATATACCCCAAGACTCCTGGGAATATACCCAACGAATGTTATATCCTGTCACAAGGATACTTGCTCAACTATGTTCATAGTGGCTTTACTCATAACAGCCAGAAACTATAAACAACCTAGATGTTCTTAACCAAAAATTGGTTTAAAATGTGGTATATTTATACACCATATTTATACACCATATTTATACACCATATTTATTCAGCTGTTCAAATCAATGACTTTATGAAATTTTCAGGCAAGTGTATGGAAAAAGAAATCCTTAGTGATGTAACCCAGACCCAGAAAGACAAAATGGTACATACTCACTAATAAGTGGATATTATTTGTAAAGTAAAATAAATACACTTTTATATATCTTTCTTTCTCCTTCCTTCCTTCCTTCCTTCCTTCCTTCCTTCCTTCCTTCCTTCCTTCCTTCCTCTCTCTCTCTCTCTCTCTCTCTCTCTCTCTCTCTCTCTCTCTCTCTCTTTCTTTCTTTCTTTCTTTCTTTCCTATAGACCATAGATGCAGAGACTCTAAGTAATAAGGAGGACTTAAGGGGGACACAAGGATCTTCCTGAGAAGGTAAAATAGAAAAGATTTTGAAGGTGGACTGGGGGTGAGCGAGCTTGGGAACAAGAGGAATTAAGTTTTAAGGAAGGGAAAAATACTGGGAGAAATGACTGGGATTGGGGGGCACTTTGGTGGTAAGGCAGAAACATAGAGCAAAAGCAAGAAATGCATGAAATCTGTGAGAGTAACCCTAGCAAAGACTCCTAGTAACGGTACATGGAGCCTGAACAGAACATCTTCTGTAACCATTCAAGGCCTCCAGTGGAGAGATTGGGACACCAACCTAACCACAAAACCATTAACTTAAAGTTTGTCCTGCTTTCTGAGTGTTCTGGGTCTGGAGCCTAGCAGAAAACTCATCAAAGATACCAGTAAGACTTCATCAAAGTAACTATGGGATCAGATGCAGAGACCCACAGCCAAACACTAGGCAGAGCTCAGGGAGACCAGCAGAGAAGGGAGAGGAAGGATGGGAGGAACCAGAGGGGACAAAGACACTACAAGAACATGACCCACAGAATCAACTGACTGGGACTTGTTGGTGTTCCCATACATCAGGGAATATATAAGAGACTGACCTAGGACCTCTGCATACTTGTTATGGCTGAGTAATTTGGTGTTCTTGTGGGATTTCTCTCAGTGGCAGTGGGTGTGTTTTTGACTGTTTTCCTGCTTTGGGGATCCTATTCCTCCTACTGGATTGCCTCTTCCAGCCTTGATGTGATGGTATATGTCTGGTCTTATTGTAGCATGTTATGTCATGTTTGGTTTATATCCCTAGGAGGCCTGCTCTTTTTCTGAGGAAAACAGAGGTGGGTGGGGGGATAGGGGAGACTGCAGGGAGATAAAGAGGGGATGCAATATATGAGAGAAAAATAAATAAAAGGGAAAAACAAACAAAAACTAAATACTTTCTATAAAAACAAACACTGAGTTAAAATGAGTTAACCCTGAAAAGTTGGCTCATTAGTCAAGTAGGGTAACTAAGGTTTCACATAGATTTCTTATTCATAAAGGAGCAATTAATTTATTTTCTCCTATGGTAAAACATGAGTCAAACAGCTCTCATTAATTAGTCATGAAAGCAATCATTAGCAACAAAACACAGATTTGTTACAGAACATATTAAATATCTATTGTTGTGTACACATACCAAACTCTGTACTGTAAATAATGCTAATTTGTATTTGGCTTTTACATAAAGCCCAAACTGTACAATTGGGTTGAATTGAAAGTGATATTTTGCAATGTTACTTTGAATCCTCTATGGAGCAGGAGTAGTAATGCTTAATTTTCCTGTGGTGAAAGGATTTACATAAAATTACAGGGAAAATTTTTGTTCCTAGCTGGAACAAACACAGGCTGAAGTAAGCATTCCTTATATAATTAGCCTGATTTTTCTATGCCACTGAGGCTCAATACACCCCATGAAGCCAGCATAAATGCATGTCAGGGACTGAGGGTGAATGCATTTGATTACTGGCTATTAACTTTTTTTTTTGTGGGGAAGTAGGCAAGATGATCATGTAAATACAGAGTGGCTTTGTGACCAGCAGTTTGGTGATGAATGACAAGCTCCTTATTTAGCTCATTTACACTCCACCATGAAATCTGTGCTTTATGTTTCAACTCCATAGATATAATGCTGTTTATCTGAATTCTTTAACTTTATCACTTTTGTTTGACTTTTTATGTACTGAACAGGATCAATGTAGGATTTTAATAGTCACGGCACTATTTTGTTTTTCTAAGGCTGTTAATAAATGTTGGCTTCCTGTCTTACTAGAGGATAAACTTGGAATGCTATTGTCTGTTAGAATGAAGTACTTGATGTGTTCGTAATAGGAAGAGGAAATCCATCACTACAGCTTTGGGAAGAACATAGCTCCTCTGTGTATGTTTGTGTATGTGTGTGCACACATGTGTGAGCAGAAAGAAAGTTAGTACCAATACTCCTAATGTAAGCCATAAAGTAGAAAAAGAAGGACCATTGTGCAATTAATTTTACAAGGCTATAGATAACTGATACCTAAACCACATGAAGACTCAACAAAGAAAAAGAATTATAGAATAATTTCCCTTATGAATGAAGGTACAAAAATTCTCAGTTGCATACTTACAAACTGAATCCAAGAACACATAAAAAATAATCCACTATGATTATATTAACTTCATTCTAGAGATGCAGGAATGGTTCAACATACATAAATTGGTAAAAGTAATTTACCATATAAACAAACTAAAAGACAAAACCCACAGGATCATCTCATTAAATGTAGAGAAATCTTTGGCAAAATCCAACACTCCTTCATGGTAAGAGTCCTGGAGATATTAGGGACGTAGAAGACGTATGCCAACATTATAAATACTGTTTATAGTAAGCCCAAAGCGATTATCAACTTAAATGGAAATAAACTCAAGGCAATTCCACTGAAATCAAGGACAACATAAGGTTTTCCACTCTCTTCCTAACTATTCAATACAGTACTTGAAGTTTTAGCTGGAGCAGTGGTTCTTAACATTCCTAATGCCGTGGTCTTTAAATAGAGTTCCTCATGTTGTGGTGTCCCCAACCATAAAACTATTTTCACTGCTACTTCAGAACTGTAATTTTGCTATGATTATGAATCATAATTTAAATATTTTTGGAGATATAAGTTTGTCAAAGAGATGGCAACTCACAGTTGAAAACGAATGATCTAAAGCAAAAAGACAAAAGGAGATCAAGGAGATAAAATTCGGAAAGAAAGAAGTCAAAGTATTTTCATTTTCAGATGATATGATAGTATAATAAGTGGTCCTAAAAATTCCATCAGAAATTTTCTACAGCTGATTAACACTTTCAGTAACATAGTAGGATACGAAATTAACTCAGTAGCCATCTGTGGCAGTTTGAGAAAATGGCCTCTAAAGGGAGCAGCACTGTTAGGAGGTGTGGCTTGTTGGAGGAAGTGTGTCAGTATAGTGGGGTGATGTGGGAGTGTCATATATCAATCTGTTGATTTCATTGTTTAAGCAATAAAGAAACTGCTAGGCCCATTTGATAGGCCCACCCTTAGGTGGGTGGAGTAAACAGAAGGGAAGGCTGGGAGGAAGAGGAAGTGAGGTCAGACTCCACAGCTCTGCTCTCCGGAGCAGACGCAGGAGAGACGCCATGCTACCTGCTCCAGGGAAGACGCACACCATGCCCCAGCTCCAACCCAGGATGGACTTAGGCTAGAATCTTCCCGGTAAGACCGGTGCTCACAGATTGTTAGAGACGGGTTGATTGGGATATCAGAATTAGCCAGTAAGGGCTAGAGCTAAGGGCCAAGCAGTTTATAAAAGAATACAGTGTCCGTGTAATTATTTGGGGCATAAGCTAGCCGGGCAGAGCCGGACAGGCGGCTGGGGTGTTTGGGGACGCAGCCCTGCAGCGCCCATATTACTACAAATGACGCCCAGACGTGTGGCTAACTAAACCCACTTAAAAAACCTGAGAAGGCTTAAAAATAAGGGAGAGAGCATTTAACACAGATTTTTGCTGTTTGTTGGTGGCGTGCTGTAGAGAGATTTCCTGATTCAGCAACAGCAGCAGAAAAAAAGCTGCGTTATTTTAAAGTGTGGCTTCCCGGGGCTGTGCCGCCAGTGCAAACTCTGGCTTTATGTTTGTGTTCCCGCTTGGGATCAGAAGGAGAGTGCTCTGAGACCGTGAAGATGACTCAGAGCTCCCCGCCTGCTCCTGGGCAGAAGGCAGAATCAGGCTTAGGCAGGCGGAAGAGCATGGCAGATTCCTGCTGCCATACAGAGACGTGTTTTCAGACTGCGTAGTGCTCTGCGTGTCAGATTTGGATGTTCCTTGGATGAAAAGAATTTCTGTGCTGCACACTCAGTCTCAGAATTAAAGTGCTGAGTGCCGCTCCTACCTGGTAGCCCCAAGAGGCTTCCTGACTCAGCTTTAGCTGCAAAACCCTGCGGCTCATTAAGAGGTCCTGCCACAAAACACTTAAACAGTGTTGATGAAAAGCTGAATGCATGCTTTTCGGTTTTCAGCCGTAGCAGGAAAAAGCTGCGCCATTTAAAAATGCCGGCTTTCTGGGCCATCCTGCCAGGGCAAACTCTGACTGTTTGAGGTAGGAGGGCCGGCTACCGAGAGAGGACTTGAGTGTCGTCTGTTGTAGCTTGCTGGCTGGCAGGGACCTTGAAATGCTATAATCATGGCTGCAGCCTGTATATCCGCCATGAGGCTGGAAAGCTAAGGAATGGACTGGATCTAGCTGGCAAAGCCACGGCTTTAGTCCTACTGAGATTGCTTGGCAAATTAAAGACTCATGTGGTCAGAAAAAGAGAGATATACAGTAAAAAGAGAACGTCAAAGACAAAGAAAAATTTTAAATGATTTACAGTGTTAAAATATATGCAGACTAAAAGTTAAAATTCTTAAAGTAAACCTCTGTGACTTCAAGGTGTGGTAGCACATGCCTTTAATCCCAGTGCCTAGAAGGCAGAGACGAACAGATCTCTGTGAGTTCAAGGTGTAGTAGCAAACACCTTTAATCCCAGTGCCTGGGAGGCAGAGACAGGCGGATCTCTGAGAGTTCAAAGACAGCCTGGTCTACAGATATACGCTCAAAAAGCAAAAAGTTAACCTAGGAATGTCACATCTTAGATTCTTAAGTGCCTAGTGATTTAAAGGCGCAAATCAAAAGTGCTCCTGGATAGTAAAAAATTGCAGATTCACAATAGGACAGATTCAGACCACTAAATGAATCACACTGTTGGATGAATGTACGTTGGCTTGGGAGAGAGAAGAAAAAGAATATAGAGAATAAAGTTAATGGTTTAAAAAGAAAAAAGTAAAAGTAAAGTCTTTAAAGAGACAGAGTACAAATAGTTATAGATATAAATAAAAATAAGCCGCGTAAAGATGGAAAATTCACAGAAAGTCTGGATTATGTACATTGTGTTTTCTTTAAAATTTTTGACTGTGAAGGAGCTAAGTACAGAGAGACATTTCATTACATGTGCTGCCAAGCTAAACCAGAATGGATATAAGGGTATTACGATTTCAGAATTTGGGTCTAAGGATATGATGCTTTGGAGAGAGTCTTCTTTTGTTTTCACAGAGGTTGAGACTCTATGGATTTCTTCTATTCCGATTTGGTATGATGGACCACGTCCTCCTGAAGGGTTGCTGTGAACATCTTCAGAAAATTGCTTTGCTCAACTGCCAACTGAGATGAAACCTGGCACACAGGTTACACCCTAAATAATCTGATTAACGACGCCCCCATTCAGCAGGAAGCAGTTTGGAGAGAAAAAAACTGCGCCCATGTTCCCAAATATGGTTTATAAAACGTTCTTTTACATTTAAAGGGGGAAATGATATAGGTATGAATAATTTGCATTAGTATAGATTTTGCTTTATTGATAGAGATTTACGGTCAATTTTGTTATATGTATAAATGTTTCTGATGTAACTTTTACTTGATAACTGTTTTGTTATATGTAATTTTGCTATGTTAAGGTTAAAGCCTTCCTTTTTTTGTTTAAACAGAAAAAGGGGAAGTGATGTGGGAGTGTCATATATCAATCTGTTGATTTCATTGTTTAAGCAATAAAGAAACTGCTAGGCCCATTTGATAGGCCCACCCTTAGGTGGGTGGAGTAAACAGAAGGGAAGGCTGGGAGGAAGAGGAAGTGAGGTCAGACTCCACAGCTCTGCTCTCCGGAGCAGACGCAGGAGAGACGCCATGCTACCTGCTCCAGGGAAGACACACACCATGCCCCAGCTCCAACCCAGGATGGACTTAGGCTAGAATCTTCCCGGTAAGACCGGTGCTCACAGATTGTTAGAGACGGGTTGATTGGGATATCAGAATTAGCCAGTAAGGGCTAGAGCTAAGGGCCAAGCAGTTTATAAAAGAATACAGTGTCCGTGTAATTATTTGGGGCATAAGCTAGCCGGGCAGAGCCGGACAGGCGGCTGGGGTGTTTGGGGACGCAGCCCTGCAGCGCCCATATTACTACAGTGGGGAGTCTCTGGTCACTTCCTGTTGCCTGCATAGCAACACGTAGAATGCGCGTATCCTTCTCCAGCATCATGTCTGCCTTTACGCTGCTATATCTTGACATGATAATAATGGACTAAACCTCTGAAATGTTAAGCTATTAAATGTTTTTCTTTATAAGAGTTGCCCTGAAGTCATTGTGTCTCCTCACAGCAATAGAAATTTAAAGTTGGATTGAATTCAGTTGTGCATTATGATATGGCTACGGACCTTGGGTGCCAGGGCAAGGAATGAGGTGGTTTCAAAGAAAATGATCCTTATACAGAGCAGCACTCCCTATTTGGTGGTATGGCTTTATTGAGAATGTTGTATCCTTTTTGGAGGAAGCATGTCACTGTCGGAATGGGCTTTGAGGTCTCCTTTACTCAAGTTTTGCTCAGTGTGACACTCAGGTTAATTCCTGTTGCCTGTGTATCAAGATGTAGAACTTTTAGATCCTTCTCTGGCACCATGTATTGCTGAATATCATATCACTTCTGAAAATGTAAACCATCCATCCCAATTAGATATTTTTCTTCATAAGAGTTGCCATGTGGTCATTATGTTTCTTCACAGCTAGGAACCCTAACTAAGTCAGCTTCCTATATATAATTGACAATGAACTGAGAGAGAAATAAGGGAAACAACATCTTTCATACTAGCCCCCAAAATATGCAATATCTTGGAGTAACTTTAAGCAACTAAGCGAAGGATTTGTATGACAAAAACAACGAAGAAAGAAATTTTGGAAAATATCAGGAGATGAAAAGATCTCCCATGATCATGGATCAGTAGGATTAATTTAGTGAAAATGTCATTCTACCAAAAGACATCTCCAGATTCAATGCAATCCTATCAAAATTCCAACACAGATATTTGAAAGAAAAATTTCAGCTTCATATGGAAGTACAAAAACCCCAGGATAGCTAAAACAATTCTGAATAATAAAAGAACCGTGGAAGATATCACAATCCTCAATTTCAGCTACCGAGTGACAAAAGCAGCATGGTATTCTCACAAATATAGACATTTTAATAAACGAAATCCACACAGCACGGCATTCCCACAGAAATAGACATGTTGATAAACAGAATCCAATTGAAAACCCAGACAGAAATCCACATACCTATTCTTTGTATTTATTTTTGATAAAGATACTGGAGAAAAGATAAAAACTTCAACACATGATGATATTTAAACTGGATGGCTGCTTCTAGAAGAATGCAAATAGTTCCATATTTATCACCCTGCACAAAACTCACTCTGAATATGTGGAAAATCTCCACATAAAACCAGATTCCCAGAACCTGATAGAAAAGAAAGTAGGAACTAGCTTTAACATCATTGACACAGGACAGGACTTTCTGTAAAGAACATCATTATTACAGACACTAAAGCCAACAACTAATAAATGGAACCCCATGAAATTGAGACAGTTCTGCATGGCAAAGAACACCATCATTTAGATAAACTGGCAGTCTACAGAATGGGAAAATATTTTTATTAACTCCATTTCTGATAGATGGCTAATATCCAAAATATATGAAAACCACAAGAAACTATATGTGAAGAAAACAAATAACCAATGGGTTATATATTAAAACAGAGAATTCTCAATAGAGGAAACCGAAATGGCTGAGAAAAACTTGAAATGTTCAACATCCAAGGAAAAGAAACAACACTTAAAGGTTGGCTGTACGCCCAACAGATGGCCAACAGACAACGCAATTCAGCAGAGTCCTTGGCAGTTCCTTCTCTCACAATGCAATGTCAAAGACTTCATTTCCCTAATTGTATTTGTTCTTATATTTTACTTTTTATTTTGTTTTCTCTCTTTAAATTCTACAAGTCCTTTCCATATATTTGTTTTATTTTATTATTTATTGATATCTCTTAGAAGCCCATTTGTTTTCTAATGAGAAACACAAATGGGGTTGATACAGATGGAAGGGGAAGTAGGAAGAAAATGAGGGGATTAAAGGTAGAGGAAATTATAATCAGAATATAGTACATGAAAAAGTCTATTTTCAATAAAAGAAAACACACCCACGTTAAACTGCATCAATAAATCTTTCCACGCTGGGATTTAATTTAATCTATGTCCTGTAGGGTTTTAAATAGCTCATCGGTTTTCATATGTCTTTTTAGAAAAGAAGAATTTAGGAAAGCATAAAGATAGATCTTAACTGTAATTCAAAAGCTTTTGACTAATGTTGACCTAATTTTAGATTTAATGTTTTATTCCCTGCTGAGAGAAGGTCCTTAGCAGTTTCAGTGTGACATAGTTAACTAAACTTAAGCTAAAATTAAACTAAACTGTATCACAGTGCAGCATCCAAAGGGTATTAAGAAGTAAGAAACGGTTCTTTACTGTAATCTTTGTAGTGTTGTGACACTGGACCCACATCTGCCTGAGGCTTTAGGGAGGGGAGGTTCATACTTGGAATGAGATCAGCAAGCATCTCCGTGGTGGGAAAAAGAGAAGCCACAGCACCTCTCAGAAATAGGTATAGTACTTAAAAGTTCTTTGTGGTAAGGACACTTTCTGGGTCAAGAATGAATCCTTAGTAGGTGAATAAAATTAACCTAAACAGAATAAAATTATATTTTCATTGTATTATAGTGCACAAAGTAGTATAAGAAGGCAGGCACAAATGTCAGACAGAATGAGTCTCTACCAATTAAGAGCTAAATGGTCTCGGCCAGAAACTTCTCTCTCCTCAGGATCTTTTACATAAAAGGAAGGTAATAAAGTTGATAGTGTGTCCACAAAGCACTTAATGTACTATAAGCTGCTATTGGTAATATTTAGTTGCTATTATTATTATTATTTCTTCCATCCTTAGATTCGATCAAATGGTGAGGTTAAAAGACTAGATTTTACCCTTGTCATTGAGTTCGAGACAGGTACATTAGATACTTACAAAATCTTTATTCAGATACTGTAATGCAACATTTTAGGGGAAGTTTTTCAATAGTTCATAGGCTTAGCTTTAGTGCCCATTTATTAAAGGTTTTCAAATCTAAATATTTCTCCATTGTTATTTGGAGGTTTATAGTTACAATCCAAAAATAATATGACTTTTTTCTGATAAAATGATAAAAATTCTAACTTTGCTTATAAACAGTAAGGTAATTACAATCACTTTTCTGCATATTTTGCAATATTAATAGCAAATGTCCAACTTTGTCGGCTCTTATATGGTTCTTAAAATATATGGTTGATTCAGTACATTTCAAAAGAAAACCGTTGCTTCAGGCTTTCATTCAGTATGTTCCAGAATCGCCTATAAACTGTATCAAATGCTGCTGTAGAAATGCATCCTTCTTAGTTGCTCGCTTGTATTATAATAAAGCCTATATGCAAATGATTTCTTCTATGGTATCAACTATGCTTCACCTGCAGAACTGAGTTAAGACATTTCATTTGTGACAGCATGTTCCTCCAAATTTAATTCAAAATCTTTGTAACAAGTAATATTAATTAGGGAAAACCTCTGTTTAATTTAATCATCCATAAAATTTTTTTTTACTTTAAACATCCTCTCAACAAGGTCTCATATTTAACTATCTTTATGATGCCACAATTAGGGTGACCTTTCGCAGATAACTGGGGCAGTTGCCATCTTTTGTAGTAGCAAGAATTACATAATCAATGCTTTTCAATTTCCCCTAGTCATTGATTAAAAATTAGTCAGAGAATATAGTAACTTTCTTCAATATTATTATATTAACTATCATCAACATAATTGTCCTATCCCTCGCATTTGCAATTTGGTTTTAAATTCTTTTCATAGCATTGACTGCTATTTCTTTTAAAATAATATACATACATGTATATGTGTATAATAGTAATATGTATACAGTAAATGATACACGTGTTATGCACATGTAACTACACATATGTGTTCCCTGACCCATTTGGAGAGTCCAGACATGAATATATATTAAAATTATTTCTAACTTTTTTGTCAATGCTTTTTTTTGTCCTCAGACCAGCTCCTGTAATTGTTGCAATAATTTGCATGAAATAGAAAGTAGAAAACTTGAATAACTAAGTAAATAGAGCTTTTTGTCTACAATACAAGTAAATTTTTATTTTAAGTCTTTAGAATTTATAGCAAAAGTATTATAGTAAAAAATAATCTATGTGAATTTCCCTGTGCGAAGTCACAGTGAATCCAGCCTGTGCAGGGCCTGGCTTCCAGTTTAATTTCACTTTCAGTCCACTTAGTTTTGGTTTCCGTTTCTGCACTCTGTTAAAAGAGGAAGAGGAGCCCCAATCAAAGAAGTTCAAGATGACCTAATCCTCTTCTGGCTTCCAGAAAGCTCTCTTCTGGGTCACAGTCCTTTTGTTATCTGGCTGACAGACCCCAGCAGGCTGCGATAAACAAGCTCTTGCTGATTGCACATGTGAGTCTTTGTTTTGTGGGATGGTCTGTGGGCCCTAACACCTGCAAGTGTAAAGATTATTATTTCTACTAATTTGATAGGTAAAGAGGCTATGAACAATCTTTACTTTGACAAACAACATTGGTTTGACATTGAGCTTTTCCAATAAGCAAATGTGTAAATCACTTAGACTGTTTACTAAGATACTACAAAGACTGAGGTAAGGATATCATTTGGATTTATTTCATTAAAATGACTTCATGATAAAAATATGCTTATCTACGTGACTCAAAGCTTTCTCCCCTCATATCTAGCAAAGCAGTAGCTACTGAGGAAGTGATGGCGAATGACTTCCCAGGCTCAGCCTTGGTAGCCAGGGTATCATTTGGGTTGATTTTGTTTGAAAGTCAGTAACATGGTATGTGGGAAATCCTAGTCAGCAAAGCAAATAGTAGTGTAGGAAGTAACAGCTGGCCACCCCAGATGAAGCTCCAGTTGATAGTCAAATCTGTTACCAGATGCATGGGTGAGACAGTGTTTGCAATAATCAGTCTCAATGATTTTACTGAAATGTCTTGAGAAAACTTTGAGCAAAAATCGCCTTGCTTAGCCCAGTCACCACTTCTTTTAAGTGCTAGCTGAAGGAAAGAATTTTCTAGGAAAATGTCCTTTCAGGGCCTTTGCAGACACTTATTATCTTCAAATATTTTCTCAATAAATCTTAGATGTGTAAAAAGACCTATCAGAACACGGTCCAGGAATGGATGTGTGCGAACGCATTTCTGAGTGCTTGTGAGAACACTGTCAAAAAAAAAAAATACAAGAGTCTTGTGCCTTCATTTTCTTTAAAAACTTGGAATTATTCTTGGAATATGTTTTTGTGCTCCTTTCACATGTAGTGGATAGGAGTGCCTTTACTTCAGGTTACTCATTATTGCTTGCTGTTCTTATTGAATTAAATGTTTAGGCCATCCTTTATAAGCCTCCACAGAAAAACATGTTTTTGCCACATGTGACTTGTCCTTGGGATTGTCTGACTTGAACGCATGAGAGCTTCAAGTATAAATTGTCTGAAGCTCTGAATAAAGTTGGCTATTGCATGAGACTTTAGTCCAGTGCATTTGTTGGCACCCTCAATCTGATGCCACCACCTTTAGAGAGGTGACAAAGACCCACAGTTTCTCTAAATGAAGTTATGTTAAAGATGCTACTGGATATCTTGCACTTAATTTAGAAGCTCTTGTTTCACAACTGTTCTTCATCTAATACATTTTCATTTTATTCTCTTTAGGGGCATTTATGGACTGAATTATATATCTGTCAATCTATAATGAACACAGGGTTCCCTAGAAACCATAATTTACCAGGTCTAAATATTCCATTTGAAAGAGTCCTTGGAACATGATGAGGTCAGAGAAAAATAAGAAAGCCAACCATTTGACGTGTTTAATAATAGACCATTATCCACAGAATAATATGTAATCTTTTTCAAGTAGAACTGAAGGTGTTGTGGTTCTCAAATTCATTCACTCGGGATAGGTCAATTTATAGGAATCTGAAAAGGAGGTTATATAGCTTTAACTAAATAATTAGTGCAATAATATTTAATGTTTTTATTTGAACGAAGTGATTTGCAGTTTATTTTTTCAGAGACATTTTTAGGAAGGAAAGAGGGCATGGTTAATATTAAGTCAGCATGTCAGGCATAAAGCAGGACTCTGAATCACAATATAGGAGCCAGTAACAGAAAACAAACACTGCCTTCAAGCAGTTTATATACTCTAAATTCCTACTTTGTTGTAACAGAGAAATAGTTTAAGAAATCAATAGAAAGATATAACTAATGAGAGAGGTTATATGAAAGTCCAGAACTATTATCTGTGAAGAGGTCCCAGTACTATTCATCTCTGAATTTCTTTTATCTTTTCTCATTCTTGACTTGCCTAGATGTTCATAACTATGCCTCAGTAGAGACCCGGGTGAATCTCTTGGAGCACATATTTGGTTATTCTTCTGTTTTCTTTTTTTGGGGAGGATGGGGAGAGCTTGGGGGAATGGGATGGTTGGGATAATGGAAGGATGGATATGGGAACAGGGAAGTATATATCTTAATTAAGGGAGCCATTTTAGGGTTGGCAAGAGCCTTGACTCTAGAGGGGTTCCCAGGGGTCCAGAGAGATGTCCCCAACTAGGTCCTTAGGCAGCTGAGGAGAGAGAGCCTGAAATGGCCCAATCCTATAGCCATACTAATGAATATCTTGCATATCACTATAGAACCTTCATCTGGCAATGGATGGAGATAGAGACAGAGACCCACATTGGAGCAATGGACTGAGCTCCTAAGGTCCAAATGAAGAACAGAAGGAGGGAGAACATGGGCAAGGAAGTCAAGACCGCGAGGGGTGCACCCACCCACTGATACAGTGGGGCTGATCTATTGGGAGCTCACCAAGACCAGCTGGACTGGGACTGAAAAAGCATGGGATAAAACCGGACTCTCTGAATATGGTGGACAATGAGGGCTGCTGAGAAGCTAAGGACAATGGCACTGGGTTTTGATCCTACTGCATGTACTGGCTTTGTGGGAGCCTAGCCTGTTTGGATGCTCACCTTCCTAGACCTGGATGGAGGGGGGAGGACCTTGGACTTCCCACAGGGCAGGGAACCCTGACTGCTCTTGGGACTGGAGAGGGAGAGGGAGGGGAGTGGGGGGAGGGGAAGGGAAAAGGGAGGTGGGGAGGAGGCAGAAATTTTTAATAAAATAAAAACAGATAAAAAATAAAAAAAACAACAAAAAAGAAAACAAACTATCTTTCTTGGGTACACTTATATGTGACTCAGAAACTTAAAATGTAACTAGAAAATGTATTTAGAGCTAAAGGTGAGCAACTTGTACCTAATGTTTGAGGTCAGATAATCCTAGATTTCTATTGACTGCCAAATAGAATCTTAAAACTAAGACAGTTGAAACTTTGTTCAAATATACAGCAATATAATCTTTTCTCATTTAGGGGAAGATAATGCAAAGATTCATTTGGTTGTCAGAATCAACTGGATTTCATTACTGAAAATCTGCTAAATAAAGTTTTAAATATATAAGTATATTCAAAATATTTTCTAGTAGTTGAGGCATTGAACTTTTTTGTTATTGTGTTTTGTATCTTATTTAAAAACCAATTTAGAACTGTTAAAAAACACACAACTGTATTTTTTGCAGAACAATATATATTAGTAGATTTGATGATCAAATAAATGATCCCCTTTACACAAGCAAATTTTGCTTCCAGTTCTCATGCATGAGATATCAGAGCATGTTCCAGTTGGGAGGAATCATAGTGACAGTGTAATCAAATTCCTGATGTGGACACAAAAGATGCTCCAGGATGGGTACATGAGTTGCCCAAGGCTGACAACTGGTGATGGGAAATGCTAGTTGGTGACAGATAAAATTGTAAAATAATACATTGTTGTAGTTCTGAGAACAATGTCCTTGGCTTTGGGTAAAAGTGAATAGGAAAAAATTGAGAGGAAATCAGCTGTGTTCACAAACTTGAGACATTTGCTGCAGCTGGCTTCCATCAGTAGTAAGCAGGGTAAAACAAACAAAACAAAACAGGAATGTATCTGCTGAGTTCTCATTAAAATTTAATCCTATTAAAAAAGCACATAAAGTTGATCTAAAAAGTTAATTCTTCCTTCTCTTTACATCATATACTTCCAGGAACTGGTCTGAATTAATAATCTTCCAATTCCACACATACATGTGTGTTTACACACATACATACACACACATACAGAGACAGAGATAGAGAGACAGAGAGACAGAGATAGAGAGACAGAGAGAAAGAGAGAGTGAGAGGAATGCATGTAAAATGAAGGAAAGAAAAAAGTCTCCCATCCTTCACAGACTGGTTGACTATAGTTCCAGATGGGCAGAAACTCCATTTTGCTGTGTGTTTTCTGGAGTCAACATTATCATATCTTATTTTGTCAATTTTCTCATTTCTCTTTCAAAATTAGTGCCTGTCACATGTCTGGAAAAATTGAAGAACCTGAGAAGGGAATTGAATTATTGTGGTTTTCTCCTGGCCCTCTTAAGCACACTGGCAGTTAAGTGTGTCTTATTTGCAGGTAGAGTGACATGCGCCCCCTACAGGCCCCCGAAGGTTGTGCATGAACACACACACACCCATATGTGCACACGTGCTCCCTGACACCCATTATTTTTTAGTGCCAGAAAAACAATGTCTGAGATTGCCAGTGAATCTTTTAGTTTAGCCAGCAAACTTCTTTTTAAATTTCTCAATAGCTTCACTACTCCTGTTCAAGTCCATTCTCATCACTTCTTTATTTGACTGTTCCAATAGTCTTGGAAGAACCTTTCTTCTTTGACCATGAACCCCCCTCAGTCTGGCCTCATTTGGCAAGACTCATCTTTAAACCAAAGATTACATTATGCTTACCCCTGGCTTGGAATCTACCTTCTGCTGCTTTTATTACTCAGGAAGAAAAAGCAAAGACCTTTACAATATCCATTTACTTATGTTCATTCATTTTTCTGACTATTAATTTTCTCCTTGCCTACTTGGGCAGTCTGTCCTAGCCAAACTGTTCTTGTTGTTATTTCTCAGACAAACAACATACAGACACACATAGACACTGACACCAACAGAACATACTCACACCCATGCAGAAGATTCTTACATACACACTTCTCAGGACTTTTAAGATGTTGTTCTCTCTTCTTTGAATGCCTTTCTCCAAAAATCCACCTAATCTTATCACCTTTTTCAAGTTTCCCTCCAAATTGCACTTTCTCAATAAGATCTTTTCTGGGAAGCCCAGCACAGGACTGTGGGGACTTAGTCTCAGCCATCCACAGACTGTCTTCGCACTATTTGTCACAAACAGCAGACAGAAGAATGTTTGCATGTTGGTAAAAACCAAGGTTCTAGGAGAAGGTGAAAGTATTAAAATATGAGACAGAAAAGATTTCAATCCACTTTACACGTCCTCTTCAGTTGAGGTGTCTCAATCAGTGGCAAGTCTCAGAGAGCTCAGGGGACATGATATCAAGACAGAGGGGTGATAAGCATACAGACTTTCTACCATGAGAGAACTAGATTCATAGAGACAACTGTGATGGAATTCATATTAAAGAGATTTTTAGACAGCAGTGGACTTGTGTGCTTGCATTGAAAATTTCCTTAAGGCCAACATATTTTCGGAGGATTTAGGATGGTGGATTACAAAAAAGTCTACAGAAGTAAGGAAAGGTCATAACCTCATAAGGTCATAACCTCATACATGAATAGGGACAATTTATAAAGCCACAGAGACAGCAGAATAAAGGGTTGGCTAAGAGCCCTGGCTTTTTATAAGATGATAACTTTTATACAAAAGCATATTTCGACTCCTCTTGGGTTCAGGAGATACATGAATGATTCAGCAAATAATCAGAAATTCTGAAATTGTTTGAAAACATCTTCAAGCAATTTTATAGAATTTTATAAAATACTAAGGAAAGGACATTTCTTAAGCCCACTAAGTTGCTGAGATAATTATGTTCTAGAATGGATAACACACAGTATGGCAGTACACCTTGTAGTGCTAGATGTCATGGGCATCTTTTGTTTATGACAAAAGAAATTGTTTGTGTTCCCTATTCTGTATTTAGTAAGTTTATATGAGTTTTGCTTATGGAACTGAAAAATAATTGGGCTTCTTTACAAAGCTTAAAAGGAGTTTATTAGTTTTTCATCCACATAGCATATAAATATCTCTTAGAGGACAATATAGTCACTCTATTGTGAGCAATCATTTATTAAATGATTTAAATAGATAGCATCCATGAGGAAAGGCTTGTCATAAACACTAGAAATAGCAGAAAAGGTTAATATAACTTCTGAAAAGAAAAAATATTGCCAATTTTGAGTACATAGACTCAGATATTTAAGCAAATAAAATGATTTAAAGTGCAATTATTTAAAGTGCAAATATTGTCTGTAATAATTTATAGATTATTTTTAAACATATAATTTCTTCAGATTATTCTGCATGATTAGCACAACATCTACACTCAACCATTTACCAGGGGAATTGAAAATGAAAACAGAATGCTTGTGTGCACATCTCACAGAAGAAGAAACTCTTTAGTTTGCAGAATGGGATAGGGGAAGACTTCTCTGAAGTCATATATGCAATTGTCATGTAGTAAGAGAATGATGTTACTTCTTAATTTGTAGGAGTGGAGCTTCTGGTTTTAATTTAAAGCCCAAGACAGTTTAAGTCATAGAATCAGAACTATAATTATTGGATTAGATCATTGTAATTTATTAGAAAATATACTAATTCAGGAGGATGCCTATATGTTTTTTTTTTTTTGGGGGTTTTCCTTATTTAGCTTCTCTAGGATCACTAATTATAGGCTCAATGTCCTTTGTTTATGGCTAGAAACCAGATATGAGTGAGTACATCATGTTTCTCTTTTTGGGTCTGGCTTACCTCACTCAGGATAGTGTTTTCTATTTCCGTCCATTTGCATGTAAAATTCAAGAAGTCCTTTTATTTTACTGCTGAGTAGTACTCTAATATGTATATATTCCATACTTTCTTCATATATTCTTTCAAGAACAATGGCAATGGGTTTTTGATCCTACTGCACATACTGGCTTTGCGGGAGCCTAGGCAGTTTGGATGCTCACCTTACTAGACCTGGATGGAGGTGGGTGGTCCTTGGACTTCCCACAGGGCAGGGAACCCTGATTGCTCTTTGGGCTGACGAGGAAAGGGGACTTGATTGGGGGAGGGGGAGAGTAATGGGAGGTGGTGGCAGGGAAGAGACAGAAATCTTTAATAAATAAATAAATTAAAAAAATCCTCTGGAAAGACAAAAAAAGAAGAAAATAAACTAATTAAAAATATAACCTTTCTCTTCTATTATTGAACATAGTAATCAGTCTTGGATCAAAGTTTAATTTATTTTAATAATGAAAACCTAAGCAAATATTTGAAAATGGCTTGAAACAGGTCAATAATTTTGAAACAATCTAAATAAAATGTATTCAGAGGAGAGGGTTCACCCTACTTTGAATTCAATGGAAAGAGAAATGATTGTAATAGAAACAGAATTAATTACCCTGTCACGCTTTTTTAAACCTACAACTGAAAGTCACAATATAATTCTCATTTCAATTAATACTTTTATTCATTTAAAACATAAGAATGATAAATATTGTTATTACAATTTAAGGAATCAGGCAAAACTCAGAATTGTCTGATTCAAGAAGATAATACTTCATTGCTATCACATCGTTCCACTGTGTGCATCCCATTACCCTTAGGATTGCCAATTCCATTTTCCTCCTGCCCTATGCTAATTGTACCTGTTTGGTCTTGCTGTCTTGCCTCACGAAGAAGATGAAGTATACCCAAAAGATCCACCTCTGTTATTTTAGGGCCTTTTGAACTCTAGAAATCACACTGTACACCTCATGCTCTCTTCAGCCTTGATGGGAATGGGTGCACTTCCTTTTATTTTCGAAAGCAGCTTGTGAAGACCCATGGGAGTCCCCGGAGGTGTTCGTAGGGAGCATCTTTGCTTCTGGGAAGCACTAATTTTACTATTTTATTTATTTATTTATTTATTTATTTAAGATTTCTGTCTCTTCCCCGCCACCGTCCCCATTCCCCCCCCCAATCAAGTCCCCCTCCCTCGTCAGCCCAAAGAGCAATCAGGGTTCCCTGCCCTGTGGGAAGTCCAAGGACCACCCACCTCCATCCAGGTCTAGTAAGGTGAGCATCCAAACTGCCTAGGCTCTGATGAAATGAGACAGAGACAGACAGAGACCCACATTGGAGCACCGGACAGAAATCTCAAGGTCCAAATCAGGAGCAGAAGGAGAGAGAGCACGAGCAAGGAACTCAGGACCGCGAGGAGTGCACCCACACACTGAGACAATGGGGATGTTCTATTGGGAACTCACCAAGGCCAACTGGCCTGGGTCTGAAAAAGCCTGGAATAAAACCGGACTCGCTGAACATAGCGGACAATGAGGACTACTGAGAACTCAAGAAGAATGGCAATAGGTTTTTGATCCTACTATTGTTTTTTAAAAAAATATTTATTTTTGTGCTTGCACACACAGCATTCAGGAGACAGAGGCAGGTGGATCTCTGTTAGTTTGAGGACAGCCTAATCTACAGAGTGAGTATGGCCAAGACTACATAGTGAGGGTCTGTCTTTAAAGACAAAATAGGACATTGGATCCCCTGAAGCTGAATTACAGTTGTGAGTTGCCTAGCACCTGGGTGCTGGGAAACAACTAGGATCTTCAGCAACAATAGTGCAGACAACCAGGGAACCATTTCTCCAACCCAAGAAGCACCAATTATAGTTAAGTCACTTGAATACTCTGCTGCTGGCTCATGCTCATGAGGACTATCCAAATGCTTTTTTTGCGGCAAAAATTACCATACACATAAAGTATAAAAACTACACTGCCAAGTGAGAGACACTGCACATGTATTATAATTCAGCCTTGCAAATCATTTATACTGTTACCCAGTGTATATATATATATATATATATATATATATATATATTTCATGACATCTGCACCACAGTCACCTAGTCTGCCTTTGAAAACCGATCATCCATAGACCATGTCTGGGGTCTCCAGATTCAGTTTCTGGATGTTTCTTACAAGCGTCTCATAGAATAATTATGGAAAAACAAAGTTAAGAATATTTGAGTAAAATTTGAAGGCAGGAATCACATTTGTTTTGTTTTCTGTATGTGTGTGTATGTAGTGAGCATGCATGTGTGTCCATGCACACAGAGGCTCAAAGTTGGTCAAAAGGCACCTTCAAATGACCTCTATTTCATTATTGAGTCTGTCTCTGGATGAACGTGTATTTCAGTCCTGGTTAGAATACCCACCCGGTTTGATCTAGTTTTCTCTTATCTTGGTGTCCTCAGGGCTGGCTACAAATGGTCTCAATGCCTGCCTGTCTTTTACATGGGTCCTCTGAAGTTGAACTCCAGTCTTTATTGAATACAAAGCATCTTCTAGTGAAGAGATCACATGCTCTATTACAGCTCTAAGAATGGTGTTTGGTGTGAAGAAAACATATCTAATTTGTTTCAAGTTGACACACAAAGCCAGTCAGTACACTTCCTCTATGATGTTCAAAAAGTCCTTTCTGGCTTCTGCTTTCTAAATTCAAATATGAAGGTACAGCTTCAGCTGGATACACATTTTTATCCATGTGCCTTCTCATCCTAACAATTTTGACTTATTTCTCTCTATTACCCATTACTATTTTTTTCAGATAGTTGGATTAACACAAACACACATGGATTTTTCAACTAAATTTATTTATAGCACCTCACTTTAATGATACTTCTTCCTCAAATATCACTATTGATCTCTGCTTTTCCAAACCTTATTACTTTTACTTATTTTTATAATTATTAAAAAACATGGATTATACTTTTATAACCCTTACACAGTATTCTACAGAAATAGTAAAGTGTTATGCCATGTGCAGGTATATCACTCACAAATTTAATTTTGAATGATCAGACACAGATTTTTTTTGTACTTAACAATTGACAATATGATTTTTGCTTTGATCTACTCAAAATTAAATATTTAAATATAAAATTTAACAATAAATTAGACAAACTATTAATTATCAGGAAAATAATAAAGATTTGGAATGAGCAATAATACATTTTAGTTCATTTAACATTAAGATTTGGAGAAAGTAAGGATCCCTTTGTGCATTATAATAAATTTTAAGTAAATGGAAGTCCCTATTATTATCTGATTCACATATATGTTGATCAGAAGTGCTTAACTATATAATACTATGAGCTATGTTTACTTAGATGTTACTGGAATTTATGAAAGATGGTTTGTAGTAGGATTCTGCTTATTTTTCTCTTTGTTAGTTATCAACTTCCTGCAGGCATGCTTAAGATCTGGATGTCTGGTACAATTCATAGGGACATGAATGATTTGACTCATGCCACAGAGCCACATGGGCAAAAATAACTTTATTTAGCAGGACAGTAATATTTGCATCTGCAAGATACTTTAAATAACTCTCTGTGTTCCATTACATACTATAAAAGTACCATTTTCTAAGATTCAGTATGCATCTCATAGGGAACACTAGCAATGTTCCCTCTATACACACTTATTAGTAGAGTAAAAGTATAATCCTTGTACAATACCACACTCTTTGCAACACCATTGTCTTACATTCTATCCTTTCAGAGGGGATTTTAACTCTGCATTGTACATGTGCTATACAGGCACAGAATATAAGGGGTAATTTCTGTGCCAAGTTCTTATTTACCCTGGAACACTGTCCCCTTTATGTTTTGTTCTATTTACAAGGATTGCATTTCCACTTTAGTCACTACTATCTTGAATAATTTAGATACGCAGTAGAAGTTAAGGGCTTGAGATGTGGAGTAGATGTGTGTGTGTGTGTGTGTGTGTGTGTGTGTGTGTGTGTGTGTGTGTGTGTGTAATAGATTTTTAGCAAAGACAACAACTTTTGGAAGAGTTTTTATGAACCAGAAATCCTCAGCTCTTCCTCTCACGTCCATCCATGCCTTCTTTTCAGGTGTTTCTACTGACATGACATACCATCATAGTGTGAACTTCCAAAGCAATGGAGGTAATTAACACACTTTACAACCAATTCTTTAACTTCTTTGATACAGATCCAAATAATCAACATAAAAATTTAAAATACATTCTAGGATGGAATGCATGGTCAAATGATTGCTGATGTGCATTGATTGCCTTGAATAAGCAATGTAGCCAATAATTATGGCTACATAAAGTGATACTTGAAACTAAATATTAACCATGTAAAAACGGAAGTGCAATGAAATTGGAATATATATGGTTATAGTCAGGAGAAAAAGTCACATTGTACTCTATTCAAGTTTTGACAAAAAGAACCATCAAAGATTTTTTTTTTAAAAATAATGTAAGGTGCAACTAAGTCAAAAAATGTTTCTTCGGATTATATGCCATCTTTTCTTAATTTTAACAGAATCTGGGGCTGAAGAGATGGCTTAGTGTAATGATATTTCATTTGTATTTTAATAAATAAAGCTTGTTTTTTAAATTAATGTTCAGAGGGTAAAAGAGCCCCACTGGTCAGTCTTACAGACTAAGCAGTGGTGACACACTCCTTTAATCCCAGTAGCCACACTAATTGCCATAGAAATCGGGTGGTGCGTGCCTTTAATCTCAGTGGTGCACACCTTTAACCCCAGGCCTAGAAAGGATATAAGACAGGGTGAGACAGTTCTAAGATACAGTCTCCTTCTGAGATTCCTGGAGGCAGGATTACCATTTTTAGTCTGAGGTCGAGCTAAGAGCCAGTGGCTGGCTGTTTTGCTTTTCGGATATTCAGGTTGAACTCCAATTTCTGACCCTGAGCTTTTATTAGTCATGCTTCATGTCTCTTTTGTCAACATTTATTTGAAGTTCATCAGTTGTTTCAATTTTTCTCAAGTTTGTTTTGATGAATTCAAGCACAAAAAGTAACTTGATATATAAAAATGCCATTTTATGTGAACTTAACTTTTTTATTTATAGACTACCAGCTGCATATTTATCCAGACAGAAATAGCTCCTATTAAAGTTGTACAATGTTTATCAGATTTACCGTTGTCTTGAAATTTAGATGATACAAAGAGGTGGATGGATTGAGATGTGGAATAGAGATATTTGTACACTTATGTCTATGAATGTCTGAGAGAGAAGATTGAAGGAAGTAGTCACTAAATATTCTTATTTTGTATGTTTTATTATAAATTGAGTCTTCCAAAAGAAATAAGAGCTGATAAATGTCCAGTAAATTCCTCAGAAGTGACACCATAGACAAACACTGGAAAATATAATGCAGTGCGAGCCATGGAGCATCTGACAGCAAGGGGCACTGGGACATGTAGGATAATGCAGTGTGTGAGCACTGGAGCATCTGACAGCAAGGGGCACTGGGACATGTAGGATAATGCAGTGTGTGAGCACTGGAGCAACAAACAGGAAGAGGTTCTGAAGGAAGAAAGAAGGGGTCCCTGAAAGATGAGTGATTTGACCAGAATAAACTGTTAACTTTCCTTTAGAAATGTCTTATAATTACATGGGGTCATAAGAAAGTAATAGATGAGAGATGCCATCAATAAGACCATTATTTATGTGGGAGGTAATGTACAAACAAACAGAATCCAACAACACATTATGTTGTATTCCCCCCCTGTGAGTGTCCTGAAATTAGAAAACAAACCATAGTGATACCCAACTAACTCTTCATTTATAGTCACTGACGTTCAGTTCTAGGAAGTCTGTGAGTCCAATTCACAGCCCCAGAATTCAGAGAGGTGTCAGTTACTCCCATGTCCTAGCACACAATCCTCAGTCAAGACTGATAACAACCAGACAGAAAACTTCCTATTTAGCAAACCCAGGTCTGTGGCCAAATGGAAAGCAACTCATGAGAAAAGCCGGGAGTCAGTAGATGGCTCCAGTTTGGAATGGTAACATTCCTGAGCTTCCATATGCTCATCTGCAAAATGAAGATGCTCATGTCTGCTCAGAGCACTTCACAGGACCACAGTAGATTACAAATTAGATTATGTTAAAGAATTTTAAATCACTATGCACAACAAACTTGCCATTATTTAAGGTCATCCTTGGATGTGCCACTGCATCCCACCAATTAACACCTTGTCTCCTGGAGCCCCTTTGGAGAGTTTGTGTAAAGACAGCAAAAGAGATCTAATTGCTCAGAAGTAGGCTTTGATGTGCTTTTGAAGGAAATGGTTGTACTATCTGCTTCATTTTAGCTCCTACAGGTCAAGCTGCCACAGTGTTCTAACTGCTCTTTCTGCTACCAACCTTCTGTCTCCTTTCTTCCAGTGTTACTTTAGGTTATTCCTCCTTTGCCCCAAATCATTTCCTTCTCATCCTTTACCAGTTATAGTTAACATTTCCCACAGATCATCTCACATTTATGTATAGATGCTCATACGTTTCTCAAATAGGTTTCTCTGACCTCTACATGTGAGCCTCCACAAAAAAATATATACATAAACACACAAACATACACACATAAACACATACACATATGTAATGTGGGAATCCCCTCTGTGTGTTGTGATTATCGTTGATTAATAAAAAAAACTGTTTTGGACTTGTTGAAATGCAGAATATAGCAAGGTGGGGAAAACCAATCTAAATGCTGGGAGAAAGAAGGTGGATTCAGTGAGAAGCCATGTAGCCCTGCCAGAGACAGACGCTGGAACTTTACTTGGTAAGCCACAGCCTCATGGCAATACACAGATGAATGAATATGGGTTAATTTAAGATATGAGTTAGCTAAGTTATTGGCCAAACAGTATTGCAAATAAAATTGTTTCTGGTGATTATTTTGAGTCTGAGTGGCTGGGAAGCAGCCCCATACAACAAATTGGCGCCAATGTAGCCAACTAAAATCCACTTAAGAGAGGGTTTGAGAAGGAATTCTAAAAAACAAACAAACAAAAACCCAACAACAACAAAACAACAACAACAAAAAAAAAACAGATTTAAGCACGGCTTAATGCCATGGCTTCTTTAAGAGAGGTTTACCAGATTCAGTGGTAGCAGCAAAAAAGCCTTGTGGTTTTGAAACAACAGTTTTCTGGCCCATGCTGCCAGGGCAAACTCTGGCTCTTTCAGTAGGCCGAGCATTTAAATGGGGTTTGTGAGCAGTGTGCTTCAAGTTACTTGGTGGCAGCATGGGCCAACTGATTATCAGAGTTGAGGTGGTGAGTATGGCCCCCACCTGGCAGTCTCAAAGGTACTGAAAGGACTTCTGTCCTATTGGACTGGGCAGAGCAAGCAGGCAGAGCCATATTTGCTCTAGTAATGCTGCTGCTTAGGTTTTTAAGAAGTACTTAACATTTAAGGAAGCAGTCCTGATCAGAAAGATTTACAGATGCACAATAAAGACAAATTCAGATGAAAAAGACATCTAAATGTGTCATAATGTGTTTATAAAACATACGTAGGTCTGGAAAAGAGAAGAAAAAGAGGAAAGAGACAGTAAGTGTCATATAAAAGAGTACAGACAGCCATAGATTAAAGGAGTAAAGATAATAAAATAAATATTAAACTTGTAGAAAAAGTAATAAAGTAAGAAAAATAAACCAAATAAAGATGCAATATACACAGAAAGTCTGGATTATATACATTATTGTTTTTTCATTGAGTTTTTTGACTGCAAAGGAGCTAAGTAATCATCATATATACTTTAAAGGTATCTTGACTTCAGAATTTGAGTCTTTGGAAAAGAGGTTCTTCTTTTGCTTCCACAGATGATGGGAGCCTGTGGAATCCTTCCAGGCTAATGTGGTTTGATGAATCAACATCCCCTGAAAGGTAGCTGTGAACTCCCCAAAAATTACTTTGCCCAACATAAAACAGGAAGCAGTTTGAAGAGAACAATGCCTAAATTCCCTAAATTATTGTTTATAAATGTTTGTTTACTTTAAAGGGGATGTGATATAGAGATGAATACTTTTTATTTGTGTGGTTCTTGGTCTACTGATACAAATTTATGATCAATTTTGTTATATATATGTTTATCCTCTTGAATAAGGTATTGTATTTGTGTAACTCATTTAAAATTTAATGTATAATTAAAAAATATAGGTTAATAGATAATCATCTATAATAGTCAAGCTTGTACTCATGTTAGTTAGATTTTCTAGATGTACAGAGATATATTTCAGATAATAGTTCTTCTTCAAACCTCTCAAAGGCTACAGAATATGGCATTTAAAATGTCTTAAGATCTTAGGACTTCTTGAGACAATGAGACATATCTACTCCTGGCAGCATCAATTACTTCAATAGGATGATGGGCATTGAAGAGGCTTTTATGAATCTGGTTAACCATTTTGGCAAGAAACTGCTCCTGCCTGGATTTATTAACTGGGAATGCATGACCCACAGAGAAATTATTGCTTAACTTGTCTAAAGGTGAGACAGTCCTTCAGGGTTCTTATTTCAGGAAACAGTCTGCCAGACATTCTGTAGGGCATAGAAGAAAGTGACTGAAAACTGACAAACTGTATAGATAGGCGGAACTGTTTTTGAAATTTCCTGCTTCATGGGAAAGTCAGTCAGATACTATGGGTCTATAGGCTGAAGATGGATTCCCTAATGATATAGAAGAACTTTGAGTGATTGGCCAGTCAGTGAGACGTCGCTGTCAACTGTTGAGTTTTGGGATTGTTTACAATATACTTCCTGTTTACTTAGGTAATGTTATGTCCTTCTGGAATCTTTGATGGAGTTGAAGAATAGATAGTTATAGTTTTTCTTAGTTATGATAAAATATAAAGTAGATATAAATATTGTAACTATGATTTTTGCTTAATACCTGTTTTGTATATGTAATTTTACTACATTAAAATTTTCATTTGATAGAAAAGGTGAGGTGATGTGGGATTGCCCTCTGTATGTTGTGATTACCATTGATTAATAAAGGAACTGTTTTGGCCTATAGCAAGTCAGAACTTAGCTAGATGGGAAAAAGTAAACTGAATGCTGGGAGAAAAAAGGTGGAGTTAGTGAGAAGCCACACAGCCCTGCCAGAGACAGATGCCGGAACTTTACTTGGTAAGACACAGACTTGTGGCGATACAAAGATTAATGGAGATGGGTTAATTTAAGAATGAGTTAGCCAGAAATACACTTAAGCTATTGGCCAAACAGTATTGCAAGTAATATGGTTTCTGTGTGATCATTTCGGATCTGAGTGGCCAGGTATGGACAAGGAGCCTCATACAACACATATGTACAGATAAACGCATGCCCACACCCATACACTCTTCACCACAACCACCAGTAAAAAGAATATCAAATTTTAATATGCATTGTGGTTAATAAACTCACAACTTAACTGTCATATATACATATATAATACATACTTATATGATATATATACGTATATATATATATATGAGCAATTTTAGATGTGCTAATCTAGTCAAGCTTACAAAAATAAATGTGGCTCCATACAGTAAGTCAAGTAATCTCTGAAAGTCATTGAAAATAATAAACGCGTTTCTGAAGTAACTTAGTTTTGGATAGATAATAAACAGTGACATTTAAGGTTTGGCTTAAATCATTTTCAAAATACAACGTTTGGTAAAAGTACCAGTTGAGGCAGTACGGTAGGAGCAGAGGAGAAGGTCCATTGGTTGTATAAAAATGAACTTCAAATAGATAACATGGTTTTTCTCAATCAAGCATTTGTTTGTCTTTTCTTGATGCCCACATCCAATAATAAAACTCCAAGCAAGTAGATATGACCCATTACTGTAGAACTTTAAACACTTCTTCTGCCTTAAAATTCCACAAGTAAAGCTCCTACTGTCTGGATCATCCTGGGCAGGTACTTTCACTAAGTCTACAGTAGCTGCAATCCAGCCATTGTGAGTGACGTTCCCTTTCTCTTTTCAAGTTCTCATGGACATGGAGCTCCAGTTTGGAAAAACAACCTCTGGAATGGTTCAGTAGACATGGATGTCTGAAACCACATCTAATGAACTGAATTTGATCAGTGGTATCCACATGATGGAAAGGTACAACAGATTTCTGCAGCTTTTGTCCTCTGACCAAGCTGCTACATGTGTGTGCACACAGTAATTATAAGTAAAGCTAAAAATATTAGCATTATTAAGTATTTCAGGTCACTATCAGTCATTTGGAAATCTTAACTCAATACAATTACCAGTCTCACATCGACTGTTTAAATTTACATCCTCCTCCTTTAGGGGACTAATCTACTAAACTGGTTTCTTAAGTGTTGGTCGGTCTATACAAAGTTTCTGTCTTTATAACTAACCCATCTGCTATTGATGGTATTTCTAAAAATGAAACAGTTACATTACTCTTCAGTGGAAAACACAGCAGTGAAATCTCTGGTAAAAGCAACTGTGTCATTGTTTGGAGGAACAAAAAGAGACCATATCAGCCCAAGGAGTTTAATTTTATGCAGCAAGCTAAAGAGAACCCATGGTGGAGAAACAATCAAGTAGCATTTATCAAATGTCCTTATTATTCTTTCACTATCAAAAATTTTTTATGTGGTTTTAATTTCAAACTGGACTGAATGAAAACTAACAGAGATCTAGACTCTCTGTTAGTTTTAATTTATAGCAACAGAATATTACTCTACAGGCTTCAGCTTCTTTTGCATACTTTCCCTACTTTAACCTGCACATTTTTCTTTTGCAGTTCATGCTTATATTCATATGTCCTCCTCGCTTAGCTCCCTCCATGCTCAACAGCCACACCCATGTCCATAGCTTTAAGCTTACGTTTATACTTGGAGAAGGTAGCTTTCAGTTTGTTTCTGTTCAATTTCTACCATCAATAGAAAGCTGACCAGCCGCAGTGAATCACCCACATCTCCCATCTCCCTACAAACATCTCCCAGTTATCATTATGCCTGTTCACATGTCTGCATACTGTGAGGAACAGTCTTCTACAGCTGCGATGCTTTAAATATTTCCTCTGGCAATGGAGCTAAGCATCTCTGGGTAGTTGATCATGTTTTGATTTAAACTGACTGGTCAAGTCCTTTCACTTTCCACAAACACAGTTTCAAGGGCTTTTCCTGGAAGCTGGAAGTTCTTGAAGCTTTTACACTGGCAGATATTAGTGACAATTAAAATCATTCCACAGCTACTGGTTGATGTCTGCTCCATTTGAGGCAGATTGGCTGAGTAAGGAGATTGAACATTAGGAGACAGATATTTTCTCCACTCTGAATAACCCCTGCTAAAGAGCAAGTCATTGGTCTGGCATTAGGAGAAGTTGAGGTGTTAGTGCATCAGGAATCTGATGCTTCAGTTAATACTGTCTCTGAAAATTTGCACTGCTTTCATAGTTAATACAGGGCATCTCATATAAACATTGTATCTTGGGGCTCCGCTACAAGAGCTAGCCCCAAACATATGAAGCTCTGATGTTTTAAGGTAGTCTATTCCTCCAGCACTTACAATATTGTTTTTTTTTTTTTTTTTTTTTTTTTTGGTTTTTCGAGACAGGGTTTCTTTGTGGCTTTGGAGCCTGTCCTGGAACTAGCTCTGTAGACCAGGCTGGTCTCGAACTCACAGAGATCCGCCTGCCTCTGCCTCCCGAGTGCTGGGATTAAAGGCGTGCACCACCATCGCCCGGCTCACTTACAATATTGTTATATCGCATGTGGAGATTCAGACAATACATGCACCAAAGCAGAGGGAGATGCTGCTTTCCCTCTATAGAAGCCCCGAGGCATTATTTCAAATTAAAGTGCTGCAAACAAAGTCTCTTGTCAAGGTGGCATGGAAGCTCGGGGAACTATCTTTAATACATACAAACAGAATCTGTAAAATTCTACAAAAAACACTACCGGGTTTTACTGACAGTATTTAAACAAAACATTGCCTATAAAAATAATTGTCACATGATATTTTAATATTGCACAGTAAAGTTGTTTTTACACTGGAAATAGACCGTATTGTTTTGATACACTTTGATGTTCATCAAATTGTATTAGTTATATAATCCCTGGACAGATGAAGAAAAATCTGTGTTTGTCTTGATTTAACTTTTAAAAATGTTGATTTTTAAATTACCTGCAGGATATAATAAAATTGAGGAATTTTAACAAGTATACATTTTCTATTTTAATTATTCCACTCATTTCTAATTTGTCCTTACAAAACAGAAAGCACGAACCAGCAACAATATTTTACAACTGGCTTATACTTCACAAGCTTGTATGCCACCTTGACAAGTGACATCTTAAAAATTTGACTTTGTTTGCAACACTTTAATTTGAACTAATGCCTCGGGGCTTCTGTAGAGGGAAAGCAGCATCTCCCTCTGCTTTGGTGCATGCATTGTCTGAATCTCCACACGCGATATAACAATATTGTCAAATATGGTAAGTGCTGGAGGAATAGACTACCTCTAGCTCCGAAGCTCAGCAGAATGGAGGAAAAGTTCAGCAGTTTTTATAGCTCACATTATCTTTCCTTTCCACAAAAGGCAGCAATACCAGAATACCCAAAGAATCCTCTCTTCTGCCTCAGATGAAATTAGAAATTAGACAGGTATCTTAGTAAATCCCTAAAATGGAGAATATTTATTTTAAGATAAGATGTTTCAACAAGAGAAAATTTTCTGATATTAGAATTTAAGATCATGTTATTTATCCATTTCTTGCTTTTTAAAATTAAAATAAAATAAAATTTGTTACAAAAAAACTTGCAAGTAAATGAAAACATCATACACCAAAAAAAAAACAGACCCAAAGTCTACAAAACTTGAGCAACTTATATATAGCTAAAATAGAAGATTTTTTTCTTTTCAATGTTCTTTATTCTGCTGAAGAGTAATCTATTAATATAATTAAGAAATCACCAATTAACGTCACAGATTTGTCACATATATTGTGCCTATGTTTCCTGAATTCTTATCCTATGTATTTTAGTCAACAACACTGTGGGAAGCGAACTGTCGTTAAGTATAGTATTTTTTTTTAAACTTCTAGTTTCAAAGCAGGCTGGACATTTTGCCTGCTTATTTAAGAACAATAACTATATAAAAACTGCATTTTGGGGCCAGGCGGTCTTGGTGCTCACCTTTCATCCCAGCACTTCAGAGGCAGAGGCAGGTGGATCTCTATGAGTCTGAGACCAGTTTGTTTTACAAAGTGATTCCAGGACAGATTCCAAAGCTACATAGATAAGCATGTCTCGAAAACAAAACAAACCAAAACCAAAACCAAAACAAAACAACCCGCTAAATACAAACAAATAAACAAACAACCAAAATATACCTCCATTTTCGTCTCTGTGGGGCTTAAAAAACAGAAGTGAAATCGCAAAAGATGTATCATTTTACCTATGGGAATTCAGTCCATCCCTATGTTGCTTCTTTGTAGTTCATCATATCCAATTCCATAAAAGATATTCATTTTCTAATTATACACAACACACAGGAGTGTGTGTGTGTGTGTGTGGGTGTGCGCACGCGCGCGCGCACGTGTGTGTGTGTGTGCATGTGCATGTGTGTGTGTGTGCATGTTTACTTCCTTCTGAAATCTAACTGAAGTTGTAAAGGGATAAAATTTACAAAGGCATACAAAATTGGAGGAGTTACAGGAGCAAATTAGAGATGTGAACAAAATATTGGAATCTGAAAAGCAGATGGGAGAGTAGTGACATATGGAGATAGACAGAGAGCTAAAAGCTATGCATTGATGACTAGGGAAGCTAGAATCAAGACAGACATGCAAAAAATATAAAACCACAGTCACTGGAGGCACCAGATACAACTGAAGTCTCAAGTGCTGGAGAAATAGAATGAGTTAAGTGTCTAGCCAATCTCTTGAATTTGGGCAGGAGACATGAGATTGCCCACCTGGAAAGGGTGAACTTCCACTACTGCACTTAACGGCAGGGATAATATGAAAGTTTACACAAAAAAAAGGTGAAGAAACCCAGTTCTTTTCCAGTGCCCTTTTGAGGATTCTAATAGCCATACGTGAACATAACAGCTAAGAGTCTACAGATTCATCTCTGGAGATATTTTCTAACCCTAGAGTGACAGATGTAGGGAGCAGAAAGAATTATGTCCTTGTCCAATCATCTATAGTGAGTGGAGCCAATTCATTATCAACTTCACTGATTCCTACAGTGCATGGAGTTAGCTTTTTAATGTCTGAGTCTTATACAGGAAATATAGGCTGGGAGTACAATAAGTTTAAGAAATTATCTAATATCAAAGATAGACATGAAAACAAAGAAACAAGGAAATTAAGGGAAACATGGCCCAAGAAAGCAAGCTTAGAAAGTTAATTCCATCCTTAATGATATGCCCAAAGATCTTAAAGAAAATAATGAACCTGTGAAACAAAAGAGTAAGAATTTCAATGATTCATTTACTAAAAACAAAACAAAAACCCCTGTAAAAGCAAAAAATTGTAAATTTAAAAATCATAGTAGAAATTAAATGTTGGATTGGGAGAGAAAGTGAAGACATCAATGAAAATCAGACAAAAGGAACTCAGTGGGTGAAGGTGCCTTCCACACAAGCCCAGTGACTTGAATTCCATCCCAGCACTCATGTAAAGGTGGAGAGGAGAATCTGAAAAGTTGTCCTCGGATCTCCACATGTACAACAATATAAATCCTTCATGGACATGCATAGCACCCACCAACACCACCCAACAACAACAACAGTAATAATGGTTTGAAAGAAAAGAAATTGAAGAATGAAAGAAAGGAGATAAAATAAAACCCACTAGTTAACAAATTGGATTTTCAGAAAGGCAACCACAATTCAAACAGAAAAAAATTTAAACACATGGAGACAAGTTTGCTGGAAAGTAATTTGCTGGTGTTCATGTTGAAATGAGTTTTCAGAATAATCAACTCGTGTAAAAAACAAGTCCCTCACAGAAAGTTCACTGTGACTCTCTCATACTTTGAATGTCTTGAGCAAAATTTCTGAGGCTGTTCCAGACTGTTTTAAAACAATGTTTGGATAAAAAAATAAAGATAATATAATTCCCTTGAGCACAGGGTAAATTTTGTTCAACGGGGTTGAAAGTTATAGGATTTCAACTGCAATACAGAGCCAGCATGCAAACTGTTCATGATAAAAGACTTAGAAACTTTCAGCTCACGTCTACTCTTTTTTTCTTTTTTTGATTGGATCCATTGTCTAGAACACTGTCACCTGACTATTACTATTGGTGGCTTGGAGAAACGAGTTAAAACAGATCAAATGCTAGGAACACAAGTTGCTATGGATAATAAATTGTCCTTCATAATAAATACAGGCGTCTCCTGCTATCTGTCTAAATATATGTGGTTGGGGCAAGATAATTTGTTAGTGTAAAATCAGACCACTGTGATACTTGACAATTTTGGAACTTTGGCAATGTAATTGAAATACTTAGTTGTGAGTTTCAGGCTTATTAACAGGACTTGAAAAACATTTGCAAATATCAATAACAATGATGTTAACTCAATTGTTGAGTTACCCAGGCAATAAATGGTCTTCTATTTTATTGCCTACCAATGAGTGCGAAATAAAAAAGAATTCTGAAGAACATGTGTCATGGTTGTTAATGAAATAGCAGGAAGCAAGTTCAAAGATAACTTTCAGCTAGGCATGGTGGAACATGCCTTTCATTCCAGTATACAGAAGGCAGAAGAAGGCTAACTTCTATGAATTTGTGTTAAGTCTGGTCTACATAGTGAATTTTAGGACAGTCAAGGCTACACAGTGAGATACTGTCTCAAACAGCAACAACAGTAATGAATAAACAACAAAACCAAAAGACAGCTTTCCTCCAGGTCCTCTGCTTGTTCCTAACTCTACTCTGGGTAATGTATTTCCTTGCCAGTTCTGTTTAATTTGGATTTGTCAAATTCAAGCATTACTAATACTTATTCTGTTAAGAAAGTGTTTTTTTCACTTATCACACAACAGTCATAGAGTTGAAAATCCTCTTGGAGAAAAGAGGAAAATTGGGACTGTTATAGCGAGACACTGAATAATACTTGGAACTAAGATTTGAAATTTTAAAAAGCAAAACTGCAAGGTTAGCATAGCATACACTCCTTGTTAAAAAAAAAGAACTACCAATAGCAAGGTCATCTAAATACTCTCACAGTAACAGTCTACCATGACAAAATTAGGTCTGTCCATTCAGAGAAGACAAGAGGAGATCTCAGTGTTGAGCCTGGATGTCTCTTCCAGACTCATGTTTGAATGCATGGTTATTGATGTGTGATATTATCTGGAAGGTTGTGGAGCCTTCATGGAGTAGGATTTGGCTGGAAAGAGGATGGTAGAAAGGACATTTGAAAGATAACACCCCTTTATTTTTGTTCTTCCTTCTTTGCTTCCTGCACTTACCCATGTGTAGAGCATTGTGTACAAGCTGATACAACCTCAGGTTGCGTGAACTCCTCTGCCCTTTCTTACCACCTTAGACTAAAGTAAAAGCAGGAGCCCAAATCAATCCCTCTTCCCTGAAGCTGTGTCTGTTTGGCATTCTGTCACATAGATAAGAGAAGTAATAAGTACAAAGAAGTAATTATTACAAAGAAGAGAGTTATTCTAAGAGAGCTTTGGCACACTTGGATGGATTTCTTCGACAGAATCAAACTCCAATTTGGAAACCATAGATGAGTCATTGACAAGTTAATCATCTTGGATTTGGTTTATAATGATGATGATCCAGGTATCCCACTGGACGATGAAAAAATGATAAGAAGTCAAGAAGTCTAGCAGAAGCAGAGCTCTTGAAAGTTAGTGCTTGAATGCTAGCTTAGAGCCTTTGTATCTCCATGTATCCTTCTCTCAGTCTTCCTGTATTCCAGCCCACTCCTACATAAACATCGCTGCAATGCAGAGAAATATGTTCTCTGACAACACACATTTCTTTGTATGGTTTTTTTTTTGTCTTTAAGAGATCTAAAGGCTGTGTATATATGTATGAGCATCTCAGAAAGGGAAAAGACTCCATTGTATATAGACACACACTTGCCATGCATGGAAGAGCAGAAAACCTAAATCAACCAGTGGGGTTTGATAGAGTTAGTTGTAGGAAGAGAAGCTGAACTATATTGTGAGTCAGGCCCTTTGAGAGATTACAGGACATTTCTGGCTGGAAATGGTAGCATTTTAGCTTTAGGTGAAAAGATAATACTCAACTGAATGAACCAAATTTCTAAGTCGGTGGAATCTCTTTCAGTTTACAGTTCTACTCCTTAGTACCTTGAGCTTTTCCCTGATGTCTCAGCGTAGCTACCAGCCAGAGATGTTTTCCCAAGTGCTACTACTGTACACACTTTGCCTGCTATACTAAACTAGGAAGAATATAGTCTGTTCTCAGTGGAAAGAACTCACAACTGGTCTCATCACTCTGTCAGGAGTCTTCCTGATGGTACATGTTATGATTCCTGACTCCTGTATGATTGCAATGACCCAGTGTTTGCGTGACACTTGGAAATTATAGAATAGCAGGACAATGACTCAAGTGTTTGTTTCTGAGACAAGATCTCACGCTACAGGTCATGCTTATCTGGTAGTCACTATTTAGCTCCAGTCTAGCCTCAAATTTGTAAGAACACTACTGACTCAGCCTCCAATGTGCTGGGATTATAGGTGTGTATCACCTGAACCTAGCTGAAGTCTCTTTTT
Organism: Microtus pennsylvanicus; assembly: GCF_037038515.1. Lineage (NCBI taxonomy): Eukaryota > Metazoa > Chordata > Mammalia > Rodentia > Cricetidae > Microtus > Microtus pennsylvanicus. Next base: position 113,496,332 of record NC_134581.1, on the reverse strand, counting down.
GAGACTAAGTTGTCTAAACAAATTGTGGTGTTTGAATGTACTCTCTGAGGTGATCACTTGTATCCTTAAATAATTCAGAAACAACAATTCTTTAAGGAAACAGATTAGAAGCAAGACTGATGTTCTTGTGTTATCTGGGTTGCTGCTCCTCTCTCTGGACCTACTACCTTGTGGGCCAATGGTACACACTCTCCATAATCAACCAGGCACACACATTAAGAGCCTTACCTGCTGCAGAAGTCTCTCATTGTATCTCATGTAGCCTTCAGATGAGAGCAGAGATGTCTTTTAATGAAGCTACCTCCATTGATGTCTCTACCTTTGTTTTATTAGGTAACCCTCCCACCCCGAGAATGACTGAATTTTTATTTACCCATACTAGTAAAAAATTATTACCTATTGGGAGATCAAGCACTGCACAAGTACAACCAAGTTTTCCACACAGCTCTACTGTAAATAATATTTAAACGGACACAGAAATGAAAACCAATATTGTGATGGCAGTACACTGCAAAGACTTGGGAATTGAAACATGGGTGTAGTTGTGTTTTATGATTGGGAAGTTAGATGTTAAAAGGCTAAGTCTCCATTTTTTTAAAGTAGAAAGTCATTAGATATGGTCTAATAAAACTTTAGAAATTGTATACAATGCTACTCATTTCTTAAGAACTAAGACATACATACTGTAAAAATAAGTGTAAGAGCCAATAGTGATTGCCTTTGGAGGGTGCATACCCGTAGAACAAACAGATGGCAGGTGTTTCTAAGCCAGTGCGACGTCAAAACCCACATGTTTGCTGCATTAGTTGGTTCCAGCTGCCACAACCAAGTGCCACAAACCAAGCAAGTGCTACAAGTAGGGGAGACTTGCTTCTCATTATCATGGAGAGCTATATTCTAGATCAGGGTGTTGGCGAGGTTAATTTCTTATGGGGCCTTGGCTGGCAGATGGCCTCTTGTCTTTATGTTACATGCTCTCTTTGTACAGATGCCACTGTTGTCTCTGCATGACAAAAAATCCTTTTACAAAGACACCAATTAGAATTAGGATCTGCCATAATGCTCCCATCCTCGTTTAATTCTGCCTTTCAGTTTATCAGAAAGCATGCTCTTAGTCTCTTTTCCTGTTACTGCAATAAAGAACATGACAATACCAGCTCAATTTAAAAACAAGGCTTATTCTGTCACACAGTTCTCCATTAAAATCTAGGACAAGTGGCCAAGTCACAGCAGAGGAGTTTGGGGAAGATGAGAGTGGCAAATGCATTAGCGTGCTCTTATGTTTGTGTGTGTGTTAAGCCCCAATTCTACTTTTTATTTATTCTCAGACTCTAGGCCCAGGAAATGGTGCCCTCCACAGTTTGTAGGTCTTCCAATATCAATTAATAAAGTTAAGATAATCTCTCATGGATATTCTCTGAGAATCTTCTTGCAGGTGATTCTAGATTGTGTCAAGTTGACAAAGCTTACCATGACAGTTATGCTCTAAGATACTGTAGGTTAACGTTTCAACATATAAATTAGGGAGGGTGGTATTTTTACTTCAAAACATATGCATTAATTATTTAATCTCAGAATATATACATCAATGAAAATTTAAAGTTCTTCAGGCTAAAATATCCGCATGTCTCTTTATTAGCTCTGATTTTACTATTAATAAATATTATTATAATTTATAAAACATATGAATACTTGGAAAACTGTTTCCTTTTTTCTGTCTGTAAAATATTCAGATAAAACCATCTTAAGGAAGACAGTGTTCAAGGGTTAGTCAAGGATGTCAAAGAAGTCAAAGCAGCAGGGATTGCAGCAACTGTCAAGTTGCATCCATAATCAGGAAGCAGAGAAGCATAGATGCTTGTTGCTAGGATCCCAGCCAGGCACTGGAGCCACCCACAGTGGGGGCTTCACACATTAGTTAACAAAGGCACCCAGTGTCTCTTCTCAAAGCAATTCTAGATCCCATCAAGTAGAAAATTAGTCATCATAGTCACCACTATTTAGTAAAATAAATGTTTATAGGTTTCAAGGATAATGACAATAAACATGGTATCTGGGGAAAAAGACACAACCACGTTGTCTAGTCCTGCCTCCCCTCACTTCTGCAATGTTCTGTACCACCTGCTTTCATAAGAAATATTTCTTTAGAAAAATCTCTTTTTCAAAAAGTTTTTTTACTTTTTATTGTTTGTGTGTATGTGTGTGTGTGTGTGTTACATGCATGTGCCATATTTCCTATTCTCCTGTGAGGCTGTCAAAGGACAGCTTGCAGGAGATGTTTGCTCCTTTCATGTGTTATCTTTAGAATTGAACTCTGGCTGTCAAGATATGATAGCAATCACCTTCACCTGATGAGCCTTCTCATCATCCCCCAATTTTCTTGTCTATGTTTTCTTCCATTTTTCCTTTTCTCCCATGTTTTTATTTTTTATTTATTTTATGTTTTATTTACTTATTTTCTGTTGTTATGCCTCCTTTCTGATTTAGCACCTCAAACCACAAGAATCTAACTACAAAATTTTGATGTTCCTGTAGAGTAAATTTTATAAGTTTATAACAAGGGAAGAAATAAAGAAACCTACCTCTTTTGTCTGTAAGGTGTTATTTCTGTTATTTAGACTGTGTCCTATAACTCAAAACTAGCTCTGCTTAAATCCTTTGGGAGGCATACATGAATCTTCCAACAAACACTGAAATTCAAAATGAATTTCTGCAAGCAATGATAAGAATTCTGCTTTATCACAGTCATTTCAGAAGATTCTGACAGGAATCCTGCACAAGATTAATGAGAAATATAAAATAGGATTGGACTGGGAGAAAGCTAATATACTGTCTGACTCCAGTGTCATTATAAAACAACAGAAAACATGGGGAAGCACTGGTAAACACTAAAACTGACTTGGTGGTTAGAACACTGGGGAATGGAAAAGTTCATACAGTAGCACTAAAGATAACAGAAAGGAAATGAATGCCAACAAATAACTATTATCTTTCTTCTCCCTGTATCTTTTGGTCATCTATCTATCTATCTATCTATCTATCTATCTATCTATCTATCTATCTATCTATCTATCTATCTATCATCTATATCTTATTTATATCGATCTGTCTACCTACCTATCATCTTCAGGGGTCTCATGTGTTTCAGCTCATTCTAGAATTTCCCCTGTACCCAAGGATAATTTTGAACTTTTGACTTTCCAACATCTACCCTTTGAATGCTGGGATTACAAACTTTGATCATGCTGCCCCATTCTTTATTTTGTTTCATTGTTGCAGTGTTGGAATCCATTCCATGGCCTTATCTATGCTAGTCAAGCACTTTACCAACCGAGCAACACTCCTGCTTCTAAATATATTTTATTAATATACATTGCATTGTTACTTGCAAATAACTTATAAATTATATTATGTTCCAATTAATAATCAGTTTAGGGCACTGGTTATATAGCATAGTAAATGTATGCCTGGACAACCTTGAGTTCAAGATCCTCCTGCCTTAACTTGCTACCTTGGGGTGATGGGCATGAACCATGACAAACTGACTCTTACCCCATCTTCTTTTTACACATTATTTTACTCCTTTATTGCTTTTGTAGCATTATTATGCTAGAAAATATTTAATTAAAATGTATCAAAGAGCTAAATAAATCTAACTTCAAAATTCATCATACTTTATTTTAATTAACTTCTCCATTACCCAAACCCAGTCAAATTTGAGGAAACATACAATGTAGAAGAAGCATGTTACCAAATTTAGCAAAAGCAAAAGTTCAGACAGAAAAATCATTGCCTTCTAAGAGCGTACACTTGCCTGCCACTTGGCTAAGTTCTACAAACACAAAAGTGTTGACCTATGTTTGCTTTCTAGACATCAACTTGCAGAAATAAACACTTGTCCTATTTAACTTTTCTCACTTACAAGTAATTCTATAAAACTGAACAAAGGAAAAGGAAAAGGCCAGTAAAATCTAGATACCTTTAGTCTAATTCAGAACTGGACTTGGGCAACACTCGTGGCAGCACCTTCCCTTATTTATATTATTTGTCAAGCCTTATTACTTTTGAGGCATGAAAGATGCTATTGGAGTTAAAATAATGTTCTCTTTACAAAGTGATGACCTGACTTAGAGCTAAGCATTTCAGTACATCTTCGTAATGCAAATTTTTCTACAGCAGAAAAGTTTTCCTGGTTCTGGGGACTTCTATGGCGAGGGAAGTTGAAATAGCTCATCTGCAATCATCGCCAATGGTTCTGAGCAATATCAGGATACGTGAGAGCAGCAGTGAAATCACCACATCTCTGCTAAATGTCTAAGTCATGCTTTGCCTCAGGCAATCAGCCAGTGACCCGGTACAGCATGTGATGTGTTTGCTTATTTCTCTCTCTTCCTTGCTGTGTGTGTGTTTGATTTCTTTTCATCACAAGACTTAGGGAGATATGCCTAACCAAATCTACAAGTCTGAACTCAAAAAGACCTACTTATAATTTATTAAGAAAGAGAAACATTAAAAAAAACATTAAATTGCTTCTGTATACTTTTGATAAATTCATTTAGACTTTTGGGCTTTCTTTTTGTAGCATTTTACTGAAAGCAGAATCTACAATGTAACTTTTGCATCTAAATTTTCATATCATTTTGTTGGGAAATAAAAACAATGAGCTCTCAGATAAATATTCAGTTTAGTGATAAATTTGGTGGAAAGTATGGGATGGTAGAAGAAAGGTCACATGATTAAAATAATAAGTAGGAAAGTAAGAGCAACAGAGCAGTGAAAGTCAAGGCCTGGTGTCATGGAAGTCTCATCCCCTTTCCCTTGATTTAATAGTCTACTGGCTACTTTCTGGGTGGGATAATGAGCTGCATATGGCATATCCAATCATCAGAACTACATTCTGCAATTGGACCTATATTTGTTCAGATCCTATTATTCTTGAAAGTGCTATTGCGTTCATGATCTTCTTTTAAAAAACTCTAAAATTTTGTGATGCTGACAGAGTGCTTTAGACTGTCCTTAACAAAGTAAAGATCTACAGAACAAAACCTGGTAACATATGAAACAAAGCCAGGGAAAAGGAGTCATTCTGGCAAGTAGTTAAAAAAAAATCTCCACTGGTTTAGATGATTTCTGTGTGGAAAAACTGTGGGATACCTTTTAGGGAGATAACATATGTGAATTTTGCATGTGATGCATGACACAGAGAACCAGTTTTTTTCAGTCTTTTGCTTTCCTTGCTATGAACAAATGCAGCAATTGCCAGTTGCTGGCATATATGAGGACAGGGGAGCTGACCGTTGATGTGGGAGTGTCATATATCAATCTGTTGATTTCATTGGTTAAGTAATAAACAAACTGCTTGGGCTCATAGCTTAGAACATAGGTGGGTGGAGTAAACAGAACAGAATGCTGGGAGGTAGAGGAAGTGAGGTAAGATGCCTCAGACAGAGATGCCATGCTTTGCTCTTCCGGGCAGACGTGATTCAGCTCCGACCCAGGATGGACATAGGCTAGAATCTTCCCTGTAAGCGCACCTTGGGGTGCAACACAGATGATTAGAAATGGGCTAAATTAATATGTGAGAATTAGCCTAGAAGAGGCTAGATAGAAATGGGTCAAGTAGTGTTTAAAAGAATACAGTTTCCATGTAATTATTTCGGGTAAAGCTAGCTGTGGGGGCGGCCGGGTGCCGGGGACGCAGCCCCGCTGCTCCAACTACAAGAAAGCCGCCTCACAATTTTGGAGCTAAGAATCTGAAATCAACGTGTTAGATGGGCAGCGCTGCTCTGAGGGTTGCAGAAGGAGCTTGCTTTCCTCTCTCAGAGCTTCAGTGTTGGCTGGCCATCTGTGATATTATGTGCCTGGGACCTGTACAATTTCACTCATTTTGCTTTCACTGCCATATGTTATTATTTTGTATAAAAGTGTTTCTATGAGCACATTCCTATAAAAACATCAGTCATAATAGATAGGGATCTATTCTACTCTGGCATAGCTTTATCCTAATAATTTTCATTGGCTATAGCCTTTTAACTTTTCAACATTACCTCTTGAAACGCACCCATTGAAGAAATAGCAACTTCTACTAATTTAATTTTATGGTTAAGGTTTAGATAACATCTTACATGATAATCTTTGCATATTATAGAATATACATTGCCATGAAATTTTATCTCCCTTCAACTCTACTCTAGAGTGCTTCACCTACAAACTTTTCAGAGATAAAAAAGCTTCCCACAAACATTATATTTAAAGCACACATATGAAATATAATAACTTTTCAGCTAAGTGTATGAGAGACTAATGATTATAGTAAATATGTTTTCAGTAATAAATTTTGATTCCCTGTTTGATTATAAGGGGTGCAAATTAATAAGAGTAAATATTGATTGGATGCATGCTGTGTGCTGAGTATGGCTATGAATAATTCGAAAATGGGCATGTAGCCTTGCTACATTTTATAGATGAGGAACCTGAGATGCAGAGATGCCTTTTGCATGTCATATGAGTAATAAGAAGCCGAGCAGGATTCATAGCACAACCAGAGAGTAACATCAGATTACATTCTCACCTACTTCCTTACTTTTCATAGACAACAAACAGATAAATATGTAAAGAATTGTTTTCACTTTCTTATTCTTAGTTTCCCTAAAATTATAAAAAATTTTCACTATGTCTCAAGGGACAAATTACATGCTAAAATAAACTCACAGTGTCTCAGTTCAAATGGCTACTTTTTACATCTGTAACCCATGTACTTTGGAAAGATGAAGGGACCAAATTCTTCCATGGTACCCACGTTACTATTTAAAATGCATGACCATGAAATTTAACCCAATTAACATAAATTGATTTTGTTAAAACAATCTTTAAAAAATTAAGTTCAAAACTGTTGAAGAGTTTAGTTGGAAAACACAAGACATTCAAAATCCTGTATCAAGCTTTAGCAATTTCCAAAGGCTATATTAAATGCATGTTAACATCACAGATTGATGATTATTTGTGCCTGGTAATTAGCAAGAGCCTTTTGTGCCCACCTTCTGTGTCCTGCTGTGTAGGCAGAGAGTGCTTGCTCGTTTCCCAGCTGGTCACACCAGAATAATCACACATAAACTATATTAATTATAACACTGTTTGGAAAATGACTCAGGCATATTTCTAGCTTGCGCTTACATTTTGAATTAACCCATTTCTATTAGTTGTGTATATCCATGAGGCTGTGGCCTACTGATAAGATTCTGTTAAGTTACTGTTCGCTTCGCAAGCCACATGGCATCTCCCTGACTCTGCTCAGTCTCTCTCTTTATCTCTGTTTGGATTTCCCACCTGGATTCATTCTACTAAGCCATTGGCCAAAACAGCTTTATTCAACAACCAATAAAGCAACACATGTACAGAAGGACATGGCACATTACTGCTGCTTGCTTTTTGGACATCCAGCAACCACTTTGTCCTCTGCAAAGCACATGAAAGGGTGGTAAGGCTATGTTTGTTGCCTAACCGCTTGAAGCTTGCACCTTATGCTTATGAGTGAAATCTTTAGGTGGAGAAAATTGTGAAACAGGTAAATTTTTTTGTGTCACTGTTACAGTGTGGGATAAATACTAACTCTGTCTCCCAAGCGCTGGGATTATGGGATGTGCCACTACTACCTGGCTTATAAGTATTAATGATTTTTAAGCATTAAGAGTTAGAATTATCACCAGCCAGAGTTGTGACTCACTGCTGTGTGTACAGTTACCCAGGTCATTCTCTGAGTATGGAAAACATATTGCTTTCATAAAGGAGAAATGATGTATATTCTGAGTAGAAGACCTTTAATTCTACTACTCTTGGCGCAAATTCATGAGCATGATGCATGTACTTCCAACTCATATCTCCAAAGTAAACATCACCATTTGTAGAAAAACGTTGGTACTTCTTGATTTTCTGGACTTTCTCTACCTGTCTTCTGCACCTGCAGTCAAAATTTTTAAAAAAAATCTTCATTTTGCTAATTTCAATGACTCAACTATGTTTTAAAAGCAAAATTGATTGCCTTTTGTCCTTCTAAGTCTATCTCTATTGCTGTTTTATTTTTATCAGACAAGTAGAGGTTGGTACTTCTGTCTTGTGCTCATCATTTGCACAGGTGTTTCTATTATAAATTAAAGTGGTTTGAAGTAATTTTTGTAGGTCTCAATACTTTAGAGTATTCCTTGTTTTTTATAATTTATTTCGATTCCACTCTGTTTTCTGCTTTATTACTAATTTTTGAGGGAAGTTAAGTTTTTTTTTTGAAGTTTTATTGGCAGTGGCTAACTGGGCATTTTTATGGAGAAACAGATATTTCCTTAGGATCTTAGACTTTTCAGGTGAGCTTGTTAAGGTTTCTATATTGTTTAATTTAAAATACAAAACTAACAAACAAAATGCTTTCCGTAAATTAAATATGGTAGTTTATATGTCTATTAGATGAGTTCACCATTCAGTAAACAAATATTTATAGAGTACTTTTTTGTGCTTATAGATTTCTTTGTTGATAGCTCTTCACATAAAATGTAACTATTAGAAATATTTTTCTGTTGTTAATCTGCAAGGTTAGTTAGAATCCACAAGTATGTAAATGTACTATAAATATAACTTTCTAATTTTATTTCTAAAACATATTCCAAATACATTATGTAAGAATCAGTTTATGTACAGTAAGTACAGATATTGTTAAGTACAATTCATCCTATTGTTTACAAAAATCATTGTAAAAAGTTTTGAAAGATTGAGGTGTCATTTTTATGGAGAAATGCATGAAAACAATTGATACACCATTCATTCCCAACATCTCAGCCATGTTTTTAGCTATAAAAAAGATGAACAGATATAAACACCAAATATTTAAAAAATGACTACTTTCAGTTTACTCTAGAAACAACAGTGGAGTAACATTCAGACTTCAGAAATGTTTGATTAGTTCTATACAAATGACAATATATAAATCCTGTGAAAATTAAAGTTCTATCAATACTCTGACTTCTAGAGTAGCCCTGGGAAATAGGAAATACTCAAAAAACTCTTAGTTCTCCATCATGATATCCTTTAATTAAAGTGTTCATTTTTTTGATAATTTACTACTATCTCATTATGCAAGTGTTAGGAAAATGGCGAGTGGATGGTTTGAATAAAAATGACTCTCAAAGGCACATAGGAAGTGGCACTAGTAGGAGGTGTGGCCTTGTTGGGGTAAGTGTGACTTTGTTGGAGGAGGTATGTGACTAGGTTTAAGGTGTGAAGTCTCAAATGCTAAAGTCGGGTCTAGTTGCTCAATGATCCAAATGTAGAACTCTGAGCTATCTCTCTAGCACTATGTCTGCCTGCATGACCCAAGGTCCCTACCATGATGGTAAACCTCTCGACTGTAAAGCCAGTCCCAATTAAATGTTTTTCTTTATAAGAGCTCTTGTGGTCATAGTGTCTCTTCACAGCAAAAAGACTCTAAGATACTGAGTTATCTGAGTCATTCATGGCTAACTGACGAGACTGGTATAATTAACACTTTCCTGTTACAGATGAAGATATTATGGTTTTGAGATAACGAAGAACTTCCTGATATAATAAAAGATAGTAGGTAGAGGAGGCAGAATTGAGATGTTGGATCAGAGCCTGAACTCATATATTATTTTGTATGATATATACACTGTTTTCAAATTAAAATAACCTTAGATTAGGTTCTTTTTCTGTTAAGAAAAAAAAGCTCTAAAGAATGTGATGAGTTTGTTCCAGAGTCATAGACCTAGGATAAGTGAGCAGGGGTTCTGACCATATTTTCTTTATTGTGCAAGGTTTCTTCTTTCTACATAATGCAGTCTCTTACATATCTAGAGTGTGAACTGGAGTTAAAAAAGCATGATATAGGAGTAGGACATACTGAATAGTAAGGAGAGATTATGCTTTAATAAATTCAGTCATGGAAGCGCCTGAAGCCTTACGGCCTGGGTGAGTGGATAAATACTTTGGCATGCTATTAAATTAAACCTACTTGAAAGGTACTGGAAGATTTCTTAGGAAGCATGGTCTTAAGATTATAGTCTTTGAAGCCACTGTACTTCTTTAAACATTTACTGAATACTTATACAAGGCCAGAATTATTTCTATTCTCCATCAATACTTTAGAAGGGAGAAGAAAAAGCTATAGTCCTCTTAGGACTTATCCCCGCTGGCTTTTGTTTAGTCAGTCATTTTTCATTCATAGAAACACTTCAGAAGCACCTGACAATGCATAGAGAAGAGTTTGTGCTGAAACTTCATCAGGAACAGCTGAAGCAGCATCAACTGCTGAATAAGAATGCAGGAGGACAGATGGGGAGAGCTCTTGAAATTGTGTGGCCTGCCATGAGGGAGGTGAGGAGTCAGGTGAGAGGACAGATATAGAGTAGGTAGTAGAAAAAGCAAGGCTCTGGGGAAGGAAATGCACTCTCCTCTAACTTTATACAATGTGAAAGACTCAAGAGCAATATTGCTTTGTAGAACTTGATACCATTTCAAGAGTCCTCTTCAGACAAAAAAATCTGTAAGGGTTGGTTTTCGTGGACAGTGTAGTTGTGCACTGATGCTTGAATATCTTGAGAAATGACCTATAGTCATATTGGTCTATCATACATATTGGTGCATGTATGTTGCAAAGAGACATGAACTGATTCCTATAAAAGGAGATATTCAGTGAATGCTAGCTTTCAGTGATATTTGGTTTAATATCCTAAACAGAGTTATCAGGACTATGAATCTCTGTCAATTATCAAAATAAATTGGTGGTAGTCACAAATTAACTTTACCCATCTATCCAGTCTAGCAAAAACAGTCTTTTCCTAGTCCTGTGCTTAAGATGCACGAGATGTACTCAGGACACATGCTCATTTCTGCCCAGCTATTGTGCAAAGCACATGGTTATTGTTTGTCCACCAGCAAAAGAGAAATAAGATCTACTTCTGTTGTCAGGGATCTAGCTGCTGATTGGTAGAGACTGTATACCATTGGGAAATGTGTTAGGACTATCTGGGAATATAATATATAGAATAATGTAAGTACAATTTCTGTTGTACATTTATTTATGCATCTATTTCATGTTCTCAAGAGTCCTCATTTGAAAAATGTACTTATTTTTTTGTTTTGATTAATATAAACCGGGAAATAAAAACAATGAGTCATGTTTGTCATTTGGCTAATAACTGCCAGTTTGCTAGGCAGTTAGTAAATGTTTTCTCATTTAAATCTTAAAGAAACATTATCATTATTAGCATTTTGAAAATCAAGAGATCAAGTTCAGAGAGGTTAAGCAGTTCAAGGCTACATAGAAAGAAACTGTGACTGGCAAATAATTTAATCTTATTTGGAAATAATTACCATACTGTGTTAATTTCCACAAATGGTCATTGTGCATATGATTCTGTTCTGGGAGTGCATTAATAGAAATATTAGCAATTATGAGCAGTAGAGGTACCATCAACTAAGGGATTATAGCATTCTAATCACTAACATGCATTTGGCCATATGTACCACAAACTCACACCCACATTCTCCACAGACGCTAGTATCATTCAAGGTTACAAATCAAGCTAGGGCATTCTCTGTTCTAGCCAATGAAGGTCCAAGTCTTCAATGACTCAGTACTTTTTTCTTATATTGAAACTAGGACATTGTATCATAGCCTGAAAGTCTTGGCTTCTTTCACCAATCTTGAAACACACCAAGCTCCTTTTCTCCAGGAAAACAAAAAATCTAGCTACAAGATAGAGGCATGACAGACTTTATCGCCTTCTAGAAATTTTCTACAGTTTGCAGAACTACTCTTGGCACTTTAATGACTCCATATCAACAGGATAGATTTTATTACAACTGTTCACTTCCTGAAAATACTTTAAGAAATCAATAGCAATGCCAAATATGAAACACATTATATTGTGGAAACAATATTGAAGATCTCCAATTAATCTATTATCTAAGTGTGACTAGGACAGATATGGTTTTATTAGCTCCATTTCTTTCCATTTATTCTTATAAATATGAAACATTTCACTTTTTAGACTGATCTTGTTATTTATTCTGTAGCTGAGATAGACATGATACCCACTCACAATTATTTGTGATTATTTAGTATTCCTCTCCTGAAACGGAATACTATTCATTCATGAGCAGGATAATTCAGAAAAGGTGAAATCAATATTCTAGAATTTTATTTGAGTTTATATATTGTTTTGATTTAGTCCTCACTACATGAAAGAAAGGAAAGGAATATTGAGTATCTACTCCATGCGAGTTTTTTTTTTTCTATTTGACACAAATTAGAGTTGTATGGGAAGAAGAAACTCAGCCGAGGAATCACCTCTATTAGACTGGCTGGTGGGCATGACGATGGGTATTTCCTTAATTGCCAATAAGTGAAGAAGGGCCCAGAATAGGTGGGGCAATCTGTACACAGGTGGTCCTGTGTTGATAAGAAAAGCAGCCGAGAAAGTCCTAAGAAGTAGCCAGTAGCCAGTAAACAACATTCCTTTATGGCCACTGATACAGCTCTTTTCTTCAGGTTCTTGCCTTGAGTTCCTGTTAGTCTCCCTTGTTGATATATGATAACTTGTAAGCTGAAATAAACTCATTCCTCTCCAAGTTGATTTTGGTTAATGTTTTATCACAGCGACAGAGAGCAAACTAGTACATTGTTCTTCTTTCTCAAAGCTTAATTAAGCTAATATTTCAAAGAAGAGGAAATAAGTTTGTTTCAGAGGTTTTATAAATCTCTTAAAAGGAAAATTATTAGCACTACACCAGACCAGAAGATGAGAGGCACCATGTGTCCAGTTGATCAACAACAGTGTGTCTAGGTCTCGGTGCACCAGTCTGAAGACAGAGATGGCTCAGAAAACAGTGTCTGAAGAAAACTTACGTAGTTTCTCACTTCCAGTCACACATTCACAAAGCCTAGTTTATGTATCAGTGTTTATCAGATAAATTGGAAAGAATCGTATATGTGACCGAGAAAGGGTAGACAAACAAGCAGTTGCTGAGAAGGGATTTTATCAGCAGTAGGCAATATGGCAGAGAAAAGAACCATCGCTGATTTCATGTGGGAAGTGAAAGTATTTGTGAATAAATGAATACATTCTAGCTGAATAGAACTATCTTCATTGAAGGAGTATGATGTTGGAGGCTTTCTTTGACTTCTTCTTTTCTGCTCCTATGCTCGCTTGCAGCCTGTTAGGTGCTCACAACAGTGCTAAGGGAATAGGGTGCTCTACCACCCACCCACAAGCTCCGTTCCAGAAAAGTAAAAAAGAGGAGGGAGAGGTGAGGTTTTCAGAGATGCCACTGAACAAACTATAGATGTTTCCTCAGTGAAATACAGTCCATGGGATGGTCTTACTGGGGAAAGTGAAGACATTGAATCGCAATGTCATGTGTGTATTTGTAACATGGCCTGTGGCAAAGATTACTAGAAACATAAACTGAAAGTGTTCAGTTAAGCTTGCATCTCAAGTGAACGCAGAGTACTTCTTAATAAGTTCTATTTACCATTTGTAATATACATTAAGAACTTATTTATTGCTTATAAATCAGATTTAACTGACGGTCTTGTATTATTCTCAGAATGCTTTTCATTTCTTTTATTTTATTTTTTATTTTTGAATAAGTAAGAATATAATGAAAGTCACATTGTCTCTCATTTAGAGCTGGCTCTTAAAAATATTCTATGTAGAGTGGCATATTTTCTGGAGACCTTTGCTCACCATCAAGTCAGAGTTCTGAAATTGCTGCAACCAGAGGCTATCTCCAGGGACATGACATTTGGGACTTGGAAGACCAAAAGAGCATAGGAGATGAGGGTAAGAGAAGAAGGAGATAAGATATTAAGAGATGACTTAAAGGTCTCCCTGCTTCTGTCTTCCACATGGGGAACAATATGAGTACTCATTTCTTTCTCTCACAGTCATAGATTGCTAAAGAAAAAGTGAACATTGTGTTGTGCTTTTTACTCTTTCCTTAACCCCTGCTCTCCCACTTCCACAGCAGTCATCTCACCCTTTGTCCACTATCTACCTAAAGAACTTCTACATTGAGAAGACAGAGGAATCTCTACTGATAAAACACAACTCACATACTTAGAAAACTCTGCACTCGTCCTCAACTTTTATCTACATAGTTGGTATCTACTATATTATTTGCTAAAAATTATGGTGGTGAAATTGGTATTGTAGTACATGCCAACTAGCTTCACAGGCAGTCCCTATATAAGAAATAAAACACTAATAACAATTTAGGCATGCTTAAATACAGTTTCAGGCATTCCATCTTTTTTCATAAACACTAATTCTGGAAGTTGGGGTGGTAGCATATGCTTATAATTCCCTCACTCTGGAGGCTGAGACAGGAGTTCACAAGTTCAAAGCCGTCTTGGACTATAGTGTGAGACTGTCTTGAAAAACATTCTGAAAAAGGGCATCTTCCAACCCTTTAAAACTTCCAATTTCATTGCTATGATTAATGCAGAAACTTCCTTCTGTCTTTACAGATGGAGTGAAATTCTGAAAGTTCTAGGAGGGGTGACATCATTTGACTATCTGCCAGAGAGGTTTTAAAATTTATATCTAGTTTCTTCTTCAAACTTCTAACTTTTACTGAGGCAGAAGGTAGAGATCAGGGATATTTTAGAAAGTCTCTTGAGGATAGATTTCCCCTCTTGTCCCTGCCCGCTTATCCTCTGATAGCTCATATTTTAGCATTGAAAGGGTCTTCATTCCTCTATTCATGCTTAAGGCCTCTTGGCACCAGGACCTAATGGAATGGACTTTTAAGGGCAGGCTTTCACCATCGTGGGTTCATTAAATTGACTTGTAAAATTGGCATCATTGTGCCTTTAAGATGTCCCTGCAAGTGGACAGATGGCTGAGAAAACAATGCTGATGTGGCCCTTACTCAGGTAGATATATTCCTCCCACTAATCCTTTTCCTTGGGGAAGAAACAAGGCAAGCTGTTTTCCAACACATAACTAAATAAAATTGCTGCAAATTCTACCTACAGTCAAGCTGTTCTGACATTGATTCAACAGTCAGCAGTGTAGTAACAAACACAAGTTGCTATTTATTTTTGTTATAATTTAAAAATTAGCTACAGACTTTTATTTCTCATTTGGTATTAAATGTTATCTTTATTAATTAAAATACTTTAAAATAAGCAATTATAAGTTCCTAGGGACTTATAGATTGAGTGTCCATCTTCTTATTTGTGATGCAGAACAGATGCATCTATTCATAGTTTGGGAGAAGGAAGGTATACCTAAGTATACATTTCCACATTGTTTACATCTGTTTGTCAATTATCTTGTTTCATAATGTCTAAAACAAATAAGTAGATTAAAAGCATGACCAAAGACCTTGCTGTTTCTCAATTTGATTTTCTTGTGTTTTATTTAATTAGGTAACTAACCTTGTGGATGCACACACATACTACAGCAGGTACATGGACAGAAGACAACTTTTAGCATTTGATACTCTTTCCACTATGTGGATCACAAGGATCAAATTCATGTTTCATGATCCCAGCCTAAATCAGAGAAGCTTGTTGTTGCAGAGGACCTGGTTAATGCAGAAATTAAGCATTAGCCAAAGCGCCAAGAGAGTAAATGATGGAGTAGTTTACCCTGAGGAACAAGAACACTAGAGGAGAGGGATAGGAAAAAAAATGTAAAGGATGGGGCTCTGGGGAGCAAAAATTGTCTTCTGAACACAAAATAGCCATTGCATTCAATAAAGCATTGATACAATCATTTTTAATCAATAAAAACCAGGGAGTCAGATATTTGGGTAAGAACCTGAAGGATTAGCAGAGAAGCAGAGGAGAAACGACCAGTGACCTCCTCTCTGTCTCCTCCCTGAATCCAAAAGGGTTGTGAATCTTTCTAAGTTCAATCCTACTATTTCTTGTGTCTCTCTACATCCTCATTCCCCAAAACTTCTATGGCTAATTTTGGTCAGCTAGTAACTAGCTCTGCCCTCTGATTCAAAGTAAACAGTGGCAGTCTCAGGAGTGTCAGAGTGAGACCAAAATATCCCACAGTTCGAGATCTTACTGTTTCTATGGTTACTTGAAAAGACCTGTACTTCATATGATGAAATGTAGTCATCATGGGCTGGAGAGAAGCCATGACACACTATCACTCTCTGAGAGGTTGTTGGCAACTAATAGTCACTGGGATGAAGTTTGCCATTATCTTCAGTGGCATAGCCACCGTTAAAACGCACATGTTCCAGTAAATAACCTCCCACCCACATTTGTGCAAGTAACTCTAATTAGCTTCATTGGACTACACACACACAAAAGGTATGAAATTAGTACAGAGATTTATTGGAAAGGAGGATCTCAGGGAGAAAGTGGAGTAGAAGAAGAGGACGTGTAAATAATTAAAAAATGTTATACAAGTGAGAAGCTGTCAAAGAGTAAAATAAAAAGAAAAAAAGTAACTTTTTTCCCTCATTAAATAGAACAATACAGGATTCAGAGAGTACTAAGTGAGACTATGAAGAGTCAGTAATGGTAAACCACCATTATTGGTAAAGGGCAGTATCATGCATGATGGGGGTCTTATAAGAAAGGAGGCTAAGACCCTCTATCTGGGCCTAGGCTACTGAGGGCCATGTCCGGGTCTGTGGTTCTCTAGCGGCCAGGACTATGCGACTCCTATTGTGACGGAGCGCCATAGGGACGCCCAGGGTCAGATCAGTCATCTGGGTCCAGGTTGGTGTCCAAGGGCCAGGATGCATACAATCTGAGTGGCTGCTACTCAATGTCATGGTGACATCACGGTCAGAGATGCAGTTGAGGGCCATGTCAGGGTCCGTGGCCATACTGCAGCCAGGGTCTGTGCTGATATCCAGTGCACCTGTTACTATCGAAGTTTGTTCAGACACCCGAGATGGAGGACCATGTTGGGGTCTCAAGCCCATACTGCTGCTGGGGCAGTGGTGACATCTAGATCTATCTGCTGCCAAAGACCATGTCGGGGTCCATGGTCTTACCACAGCAGATGTCTGTGCTGAAGTCTCGTTCTTGCATTGCTACCAAAGGTCACAAAGAGACTCAGGGTTAGAAACACAACCTGAGGCCTTGGTGTTGTCCGGTAGCCATTCAGTCACCAGAACCATTTCCACCTGTTTGGCCATTTCTACCCAGAGCCAGGATTTGTCTGAGCCCAACATGCTGCCAAAGGCCATGACACGGTCCATGCTGAGCTGGTATTGCCCTTCGCTGGCCTTGAGAAAGCTGGTCTTGTCTCTTGCTGGACACTATAACAAGAGAGCTGGCCCCTGCATGTGAGAGAGATGGACCTCCCTCTTACCACAGGCCAGGGTGAGTCAACACTGAGGGAATGCATTTCATGGAGCCGACTCCATTTCCTTTTTGAGGCGGGTGCCCCAAGGGCCTTGACTGACCAGGCTGGTTACCACTCAGGCCCACAGACAAGCCTTGGGTTGACCCACCCAAACACCTAATCCATCTAGGACCTGCTGGAGTTTGAGAAGGGACTGGTCCTGTAGAACAATGCTCACAAGATCTCCAAGACTTGTGGCAACCATAAGATATCCCAGAGGAGTTCCTGTGAGTATCCAGTGATGATGTTGTACCAGAAAATAGAGGTCTTGAACCAGACCAGTGACTCACTGTAATGAATATTTGCAGTAAGACTTATGGGAAAAAGAGGTATGCTAGATGACACACTGAAGCCTCCAATGCCACCAGGACAAATGACAAGGTGTTGGAGAGGCAGGAAAGAAGGAGAAGCAAAAAGATTTTTCTGTTTGTGGTTTTTGTTATGTTTTGCTTTTGATTTCTGTTTGTGTTTGTTTTTGTTTGCTTGCTTGCTTACTTTGATTTGTTTCCTTTTGTGGCAGTGTGTAGCAGGGTTGAGAGAAGGATATGGGGGACCATGAGGTGAGCAAAATTGGGGTGCATGGTGGTAAACTCCCAAAGAGTCAATACAGAAGTTATATATAAAAGAGAAAGAAGACCAAGAAAGAGTAAAAATAAGGGGAGAAGAGGATGGGGTGTCCTAAAGGACCCATTGGAATTGAAAGAAGAGAATAGAGCAGGAATAGGTTATAAGAACGGTAGTGTGTATGAGGGAGATGAGGGGCATGGTGAATCTACTAAAACACATTTTTTACAAAAATACCACAAATATATGTAATTCCTTGTATACAATTAATAATCTTCCCACCTGTGTCCTCTATGAACCCTAATAATGACTAGCATGACAGGATATCTCTAATGGTGCAATAGTGGTGCTTCTGTCTGCACAGTACACAACACCTATCTAATTGGATGTAATGCAGCTCAATAGAATGTAATTCATGCCTGGTACTATAAACCTAGCCAACTACATTTGAATATTGAGCTCATGAATCTTAGAGGAGAACTTTCACAAAACAGTATAATATTAAATTATATTCTTAATGCTTAAATCTACAAATAATTGTAGCTTTCACCCTTATCAAAGATGCTTACTTGTGTAACATATGGAGACATTACAGCAAGTCACAGCTGTTGACAATACAGGTAACAATTGATTGTGGGGTACCAAGCTCTAGTTGGTAAATTTGTAACAGAACCCCTACACCCAAGGCTCAGAGAACATTGGAAAAGAGGGGCAGAAAGATTGTAAGAGCCAGAGAATCAGGAAGTCTGCTATAGGATGACTATATATATATATATATATATATATATATATATATATATATAATATCAACAACAGAGCTACCTAGATCAGACCTGAGTGATGGCAATACCAGTTGACAATACAACATGAAAGGGGGCAATCTAATGGTGCTCTGTTTCTAGATGAAGGCTAAAGGCAAGCAATAACTGCTGAGAAAACGATCTCAGGGATGAGAGATATATTATTCAATCCCAAGTGATCATCCCTAAACACATGTGTAAGAGCAACACCGAATGAACTCAGCAGGTTGTATTTATACATTTTGAGACAATTAAAATAATCACAGTAAGAACATTGAAAAGCAATGTCATGTTACAACTCTGTGTTTACTAACTTTAATTCCATATTTTAAAGGATACTAAAAATAACAGCTACCTCTAAACCGGCTTGATGAGGTATTCTAAATATTTTAGAAGGAGATACTGATTCCAAATGAGAATTCCCACATTGGTGTAATTGTCCTTATTTTCCATGTGGAGGTCGGATATAGTGATAAACAAGATCCTGGCCATACAGAGTTCTATGCAGAAAGACTCTGGTTGTGTCTCAGATGTGAACATCAGGAAAAGCATGCAGAATGAGGATATAATGAGAGAAAATATGTCCACAGAACTATACACTGTGTGTTTTTAAGGCTGTTATTAGAAAAAATGAAGCTTAATAATTTATAATTGATTATAGCATAAAAAGTTAAAGACAAGACAAATTCTTTGATGAAGAAAACATGGCATACCATGTTTTTGTGTATGTGAATGTGTGTACGCATGCGTGTGTATGCATGCAGAAGACAAAGAATAGTGAGAGTCTTCCTCTATTGTTCTTTAGTTTATATTTTGATATAGGGTCACCTTATGAACCAGAATTTATTATGTTCAGCTAAGCTGATTACCCAAAGAACTCTCTGAATGTACCTGTCTTTGTCCCTTAACCCTGGATATTGAAGATTTGAATTCAAGTCCCCATACTTTCACACCTGAGAGCCACTGTCCCATTTCCTCACTTTCTCCCATTTTTCCTTCATATCAAATAGTAACATAGCATTTTTAGTTAACTATAGATAAATGAATCCTTAAAAAATGTACTATATGATCACAGTACTTAATACAGTAAAATATTGTGCATATGTGTAGGCCAGGAGTGTCTCACACACCCTTTGTATACAGTGAATGATAATAGGTTTCTGTAAACTGTCTCTTTTTGAACCATCTAATGATGTATTTTACTGAAGTTATTATTTGTTATAAATAGGAGTAAGCAACAAGCAGTAGAGAAAAGTTTCTAAGATAAATAGGAGAGAAATGAGAGAAATTTACTGAATGAAGAAAGCCCAGAATTCAGGAAAAAAGTGAGCCAAGATGTAAATGAAATATACATATAGAGTTCTCCTTTGTAAATAGAGTTTTTGAACAATAAGCAATAGAATTAAATTTGATGTATGTGTGTGTGAGAGGGGAGGGTTAAGAAAAAACATTTTCAAAACCTAAAAAATAATAAAATATTACACATTTAAATTTTCCTAAGGTCCATTAAAATTAGTAAGCATAAAGAATTTTTAAAACACATTGATAGTTGACAGATAAAATTTGTGTATATACCCTGTGTAGCAAGACAACTATATCTACGAAAAGAGAAAAGCAGAATATTTCATTTTTAAACCTAATTCCCATTTCTCAGAGGCAAATTTGGAACTCTTAAAAGTTTTCGTGTGATAATAATCTACAACTGTATACTCTCAGTATTGCTTTGCTATTTCTAGATGAGATTTGGTGCTAAATAGTATATAAATGCTATACTATTTAGCATCATGAGACTGGGCCATCTTATCTTCTTCAACAAATCTTCTTACTTTCCTCCTTTTCATAGAATGGATCTGCTCCCATTCCCTCCTCTCTCTTCCTATCCTCTCCCATGACCCCATGCTCCCAATTTACTCAGAAGGTAATATACAGCAAGCCAACAGCCAACATCAAGCTAAATGGAGAGAAGCTCAAAGCGATCTCACTGAAATCAGGAACAAGACAAGGTTGTCCACTGTCTCTATATCTATTCAACACGGTTCTTGAAGTTCCAGCTAGAGCAATAAGGCAACAAGCAGAGATCAAGAGAATACACATCAGAAAAACAGAAGTCAAACTCTCAGTATTTGCTCATGATATGATAGTATATGTAAGTGACCCCAAAAATTCTACCAGGGAACTCCTACAACTCTTAAACACCTTTAGTAATATAGCAGGTCACTACATTCTTAAGTATGGTACACCATTTTCCATGTTCTCTGTAAGAAGTTGAATTTTTGCTTTATGGCAGCACTTTCAAATTATATAATGATATGAATAAGGATTTTTCTCCATTTGCATACTGAGGCATCTGTGTGTTTGTTCATTTTGAAAGCGCTTATGAAACTTTTAGTTTTTCTGTTCTAAGAATTACTACCACTTGGCTTGCATTGTAATGGATCACACCGAACTTTCTTTTAAGTTTACAATTTGTTCCATCTTTGCCTTTAGTGCCTCTTCTGAGAGGTTTTGTTAATTCTATTTGTCAGTGCTTTTTAATATTTGGCTATCTCAATTTTAATTTTAAAAATGTTATTTTTTTGGTCATTGTGCGTCCTTTGTAGACTCATGTTCTCACCTTGTAGTCAGACTACCCTCTCTGAAAAAATAGGCTTTTTATATATTTTTTCATTTTTTTATACTGAAATATTTTCACTCAAAAATATTTTCTATTTTACTTTCCTGGAAGGTTTTCATTAAGGAATTTTTCTTTTCAAAATGTTTTTGGAGGTGTGCTAATACAAGCATGGAACTGAGAAATTCATAAGAAGAGGGATATTGAATACACAAAATTTCTCTTGGATGGTTTTCATATTTCTACATCTGCTACCAAATTATAATTCATGTCCCAAAAATTGTCATATTATTATTATTATTTGTTCTCTCTAGAAGTAAAAATGCAGATTTATATGTGATAGGAAATGGGTAAATATTAGTTACCTAATTTAGGGAAGTAATAAGGAGTTTAAATTTTTTAATAAAACCTTTTTATTTTTATTTTTTATGTAGGTTTTTACCTGAGTATATGTATATGTAGCACATGGATTCCTGGTTGCTATGGAGACAGGACAGGAGCTGCCACTGGTCTGAGAACTCAAACCCTCCTTTGCAAGGGAAGCATGTGATCTTAACCACTGAGATACGAGCACTTGGACATAAAAATCAAACTTTCCGCAGCGTAGTACTCCAATGTGAATAAATTCCACAGTTTCTTCATCCATTCTTCCACTGAAGGACATCTAGGTTGTTTCCAGGTTCTGGCTATTACAAATAATGCTGATATGAACACAGTTGAACAAATGCTTTTGTCATATGATAGGGCATCTCTTGGGTATATTCCCAAGAGTGGTATTGCTGGGTCCAGGAGTAGGTTGATCCCGAATTTCCTGAGAAACTGAAACACTGATTTCCAAAGGCTATCATTGGTGTTTTTGATTTTAGCCATTCTGACTGAGCTCCCAAGGTCCCAATGAGGAGCAGAAGGAGGGAAAACATGAGCAAGGAAGTCAGGACCACGAAGGGTGCACCCACCCACTGCGACAGTGAGGCTGATCTATAGGGAGCTCACCAAGGCCAGCTGGACTGTGACTGAAAAAGCATGGGATAAAACCGGACTCTCTGAACATGGCAAACAATGAGGGCTGATGAGAAGCCAAGGACAATGGCACGGGGTTTTGATCCTACTTTATGTTCTGGCTTTGTGGGAGCCTAGCCAGTTTGGATGTTCACCTTCCTAGACATGGACGGAGTGGGGTGGACCTTGGACTTTCCACAGGGCAGGGAACCCTGACTGCTCTTTGGACTGGAGAGGGAGGGGGCGAAAAGTGGGGAGAAGGGGAGAAGGTCAGGAGGAGGGGGAGAAAGATGGGAGGCTGGGAGGAGGCGGAAACGTTTTTTTCTCAATAAAAAATTAAAAAAAAATCAAACTTTCCACCAATGCTCCATTCTTTAGTCATAGTAGCAATATGCATTATCCACGGAAAGTGTGCATCTCATCAGCCTCTGCATTCTGAATCTGGGGATTCCTTTTTTTTTTTAACTGTCTTTTTAGTAGCTCACTGGAGAAAATGGTAGATAAGAAGTCATATTAATATATTTAGCTAGAAGCTTATGCATTTTTAACTTCAAAATAAAAGAAGTCCCAAATTGTTGGCCCAGAAACTGCAAGAAAAAAGAAGTCTGTATCACTTTGAACAAGTGACTCCTCTTTCCCTCCCTTAATAGCACCAAACTGGTTATACAATACAGCCTTGTCAGTTCTGAAATCGTATATACACTAGCCACAGTGGAAAGAATCAGGAGGTTGTATTTATATATTTACATACACACACACACAAAACACATGTACACATGTAACAAAAATAATAGAGAAGAGGATATCTCTAGTGATATTTTATTTGTATTTTAATAAATAAAGCTTGCCTGAAGATCAGAATGCAAAGCTAAACCACTAGAGGTCAGAGAGTGGTGCCACACACCTTTCTTTAAACCCAGGAGACAGAGGCAGATGAGATCATCTTTTGTGAGTTCAAGACTATATAAGATTGATCCAGAAACAGATCCAGGCGGTGGTGGCTCACACCTTTAATCTCAGTACTTGGGAGTCACATACCTTTAATTCTAGCACTAGAGAGGTAGAGGCAGGAGTGGATATGGCTTGGTAGAAAGAGGTATAGAAAGGGGAAGAGACAGGAACTCACTGGAGTGTGAGTCTAAGGTTTCGTGGAGACACAGTGCAGTCTAGGCAGTCTGAGGATCACTCCTTCTGTCTGAACATTGGTGGAGGGAAAAGGTCTCTTTAGTGGCTTTTTGCTATGCTTCTGGGATCTTTAGCTTTAACCCCCATGTCTGACTCTGGGTTTTTATTAGTAATGCTACAGAGAGGGAATGGGGCAAGTGAAGAGTTTCAGGAGAGAGGAAAAGGGGAAGTGAGGTGATTACATTTCCAAGACAACATGAAATTAGCAGGCAAATGGAAGGAACTAGAAAAAAATCATCATGAGTGAGGTAACCAGACCGAGAAAGACAAATATGGCATGTATTCACTTATGAAGGAATATTAGTTATAAAGTAAAGAAAGGATAACCATGCTATAATCCACAGACTCAGAGAGGAAGGCTCAAGGGGATTCTTGCATCTCCTTGGGAAGAGAATGGATTTGTGGGTGGACTGGGGGCAGGTGGTGATGGAAACATAAGGTATCAGGCAGAGGATGGGGGAGAGTACTGAAAGAGATGGTTGAAAAAGAGGGGCATTTCAGGGTGAGATAGAAACCTAGTGCAAGAGAAAGTCCCAGGAACCTAGAAGGATGACCTCAGTTAAGACTCCTAGCAACAGGTGATACATAGCCTGAACTAGAAAAAAAAAAAGAAAGAAAGACAATGTAATGAAGGCTGAAGCCTAACAATATTTTGTTATAATCATAGATGGGTGCCTAGCTCAACTGTAATTAGAGAGGCTTCATCCAGAAACTAACGGAAATAGATACACAAACCCACAGCCGACATTGGGTGGAGCTCCAGAAATCCTGTGGAAGAGGGGAAGAAAGCATTGAAGGAAAGAAATCAGTCAAGGACATCACAAGAAAACCCACAGAATCAACTAAGCAGGACTTATAGGGACTCACAGAGAATGAACCAACAACCAGAGAGCCTGCAAGGGACTGACTGATCTAGGTCCTCTGTGTATATCTTACAGTTGTGTAGCTTAGTCTTCTTGTGGGACTTCTTACAGTGGGAGCAGGGGCTGTGTCTGATTCTTTTGCTGGCATTGGGACCCCATTCCTCATACTGGGTGGCCTTGTCCAGCCTTTATAGGAGGGGAAGTTCTTAGTCTTACTACAACTTGATATTGGGTTGATATCCATGGGAGGGCCCTTTTCTGAATATAAAAAAAGGAAGAGAGGATGAGGGGGTAGAAGGGAGGAATTGGAGAAGAGGGGGGAAGGGAAACCATGGTTGGAGTGTAAAAATATGTAAATAAAAAATTTTAAAAATTAAAATTATATAAATGTAAGGCAAGCTTTGAATTCCCTTAGCAATGTCTTAATGACTCTCTTACCCTTCACATCTCACCTTTGATTCTTAGATAATGTAGGTCTCCCCCTAAATTTCTTGATTAAATGGAATGATTGTGTCAAGCCCTTTGTTTCCAGTTAAGTCACATTTATAGGTTCCTGAGGAAAATGCTTTGCCACAGAATAACATTAGCAGAGTTTGGCATTCTGCCATTGGGTAATGGGATGCACACTTTGTGTCTAGAAGGCTTTTAAAGTTTCACAAATCCTCATTAAAATGTAAATGTCTGAGGATGGGATCAGCTCTTAAGCTATTAGCAATTACTCTGATCAAGAAAGTCCAGAGCCAGAGGGAAGTGCAGCTGATCACAAAGAATGACCTTTAACATCCTCGAGAGTTTTGTTGGGAACGTTTATGTCATATTGCTCTAATTTAGTCATTTAGTTTTTTTGGCAATCCTTTGACTTTGCTTTTGTGCTTCAATATTTCCAACTTTGGTTTCTGGTCTTTTTGTGGAAATCTTCTCTGCTGTTCCTTTTCTCTCTTGAACTGCATACTACTTAGGTGTTTGGAAGTTAAGATGTATTCCAATGCTTTTTTATTTACAATTTTGTATTTTTAATTTTTTTTATTTTTGAAATTATAATATAATTACACAATTTCCTCTTTCCTTTTCTTCATTCAAAATACTTTCCTGTACCACCCCTCTCCATCACTGCTATCTTAAATTTATGCTCTCTTTTTCTTTAAGTTTTGCTGTTGTTGTTGGTGGTGTGTGTATGTGTATGTCCCTAAATATGTAAATACAACCTACTCGTCACTATAATGTTTGTATGGATATTTTTTCAGGGCTGATCATTTGAATTGCAATACCAATTGGTATGCTCTTCCCTGGGGAAGACTATTTCTCCCAGCCTGCACATTCTTTAGTCTCTCATGGGACTTGGTTTAGGCTTAGGCCTCATAATTTTCTCTCCTTCCACATCAGCACATAGGATGGTATCATCTTGTTCAGACCATGAGTAGGCACTTCATGGATGGAGTCTTTGACACTGGGTTTTGCTGTCTTCTATCTCAGCCAGCAGTGACTTGTCAGTGAGTTCTACCAGATTACTGCTGAGCTCACTACTTTTTCTATTTTCTCTTCCTGGATCAATATTTCCACAGATGAGCTACATTAATTTATCACTGAATACAGATGCTTGGTAAGACAGAACTCTGACTCTGGGTTAGTGTACTCTCTTTTAAAAATAACCACATTACAAGGTCAGCATAAATAAAATGACAACTGGAAAGTCCAGCTGAAAGTAACCACGATAACAAAGGGTTAACTTGAAGCGTTATTAATGGGCAGCGCAGAGGACTCAGTGAAAGTGGGACCTGATTTTGAATGCCCAAGGCAAAGGTACAATGGAGCTGCAGTCCCAGTGCAGCAAAAGAGGTGGGAGGCAGAGGTCAGAGGAGTTCACACCAGCTTGGCATGTACAGTGTTAAAAACAGAGAACCTGACATTAGTGAAGATGACTGACACCTGAGATTGTCCTCTAGCTGCCACATACACACCACAGGATGAAAATGTGCACACTCATACCTAAGAGCATGCATACACATACACAGACACACACAAACACACACACACAAACATACATGATAAATAAGACATAATAAAAATGTCGCTGAAGATGACTTATCAGGTGCTCCTGCGGAGGATCCACGTTTGGTGTCTAGCACTGACATGGTGGCTCAGTACCATTTGTAATTCCAGTTTCAGGGGATCCAACATCCTCTTCTGCTCTATGTGGGCACCAGGCATGCATATGGTGTACAACATACATATAAGCAAATATACACAAAATAAAATAAATCTTTTAAAATAACAAAAACATTATTAGCAACTAAATACTGAATACTAAATC
This sequence comes from Microtus pennsylvanicus, assembly GCF_037038515.1. NCBI lineage: Eukaryota > Metazoa > Chordata > Mammalia > Rodentia > Cricetidae > Microtus > Microtus pennsylvanicus. The sequence goes on along the minus strand of NC_134581.1, from coordinate 113,469,609 downwards.
CATTATGGAAGTGTTTCAAATTGTAAAATTCTTGTCTGAGGGGGTATATCCAGTCTCTCAAGCCAGTTGCTTTAGATACGAGAAAGCAAAGTACCAGTATGTTTTTATATCTTATAGTCATAGTTTCCAAAAAAGCTTTTTTTAAAATAATCATTTTTATGCTCCCTTTGGAAAATGGAAAACTGCTGTGTTCCAGTCATTTAACTGAAAGTCCTTCTGCAGCTGTCTTCTCTGCTGTATCCCTCCGTGCCTTTCATGTAGAAATGGTTTTCAAGGAAGGCACACTTCCCACCCATTCACGAAAGACGAGCAGTTTTCATGGAAGCCATTAGTCTGCTGCCAGCAGACTAAAAAAAAAAAAAAAACTGATTAATCATCCATAAGAAATTTACGTATTTTTGTGGTACTTCACTGCTTTACTCTAGTTATTGCTTGTTAGCTGCAACTTATTTGCCCCCTTGAACTGCTAACAATTCCTATCAAGGCTTTCTTATTTCTACTGGACAGTCACTTTTCTGTGACTTAACTAGAAATCATTTGTTTCTTTTACAGTAGAAAGACCATATTTTAAGAAATCAGTTGAGTAAGTGTGCTGGTTAGTTTCTAAGGCCAACTTAACACAACCTGAAATCACCTGGGAAGAAAGTCTTAATGAGTAATTATCTAGATTAGATTGTCCTCTGAGCACATATAAGGGCTATTGTCTTGATTGTTTATTGACATAAGAAGTTAAGCCAATGATAGGTGGCCCTATTCCCTGGGCAGGGGTGGATGTGGGTGGGATTGATTGGGGTCATGAAGTGGGAGTCTTAGGTAATATGAAAAGAGAAAGCTATCTGAGACCAAGCAAGCAATGATGGCTTTGTTCTCCTTGACTCTTGACTGTAGGGTTGTGATATGACTAGCTGTTTGAGTTCCTGCTTTACCTTTCTCTTAGTGATGGAATTAAGCCAAATAAGCCCTTTACTTCCCTAGGATTTTTTTTTTCTGCATATGGGTAGTTATTAAAACAGCAGAAGTAAAACCAAAACAGAAAGAAATTCTGCTTTCTTTCCTTTAAATATAAACCTGTCATTTTCTGTTATGGTTGAATGTACATGTCTGCTTTTTAAATTGCATGGCAATGAGACATTTGATGTTTATAATATTATGTTTTTATGGGAGAAAAACATCTTTAAATCACAATATGCACTCTAATAATCAGTTTTATATTCTTCAAAGTCATGTCATTATAAAAGGTTATATCTTGTGAAGCTATTAACTAGAATTTAAACAATTACTTTGTGAATAATGTGTGATTTAAGCTTTAAATAAACTATGTGTGTCATGTGTGATTTAAGCTTTAAATAAAAATGACAGGCAGTAAATGGTGCACACTATGATAAATTTAACCAGATGTAGCATATGAGTAGACAGTTAACGTCCTTCTTGTTATCCCTCAAATGTACCTATTGACTTTTTTTGGATCTCAGAAAGGTCAAAAATACAAGAGAGCTATTCTCAACTGCAACCTTTAAGAAAATAATAGCCACTGTGCTGTATTTCTTTTGGTATGGCTTCAATTAGAATCACCTATCTGTCCAACCTGCCAGCTCAAAGCTTTTTTGACACTTTTTTTTTTTTAAAGAAAAACTCATTAGGAGTTCAAGAACATTCCTTATTTGGAAAATACACAATGTGTGCTGCTTAACAAATTAAAAGAGAAATTATGATGAAATAGCACTTCAATTTATTTAGCTTTTGTGAACATTCTTCTAAACTATTGCTCATAAGATCCTATTGATTTAATTACTTCAATTATGCCTTAATGTAGTTAAGACAAATAATTAACTTTTCCCTGAGGTTTAGTTTCACATTAACAGTGTAATAAATGGCCTTTGTTATACTTTATTAACCGTGATAGTATTATCTAAAAGACTCACATATTTCAAAGACTGTGAGAATATATGTACAATAAAGATAAATTGATATATGCAGGTAAGCATAAAATAATTACCCAAATGAATATTCAGACTTCACTGAGATAATTAATTTAAAGCATAAGTACTTCAATCTTCTGTAATGTAGAACTGATAACATCTCCCTTACATCCTCATGAATTTTTAACTTCCACATAGATGCTCACATGAGTACCATCTGAGAGCTGGGAAGTGAAGAGGTCAGTACACAAACCCATTAAATGTAAAATAAAACCTATTTTCATACAAGACATAACTAGACTATACAATAAACATATTAAAATACACATAGAGATGCCTATTTTTTGAGACCTGGTTGATGGCTTTTTTTTTTTACTGGAAGAACTTGTCTAAATATTGCAATAATACACCACTGTAATGTAAGGTCAAAGATAAAATATACCTAGTTAAAGTCTGTGCTGATAAATGACATTATAAAATGCCGGAGTGTCTGTGTGTGCATGATATATGTACAACATTAGAGAACACTTAAGCTCGTATTTTAACTCATTTAATAAGCCTATTCTAAATTATCAAAATATGGTTATCATTTAATAATCTACTTTGAAAGAAGCTAATAAAATAAATGTTGATATTTCAATAATTAATCTTGGCAACAAATCAACTTGTGGGATATATTTTGCTAAGGAATATATTCTGTATCATTTAAAAGGAAACAATCCCAGTAAACAATGAAGTAGTGGTCAATATTTTAAAGTATAAGTTTCTGATTGAATTAGTAAGCAACAACCATATGCTGAACAGAAAACAAAATATCTCTCTGATAATAATCAGCCAAAAAATACTAATAGAAGTTATGGCTTTTATAAGATTTTTGATAATTTTTTGAGACAAGATCTCATGTATCCAAGTTGCCTTAAACTCACCTTGTAGCCAAGAATGACCTTAAATTCAGATCTTCCTGCTCCTGCATGCCCAGTGCTGGGCTTATAGGCTTGTACCCCCTTGCCTGCTTTCTGTGCAGCTTGAATTCAAGCCATGTTTCTGACACTTGATTGCATGTCAGATAGTTTTCTTTATCCTGCTCCTAGAGCAGAGTTAGCTCCTTCTTTCCACATGTTGCTAACTGAGCTCCTTGAGAAATTAACTAAACCCTAGTGCTTATTCTTGATTAGTTATTACTGTATGCTTACAGATCTTCATTTTGGTTAGCATTTGGTTACTACAGAGGTTTTTCAGTCTAAGTAAAACTAGCAGCCTTCCTAGGCAGGAGAGGAAAGGAGAGGTTTTCCTCAGCATCTCCTCATTTGGTTCTATTATTCTTGGTCTATTACCAATTGGATTCTTGCTCATCAACCTTCAGTTTCCCCAGTCATTTGTTGCTTCTTTGCTCTGTTCTCCCATAGGCAACCTTGGGAGCGCTCATGTTTTGGGATGTAAGTTTCTTTGAAGGCGTTGACTCAACTAACAAATAACCTTGATATGGATGTCCTTACCCTTCATATGGACCCCTGCTAACTCAATCCCTTCCTTTTAGCCCCACTAATTGCCTGCCTTGTCCTTCTTAAAATGGAAGCATGGATTCTGGCCTTCTGCTAGTCTGCCTGCCATTGCTTTGTGGCTCAAATCTGGGGATCATTCTCTCTGTGATACAAAGAACACTTCAGCTATAAGTAATACCTTGTGATGAGAAACAATGGCTCCCAGTCTCATTTTCATCAAAATATACTATAGAAATGACTGTCTTTGTCCTAAGCTAAATCAGCTTTCCCAAAGGTTATTTTTCTTTCCCTTCTCTCTCTGGATCACCAACAACAATGAGATTACATTGTAGACAATGAATAGTGATGGATGGGAGTGACTATTGCTGATCTCTCAGTTTTCAAGGGAAAACTTCTGCTTTCTCTTCTCCCACTGGGGATGAACAAGAAAGCCAAGTCTCTGTGTTGATCCCAGGAGTCATTTTCCTCATGAAAAATAACATAGGAAAGATTCTCCAGTTTTGACCAGATTTGCCTATGTACTATTATTAGAAAGCTTCACTTTCATTCAAACACGATTTTCTGCAGTCAAGCATGTAATCTAATGGCCACTGTTAGAGTGCTTGTTTGTGCGCTCTTGTGTTATTGAAGTAAAACTTAAGTACCTGTGAATCAAATTTTTTGCAAGTTTATTTTGTTGTCCTGTAGTTTAGCACAATTTAGGAGTTAAGATTCCAATCTATTTACCTTCACAATGCTAAAATCTATTTACTTTAAATAAATGGATATTTAAATATATCAACATTTAGACTATTTCTTGATCTTCTTTTAGTTTTATAAAACAAGATTTTGTTTTTTTTTCAAATTTTCTTTTATTCCTAAATTCATCCTCTGAAATTTTTTTCTTGGATTTTTTGTTGGATTTCATTATCATAAATTTTTATTATAATTTTATTAGTAGCATGTAGTGATATTTTGTTTATGTGTTAACAAATAAACGTGCCAGAAGGTCAGAGTACAGAACTAAACCACTAGCAATCACGGAATGGTAGCACAAACCTTTAATCCAGGATTTGGGAGACAGAATGTAGATATTTCTATTAGTTCATGGCCACCCTGAAATGCACAAGATTGAATCTGTCTGAAAGAGAAAAAGCTCACCCAAAGTTGATCTCAGCACTTGGGATCACACTCCTTCAATGCCAGCACCAGGGAACTGGAGACAGAAGTAATGTGATTCGGTAGAAAGAGTGGACTATAACATGGAAGGAGACAGGAACTCAGTAAGTCTGAGGTTTGGTGGAGACAGTTGCAGTCTGAGGAGACAGTCAGCACAGGATTTCCCCACTTCGTTCTGAGCACTGGTAGAAGAAAAAGATCTCTCTACTGGCTGAACTGATTCTCTGATCTTCAGCATTAACACATATATCTGACTCTGGGATTTTATTATTAATACCAATTAGAATTCTTGCTAGACTAGTTAAATGAGATTTCTGTTGCTATTTCATGTCATATTTACTTAATGATTGATACTAACTGATTAAGTTTCTGGATTGACTTCTTATATAATATATCTATCTATCTATTTATTAAAGATGCCCATTCTATATTTTAATATATGCTTTATTATTATAGCCTAAAATTCAGAAGGTCATATGTGGAAGGAAACATTTTTTATTTATTCACATACATTTTGGCATTCATTTTAAAACTAAGAAATTTTATTACAGAGCTATTGGAATCTTAGGCAAGGCATGTTTAATTTTATTACAGAGCTATTGGAATCTTAGGCAAGGCATGTTTAAATTTGTAAAATATACACTTACTACAGTTCTTTTCTAAATAAGTATTTCATAACCTTGTGTACATCTTGGGCTTCTTTTTCTGTACAGTGTGTTGGGTTTATTTTGTGATTCTTGCTTCGTTTAACAAAATCAAACATGAACATTTATATTGTAAGAACAAAGGCCAAGGCAAAAAAAAAAAAAAAACCAAAACAACAATCCCCAAAACTATGAGTTCTTCTTAAGACAAACTTTTCAGAGTTCCAACCATATACATTGACCGAGATGTATAACTTAAATGTTAAGATGTTCAACTTAAATCTTTTTAAAATGCTGAGAGGAAAGTCATGCTCCATGAGGCACATAAGCAACAATTTTATAATAAAAGTGAGCATTTCTTTTGATATAGTTTTTATTTCCCATGTATTTAAGCTTTAAGTATTTACTGATCATTAACTTTTTCTCTTGAACTTCAAAACCTGATAGAGAAATGAGAACACTGACCTCATTCACTTTCCACATTTGATACTCATTGAAGGGAGTTGGATGTTTTTCCCAGTTTGGAAATGTATGACTAAAATGAGTATTGCAGTACATGAGCTGTTTACCATGGAAACTAGTTTTGTTTACAATTTCCAAATCTTGGTCATTGCTGCCAACACACATAACAAACACCACAGCTTACCCACACTGCTGTGGGTCTTGGGAGAAGATTTTAAAATAGAACAGATTTAAGATCTTATTTATTGAAAGTACCTACATAAATGAATTCATATAGACAAACAAGAAAGTTGACTTTGACAAGCGAACTATACTATATTTGATTTTAGGATAGTGGATAAGCTAGATGAATGAATTAAGTTATTAAATTGTATTGCAGTGAACAAATATTATAGTAAAAAGAGGATTTGACTCACAGTGAAATTCCAATGAAAGAAATTGCTCTACAAGTTCATTAAAATGATGTAGGATATCAATAAGTCACTATATTCAACCTGGATATGTTTGTTGATTATGCTTATTAGAATCAGGTTTCTCTGCTAAGATCAAAAACACAGTGACATCTGATGATGGCAAGGATGTGGAATAAGGGGAACACTCCTCTGTTCTGGAATATTTGTTTAACCAGGCAAGGGTATGTTACATTTGTTTATGCTGCGTTTGTTTAGAAATGTAAGAATACGTGTTAAATTATGTAAAGATGTGTTGCATTTGTTTCAGCTTACCTGCGTAAGGCACTTGATTGGTTTAATAAAGAGCTGAATGGACAATAGGTAGGCAGAGAGAGGGATAGGTGGGGATGCCCAGCAGAAAGAATACATAGGAGGAGAAATCTAGCTTCAAAAAAGAGAAGAGAAGAAAACAGAAGAGAATGAGGAGGAGAGGGGAACATCCAGGGCATGAAGCCAGGCAGCTGCAAGCCAGCCCTACATGAGAGCCAGAGAAAGTAAGATATGCAGAAGGAAAGAAAGTTAAAAAGCTATGAGGCAAAAGGTAGATAAACAGAAGCAGGCTAATTTAAATTAAAAGAAATAGCCAGAAAAGTGCTTAAATTAGGTCGAGCATTCAAAACCACTAAGAAGTTTCCAGCAGATTGGTAACAAAAAAATAAAATAAAATAAAAACAAAGAAAAAAAGAAAAAAGAAAAAAAAGCTGTTATACTCCTCCATTGCTGATAGCAGTGCAAACATGTATAGCGACTTTGGAAATAAATATAATTCAAGATTCAGCTATATGACTCATGGACACATAACCAAAGGATACTTCTTCCTAGGACAGTGACACTTACTCACCTATGTTCATAGCAGCTATATTCATAATAACTAGATGTCCCTCAACTGAAGAATGGATAAAGAAAATATGGTATATATACACAGTGGAGTATTACTCAGCTCTTAAAAACAATCTCATCATGAATTTTGCAGGCAGATATAAGTAGAAGTAAATCATCCAGAGCAATGAAAGACAAACACGGTATGTACTCACTTATAAGGGATATTATCTATAAAATGAAAGATAATCATGGTATTCACAGACCTAGAAATGTTAAGTAATAATGAGGGTCCAAAGCAGTATACAAGGATCTCTCTGGGAGGGTGAAATAGAATAGATACCACGAGAGTACTGGGTGGCAGTGTAGGGAACAGGAAGGTTTAAGTAGAAGTTTATGTAATCCTATGGAAAAAGGGGATTCATAACAGTGGGAGAAGGGTTACTAACTTATGTGACCTACTTATGTGACCCTTTTCCTCTTAACTGGATTCAGCCTTGATGGAATAGTGTGTACCTGGTCTTTATTGTAGCATATTATGCCATATTTGGTTGAAGTTCCTAGGAAGTCTGCTCTTTTCTGAGGTGAGATGGAGGGGGGTCTGGACCTGGGGTAGGGAGAGGAGAAAAGTGGGGGGAAGAGACTAGGGGGAGAGTGTAACATGATGGCTGGGTTCTTTGGGGTTTTTGTACTGCCTGGTCCCCCAGCCATTTAGTCCCAGAGAAAACCACACAGAATTCTACATGGATCATAAACTGATTGGCCCATTTGTTCAGTCTTCTAATTAGCTCTTATAACTTATACCAACCTATTATTCTTCTTCTTTTTTTTTTTTCTTTTTTTTTTTTTGGTTTTTCGAGACAGGTTTTCTCTGTGGTTTTGGAGCCTGTCCTGGAACTAGCTCTTGTAGACCAGGCTGTCAACCCATTATTCTTATCTAACAACTTGGCTCCATACCTTTCTCAGCTGGGGAGCACACATCTTGCTTCTTCGGTGGTCCGGGCATGAATGGGAGGAATGGGCTTCGTCCTTCCTAGAATTCTGTTCTCATTGCCCCGCCTCTACTTCCTGTCTGATTGACCCGCCTGTACTTCCTGCATGGCCAATCAGCATTTATTCAAAACATGATTGACAGAATACAGACAATTCTCCCGCACCAGGAGAGGAAACTGCAGTTGGGATGCAATATATGAGAGAATAAATAAAAAAGAAAAAAAAAAACAGGCTTCTCTGAAGGTGGTGCGAATCTGGCAGTTTCTTTTGCATGGATTCTCAACTACAGAACTCACCATTTGCTGAATCTCCTGCTTTGCTTCCTCAGAGTAAGTCTGAATTATTTAAGTCACTAAAAGAAACATCAATGCTTGGTACATGGCAGCAACCAGAAATTTGGTAATAAAAGCAAAATAGTCGATTCTAACTCTCTAAGTCATGGCTTTCTAGTATACTGTGGTTTTGTTTGTATATTTTACTGAGGATGACATATATCTCAGTCTTACAAATGACTGCAAAGTTATCTACCATTTTCTCTACCTTACTGTCTCCCTCCCAATTAAAATCTCTCCACAGTGTTTTTATTCTCTAACTTTAAAGCTCCTCAGTGGATTGCCATTATCCTTAAGATAAAACACAGATGCTTTGAGTATTCCCTTATTTAATTCTCTCCCTGTTTTTTCTATTCCCCTAAGCACATACCTCATGTGCTCACACATTCACACTGATTCTCTCAGAACTGATTTTCATCAGTGAACGTGTGACTGTGCACATACTTGCTGTCCTAGTTACAATTCTCATTGCTGTTCCAGAAATACCCAGCAGGAACAATTCAGAGGAGTGAGAGACTCTCTCTGCTCACAGTTTCAGAGAGATTGCCGTCCATCTTGGCAGTCTCTTGACAGTTGTAACCTGAGGCTGTGCTGTTTACATGTACCAAACAGAAAGCAGAGTCTGCTAAGAAAAAAGGTGGGCCTAGTGCCCCACCTCCACCAGTCAGGCTTCTTCCTGATGGCCACATTCAAAGCCCACACTAAGTAACCCATCTGCACCAGTCAGGCCCTGAAATAACTACAGCCAGGGATCAAGCATTCAAACCATGAACCCATGGTGGTGCTTTGTATTTAAACTATAGACATGGTTACTATTTCTTTTAGGAAGACATCTACTTCTTAGGACTCTTTGCAAGGCTACCCAGACTTAGCCTTCGTATGAGTTTATGCTGTTCTCTCTTTCCCTTATCATACACCTTTCACACCACTGGAAAAGAATCACTTACACAATTAACTTATTTTCTCACTCTAGACTGTGGTTCTTAATGGTTTCTGATATGATGAACATATTTAGCATTCCAGTGAGGTCTGCAGTCTTTATTTCAGAACAATGCTTTTAAAAGTAGAAAATAAACTACACAGGGTTACAAAAAAAAATCACTTCTGAAATTCAATTTCAAAGCATTCGGGAACAACTTCATGACATCATAAGCTATCTGCTCTTTACTAATGCACTGAATAATAAAACATAATAACAAGCGATTTAGAGCTCTGCTTTCAGTGTCCTTACGGCATGAGACATTGTGTCACAGGTGCTACCTCAGTCGTCTGTAGTTTGTTGCCTACAGTCCTCATATAATTTATGACAAGTGTCATTTGTAGGTTAAAAATATAATTAAAGTGCATTTGTTTTTCTACAAATGCTTATAACTCTCTTCTCCCTGCCCTGAATAAAAATATTTGTGCTATATTACCCATATCATAATGAGATGTACCACATTTGCCTTGTCATAAATAAAAAATTGTGTGAATCTGTGTGTGTACAGATGGAGGGTTAATTATTATATGACCATATGGTGAGAACACAAACACTTAACAATGAGGAGCCTAAGACCTACACACACACACACACACACACACACACACACACACACACATATATATATATATATTCCTAGGTGATACACACACATATATAGTATAGATTCCCAAAGCTCATCACTTATAACAATACAAATATATATATATATATCAACTCATTTTCTAGGTTACACACACACACACACACACACAGTAGGAAGCCTGGAAGCTCCCCATTTCTAAGCACATGTATATATCTATATGTCTAAATCAGTTCCCAGGTTTGGGTTCCCATGAAAGATGAACTCAGTCTTCACCTGTTGTAAATATCACTACTTGTGCATGAACTTGAGTGTTCTTTTGATTTTTCATTTTATAAAATCACTAACCAATGAGAAATATTATTATAGATTTTCGTCAAGTATTGATATTCTTAGTTGACTGTGAAAAGATATTTTTAAAACCTGAAAGTGATTGTTATTATTCTTTAAACATATTTTTCCTACTACTGGCTACATTTAGTGATTCTTGACATAAACTATTGTTTTTTTTTTATATCCTACCCCACGCCTATGGCCCAGGAAACTTCACAAAAAATAGGACACTGTAGATGGAAGTTTCTGTCCCACCCGGTCCCAGAGCTATTCAGTCCCAACAAAACACACAGAGGTTTATACGAATTATAAACTGTTTATTCTATTAACTCAGGCTTACTATTAACTAGTTCATTCAACTTAAATTAACCCATAATTCTTATTTATCTTTAACCACGTGGCCTGGTACCTTTTATCAGTGCAGCATTTTCATTTTGCCTCCTCTGTGTCTGGGTGGCGACTATAGACTGAGCCTTTCCTCGTCCCAGAATTGTCTTAGTCTCATCAGCCCTCCCATAAATTCTTTCCTTGCTACTGGACAATCAGTGTTTTATTAAACCAATATGAGTGGCAAATCTTTACAGGGTAAAAGAGCACTATCTCACAGCAGGACACAAAAAATTAAGGTGGATAGAGTATATCTATCTGGAGGATAGGGAAGAATGTCAGAAACACTGCTTTTAAGATATGACATTGTATTATAACCATTGTACACAGAAGCTATAGATTTCTGTAGAAGATTAAGCTCTCTAGTTGTACATCAAAAACATGTCCCTCCCATCCTTTCCTAAATAGCTATTCACTATTAATGATTGGTAGAGAAATGGGTATCTGCTATGGGAGAACCCTTCTCCCTTCTGTATGCTTTAAATGTATTTTGCTTCTATTGGTTGATAATAAAAGCTGTTTTGAGCTATAGCAAGGGAGAATATTAGCTTGGCTGGAAGCCAAACTAAATAGAGAACGAAGGGTGGAATTAGGAGAGAAGCAAGCCAGCCACCCAAGAAACAGAATGTCAGCAGATTGGTAAAAGCCACAATCTTAATTTAAATGTAAGAATTAGTTAGTAATAACCTTGAATTATAGGCCAAACCATTTATAATTAATATTAATCCTCTAAGTGAATATTTAGAAATGGCTGTGAAAGGGGAGGTACAGACAAACCTCTGTTGACAGTATTACTTGTCACTAGTGGTGCAGGCTCTGAAAAACTAGATCAAAAGAACAAAGGGCCAGGAAGGCGGATACCAGAGGATAAATGCAAGAGTGAATATAACCCCACAACAAACACCCCCTATGATATTTACATTCTCCTGAGTGTATATGTATATGATGTATAAGCACGTGTGTGTGTGTGTGTGTGTGTGTGTGTGTGTGTGAAACATCAAAAGTAAATGTGCAAAGGAAAGCAATGACAAACTGTAATTACCCCATCTCTGTGTATAGAATCTCAAGGTTTCTATTTTCTGAGCAAAACTGCTTCTGTTGCTTGTTTAATTTTTAACTTTAAATAAAATTAAAACAGAAGAATTCAAGAATAGTGATAACTGTACTTATTTAGTGTCTTACCCCTTTTTAATTATTAATGGGAGAAATGTAAATAGTTTAACATATGTTAATGTTAATAATGCTTGCTGCTACTTTCAAACACACATGTTTAGCACAAAAATAGTATTTAAAGACTTGTTAGGGTAAATTGAATAAGTTTTAAACATATGGCTAAAAATTTTCCATATGAAAAAGAACAAATTCATGATTGACAAGTAATCTATAGGGGATCTAATGCTTCTTATGACATAAATATCCATAACTTGTAATTACAAGGTGAGATTTTGTTTCTTTTTTTACTGGACATTTTTTTTGACTGACAGGAACTCTTTTGTATAAACTTACACAAAATAAATTTATATTCAACTATAGCTGTTTCTCTCAATAATGTTCTTTACATTTGAGCATACTTAAAACGTAAGCTCTAGATTTTGATGTTGGTTTCCTTTGTGTTGCATTTATGTCTGTTCCATTGTAGCCCATATCCTGACACTTGCTTTCTACCTAACAATTTAATTTGAAAAAAATAATAAAATATATATTAAAAGCACATTTTTTAGCTAGACCTACAAAGCAGTCTACATTGGTCTATATTACTAGTAGGATGCATTTAAGTACATTTAATTTTGTCCCCGTGTTCCACTGAAGAAAATATACATTATAATTTTTCTTTTCTTCCTTAAAGTACTACCATTTTTCACAATTCTGCATTTAAAAAATATTTTATGCTCAAACTAAAGTTATTCTGATCTACTCTCTATTAAATGAATAATACGGGGGCGGGGGGAATTAAAATAAAACTATCCTGAGACACTATCAACAAGAAAGCCATCTGGACTGCAGCTCCCTCAGCACTTTCAGGCACGGATCAGTCCAGCTCATCACCTGCCCAGTGGGAGAGCAACACCCAGAGAGGCCATTGGATCTGCTGACACGAACTCTAGATGATAAATAGAGCCAAATGCTGCCAACAGCACGAGGACATTGCAGTGGACAGCCAAAGTTCTTCAGGGCAGAAAAGCACAGAAAATGAGGAATATACTTTCCAGGCGCAGCAATCTGTTATTTTAACTGGTGTTTCCAAGACAGAGTTTTTCTCATGTGCTTCTTCAGAACTCACAAAAGATTTTTTTTTGGGGGGGGTACATATAACCACAAAATTTTAAATGTCAGTAGTAACATGATATTTGCATATCTCACAAACATCTCCTAAGGTCCCCATCATCTGTCACATTTTTCAATTAATGGTACTACATCTAATCCTTTTAGGTCCCTGGCATGGGACAGAAAGGTGAAAAACTTGGGATAGAATGGTGCTCAAGGGCATTGAGCTTTTATTAGGTATGCTTCCTATTTTGTTTTTATTCCTTGGAGCTTGACAGGCTAATTAAAAGCTGGAAAGGCAACCATCGAGGCACCATGTCAAATTAGCAGTATGGAAGTTTCTGAAGCTTGTATGTCACCTGATACTGGTTTTGGAAGTTGAGAGGTGGGTGGATAACACATGTATCTTCAATGATTGGCAGAGCTAAAGGGAATTTGTCCCCCAGTGCTGGCACTGAATTACTACAGCATGACACATACCGATGCGTGTTGGCGTCTGTAAGGTACCAGATGTCTCTCTGACAGGTTAGTTGGAGGAAACAGTTTGCATAGTAAAAAGATGCAAGAGATTGGGGGATGGAATAAAAAATTTGGAGAACTTTCCACCACACCTGCAGTTTTCACTAACGCAGGTGGAAGGGGAAAATGAATTCTCTTCTCTCAGATTTTGGATGGAAGTCCTGCAGTTTAAATAGCTGACAGCATTTTATAGCTGTGTGAGAATGACAGAAAAAAACTTTACGTTTCCCTTCTCATTTTCAAAGGCACAGAGTCCCCTCAGAATGCCTTGATCATCCATCAGTGTTGCTCTCCACGACATTTTAAATAACAGTGCTTGAGAAAAAAGAGCCTATTCTTCAAATTGACATTTAAGACTGTTAAGAATACCACAATCCCTTCACCTAGCAGCGTGTGTGTGTGAGTGTGCACATGTATTTGTGCATGCACACACACTGCCTGTTTTGGTCAGCAAAGTCACCCTGAGTAATAATGAATTAAAGGCTTCCATTTAGGGATTCTGCTTATGTAAGCTTCAGTGGGTCACAATATTATCTTTGGTGTTTTTCTTTTGGGGGATGTCAATGTAAATAAGACTAATCATTTTACAAATTAAAAATAAATAGAATGCTCCAAGAGATAGACCTGCTCATGTCATAGGGAAATCTATAAGGGCCCTTCAGATCTAGGACTGATAAGCAAACTGTTTCTCGAGCAAAGCAGAACAGTGGGACCTATACCCTACTTGTGAAACCTGGGTATTTGGTAAAGATGAACTTTTGATTCGCAGAGGGAAGAGTGACAATTGACTCTAGGTTCACCATGTTCTCTATGAATCTAGATGAATAAAAATTTATGAGAGACTGAGTCATGTGGAAACTTCTCTATCAGTGTAAAGTCTAACATAAACTTTAAATGAGCAGGTGAGAGTGGCCTTTCATTTATGAGTTTCTTTCTATCAGGTGGAAAACACCAAGATTTTTGTTTGTTTTTGAACTGGAATTGACATTGTAGCCATTATTAACCTTGAATTTATGATTGACTTTTTGGCCTAAGCAAAGAAAGTAGGATTACAGTATTGTCCCTCTCTATAACACTACACATAACAAGAAATTATTATCCTAATTTCTCTCATGTATTTTAGATTTCTTTGATAAGTGTCAGTTTTTTTAGGCAACTCTACAAGTTTTTGAATGTTTGTTTATGATTTTACTGCATCTTCAGAATGATGGCAGTATTTATTAAGTACTTTCATCTGTCTACATATTCTAGTTTTCTTTCTGTTCTTGTGATAAAACACTTATAGCAAAAGCAACTTAGGGAAAGGGTTTATTTGAATTGCAATTCCAGTTCACAGTTCATGGTTAAATGAAGTAAGAACATATAACAGAAATCACATAGAAATGCTGTTTACTTGCTCCCTCCTAGCCCCATGTTAAACTAGTCTTCTTATGGAATGGTGCCGCCCGCCCAGAGTAGGCTATAATGAAAACAATCTCCACAGTCATGCCATGGTCCAGTTTGGTCTGGGCACTGTCTCAGTTGATTTCCTTCTCAGATGACTCTGGACTGTGTCAACTGACAGACAGTTAAAGCTAACTAGGACACCATACTTCAATAAAATCGCCCAACTTCCTCTTTTAGTTATAGACATATTTGTCCTGTATGCTAATTCACATTGGTTGGAGAACTTAAGCATTTAGTTGTTTCAATATATGCCTCATGCCACTATGTAAAGTATTTTTTACATGATTCTATTTGATCTGAACTTTAATATTTATCCACATTTACCAATTTCTGGTTTTTCATTCATTCTTTCATGGAGGTATTGAAACCCAGCGGATTCTTTTGAAGATTTTGTGTTGATATTTGCAACTGTTCATTGAAGGAAACAGTGAGACTATCTCAGAATATCTTAATTCTCTTAATTTTAGGATAATGTTTACAATTTGTGGGTTGATTAATAAGATTTTAAAGTCACATGGTCATAATGGTATATCACTAAAAGGCTTTATTGAGTATTTTTTTTATTGTAAATGACTAAATTTTATATTAGATTTGTGAATAAATATGGTTAATTTCATCCTCTTTCCTGTTTTATTTTAATATGTGGGGGGATGATCTTCTTTGTGTAGTGATGAGGTGAGCAGGCCTGCTTTTCATCCCTCCCGGCTCCTGTATGTTTAGCTTTACACCCGAAATAACAACACACAAATTGTATTCATTTAAACACTGCTTGGCCCATTAGTTCTAGCCCTTTACTGGCTAATTCTCACTTCTTGATTAACCCATTTCTATTAATCTGTGTACCACCACGAAGTGGTGGCTTACCGGGAAAGATTCAGCATGTCTGACCTAGCGGCTGGCTCCATGGCATCTCTGACTGACTCTGCTTTCTTTCTCCCAGAATTCTGTTCTGTCTACTCCACCCACCTAAGGCCTAGCCTATCAAAAGGCCAAGGCAGTTTCTTTATTAACCAATGAAAGTAACACATAGACAGAAGCCCACCGCTCCTTCTACATCTTTGCAATGGATGACCAGTCTCCTAGTGATTAAATAGGGGCAGGTAACAGTAAAGGTCATACTTTAGATGCTAATATTAAGAAATCATGTAATGAAATTCCAAAATCAAAGACAATGGTACATTTCAGCATTTGATTCTGGGAATGAACTTTATTAATAGATGTTTTAAAATATTAAACATGAGATTCATATGATGATCTTATATGATTCTTCTGGATTTTATCACTTTCCTATTTTTCAACTTTCAGGTAGAATTATGTGAAACTTTTCACCCCATACAGACTATCCTGCACTATTTTCTGAATGTCCTCTGTATTAGATTTTTGTAGAGTCTCTGTAGGGAGGAAAATCATCATGTGTTTCCTGTATGCTTTATTTTCTCTCACAGCCTTGCCTAAATGATCTGCGTTATGAATTGTTAATTAATTAGAGAAAATATAATCACTGCTACTTATTTTCAGTGACTCTTCACATTTGTATTATAAAGTTACATGTAATAATTAATTTATTATTTGGGATATGCATTTGTCATAGAGACAGATATTTTTAAACTCCTTTATATGGAACAAAATAGATTTTGAACAGTTCTGGAAACAAACTCATCTTCAGCTTGGAGAGAATATTTAGTCCCCAGCCTGGGCATATTTATTCTTTCAGGCCAGAGTCCTGTGTCATAAACAAGATCTCAACCTTTAGGCCAGGAAGGATCTGAACTTGATAGAGTGGGATGTACTATGAAACTGTGAACAAAGGAAGACTTCTTTTCTCAAGTCGTTTTTGTCCTGCATTTTGTTGTGAAATCAAAAGCAACTAAGACAACTGGCTTACATGCTCTCTGCCAATTGCTCCTCTGAAAGGCAGAATGAAAATGAGTGCTTTCCAGCTTATATCCTGAGTAGAACCATGAGTCTCTCTGGGTGAGGGGATAGGGTGGGAAAATCTTTGAAAATGCTCTGTTTACTTTTTGTTTGAATAGGAGTTCTCCTTTTCTTGTTGGGGCTTTCTCTTCACTAAGAGAAAGTTTATGAAGATAAAGTCTAAGTTGTTTCCTCACAGTGTGTTTTCAGTCTGACTCACAGTGGACCTGCTCATGGTCTGATTTAAACTGCTGCTTTAGTGGATTAAAGATTCAAACAGCTTTTCCTGGAGAATGATAGCAACACTGCTTTTCAGCTTACCTTACAAAAAATAAAACTAAACAAGTCAAAACCCTGCTTGCTTCAATGAAAAGTTTGGCCTAGTAGCAAGATTTTCTCCCTTCTGAGTCAGAGGAGGACTAGTAGAGTGCCAACGACAGCATGTTTGTCTGTCCGTCTCAGAACCTGTCACCTCACACACAATTACCAAATCTACAATCACGATAATTGTAGTAAAGAGGCCACTAGTTGGTTCCTGGCTGCTTAGCCCTGTAATAATCACATAGAAACTGTATTAATTAAATCACTGTTTGTCCCATTAGCTCTAACTTCTTATTGGCTAACTCTTACATATTAATTTAACCAATTTCTATTAATCTGTGTTTCGCCATGTGGCTGTGGCTAACCGGCTAGAGTTCCATCTGGCTCAGCAGGGCTACATGACTTCTCTCTAACTCCACCTTTCTTTCTCACAGCATTTAGTTTAGTTTTCCCTGCCTACATAAGTTCTGCCATGTTATAGGTCTAAAGCAGTTTTTTTTTTATTCATTAATGGTAATCACAGAATACAGAGGGAAATTCCACATCAGATAATTTTGGTTAAATGGATGATTGATGATACTCTAGTCACAAACTTAGCTTAAATTCTATGTTTTATCTAAAAGCTTACCTAAGGAAACATTCAAAAAGGAAAAATTGGACCATGGAATGTTTAACCTCGGCTAATAGATCTGCAAGGCAATTTTACATATAATACACAGGAAAGTTTATGGAAGAGATGGTGGGAAGATTGTCCAGAAGCTCAGGACATCTATAGTGAGATAAAGTCCCCTAGACATGAAAGGAAACATGTACCCATGAAATAATATAATTGCCTAAATTATAGTGTAATGACAATGCTAGCTGGCATAACAACAATGGACAAAGAAATTTCTCCTGATCCCAGCCCTGAATAAACAGCTACAAATAGTCAGTGGCTGCTGAGAGAAGGGGAATTAGATTTTTTTCTGAACATGAGCATGAATTATTCAACCCCAAGTGGTTAATACTAGACATATGCACATATCATCAATGTTAAATAAACACATGCACACGTGTGTATGTGTATAGAAATGTAACGATAATAATTAAAGAAGTGACCAGGTATCTGGTTGGATGGATTTAGGAGAGGTGGGTATGATGTAGATATAGTGCTCAACTATGAAGTTCTTTAAAAAACATACCTGGAAATCTTTTTATTTATGATTAAATAAAATCAAATTGAAAGAATAATAAAGTACATACTTTTATCAAAATAGAGTCATTATGAAATAGTATCCATCCATTCAGCACATGCTGACAGTCTTTCAAGGGCCTGGCACCAGGTTCAATGCCAGGGTGATGATGAGACAAGGAATTGAATGATGCAGCAAGCCATGGCCTTACAAGTATAGTCAGGAGGGAAGTCCAGGCACAAGTCCACTGAGTCCTACTAATTCTATAACATTTAAATCACCACTTACATGATTATTTTGTTTTTCCAATGAAGCCTCAAATAATGCAGAAAATTGAACCTAAGCACTACACATTTTCATAATGATTTCTGTTGACCTTATAGTTTAAATTATGAAGCAGACAGGTAAAATTATGAATGCATGTGCATACACACACACACACACAACAGAGACACTTTTATCTTTCACTTACTTCAACATCTCTTATGTTTAATGCACAGCTCATAAACTTTTTAATATTATGGTTAAAATAACTTGAGTCAAATTTGCATTTCAATGATGTTAGGAAAAGCCATATGGATGATGAAGGCAGTGTTAGGGCACTGCTGATGAGCAGCTGTTCTGGTTGGTTGAATCTTTGCTTATGATGACCGCTATTGAGCTATTATACTTCTGCATTGGCTTTATATGCCTCTGAAAGGAATTCAGAATTATCAGTAAGAATAGAGAGAGATCTGTCTGTGTACAATTGGATAATTCCCAGTGTAACAGCTGTGTGTTGCTAAGACAGAAAGTGACTCTGGAAATGAGATGATTTGACTTCTGGCTCCCTTATTTTGTGTTTCTATTTTTCCAAGTGTTTGGAAACTGCTCACGTTAAAATTGTGCTTTTAAGTTTAGTTCAAAATACTTTTAGGCTGCTGCTGTGAAAAGCTGAGCATATATTTCCTTTACTTCCTTGACACTTATGTATTTGAGAACAAGAGACATAGTAAAGACATTTCTTCTAGAACTGGGCTACTCTTGATTTTATTCCAAGACTATATGTGGAGAATTACACATGCAAACCTTAGTGGATCTCAGCTGTAGTTTATTAATAAGCAGCTACTGTGGGCCAAGTACTGAGCTGTGTAATTTTGCAGCTTTGCTGTTTTGCCTCAGTCGTCAACCCCCTCCACAGTGTAGGGAGATGAATCTAAAACTCACACCTGAGGCAGGTCTGCTTTAATTCAGTCATTGACATTTCTTTAACACATTGATAGTCTCCTCCTATCCATGAGCAGTTATGCTAGACTTCTCTGGAAAAAAGAGAGGAGAGTTTAAGAAAGACACAAACCAGTAACAGTGCCTAAATATATAATATTTTTACTGATTATTTAAGATTACAGGTTTAGGTAGCATTTCTCAGCCTGAGCTAATACAGACTCCAGATAATATCTTCAGACTCCCAGGAGTCTTGGATGACTGCACACATCACAGTAATATTGAAATAATATTCTATTTATTTCCACTTGGATGTTTTATAAATTGGTTCAAATCCTTTATTATGACAAAGATAAAAGCATACATTTAAAACCTGAAAACTTCTTGCCTGAAAAATTTTGGATATAGAATATTGTTTCTATGTAACTTATAAAATTGGGGATAATGAGATCGTATAGTGGGTAAAGTAGTGTCTTCTTCAACTAGTCTTCTGGATTCCATGCTCTCTCTCTTTTTCACACACCCATACAGACACACTGAATAAATATAAAAAACAGTTAAACACATCTCAGCATGTCACTCATTTACTTATATGTATCCCCTGAAATGGCGACAATGGATCATTTGTGCTATAAATGTACAAATATTGTTGTTTTTTTTAAATCATGAAAGAATTCTCTAGGAAGAAATTTTGAATGGATATTGGTTCTAAGAGAGATATAAAAACTCACAAGTAGACCACATGCAAGTCCCATGCTCAGAAAGTGAGACAGCTTACAAACTGTCTTCTAAGCTTTGGAAGAGAAGATAATTTTTGTTAGCACCATCCTCTTTCAGAGTTTTTTTTTCATTTCACAACTGATTAGCAGTTCTGTTGGAACTGAATTCTTAACTAAAAATCCTCCCAAAGCTCTTTGTTAATTGTAAATTAAATAAATTCACTGTGAGATATTAATCTCTCTTTGGGGTGGAAGAGGGTTCTCACTTTGACTCTTTCTAGGCTGTAGGGTTTGATTTACTTTTGAGTTTATTTATACTTTATAATTAATAGAAATTATAGAGAATAATGTTGTATATTGAATTTTGTGAAAATTGTTAGTGATTTTTCGAAACAAGTATGAGTTGAATTTTACCTTTAGCTATAAATGAGAAGGATAATAATCAGAGAACATATTTGCTCCATTAGAAGCTACAGTTAACGCAGCGGTGCTAAGCATTGCTTTCCACAGCAGAAAAAAGGTTTTCAATATAAAATAAAACGTGTTCTCAAAACTCTGTGTCAAGACAAAAAGTTAACAGATAATTTACCTAGAAATTTCATCTATGATTTAATAAAATTTAGCTGCTCAATCACGGAAGACAGAAGAATGTACATTGATGAATGAAGGTGGCTCCACAAGGTAAATTGAAAGGTAAATGTTGGAGTCTGTATGCACCATGCCAGGGATGTCATCTGTGGGGAATCTCATGTTTTGATGCGATCTGGAAGAAATTTCATCTGACAAAAAGGAGTCCTAAGAGAAAACATGGTTCATTTCTGACTATTATTAACATTGACAAAATGTTTGTGGAAAGCTTTAAGTTGCAAGAGAAAGGTGGAGTTTTTCATATTCCTCTAGTTTAGTACTAAAATTGCTGGGAAGCTCAGCAGTTGCAGCAATTTGATTACACAATGAACTTTGAGGTTAATTTAAAATCACCCCTCACCTTTTTCTTTCTTTGAACTCCTATCAATTCTTTGTGACTAGAGAGATGAATAAAATAACACTGGATTAGAGGTTGGACAACTCCAATTGTGACTTGAGTGTGTATGCAGAAAAGAAAGGGTAGCCAAAGCAAAACCCAGCTTTTTTTTTTAAATTACTGTGTTTATATCTGCGGACTAAGCTGCTTGAATTTTCAAAAGTAGGAAAAGAAAGCTGTCATTTTGCAAATGCCAAGTCTCTTGTCATTAATGACTTTTGCTTATGCTCACTTCTTTAATTTCATCTTGCAGAAGCTGCATTACAAATTTCCCCCATCAATCTGGAAACAGTGTGAAGAGTGGGGGAAAGGAAAATTTCAGTTTCTGTCTCCACTAAATATACTTGAGTCAGTGGGTTGAAGAGAGGGCTCAGGTATCAAAGACACTTGCTTCTCTTGCAAAGGATCTAGGCTTGGTTCCCAGTAGCTCCACATGGTGGTTTACAGCCATCCCTAACTCTAGTTCTAAGAGATCTGACATTGGCTTCTGACCTCCCCTGGCATGCATGAAGTGTGCATACACACATGCAGGCAAAACACTCACACACAAAACATAAAAAAATCTAAAAAATAAGTGAGATCTTTAATTGCTTACATAGTCTTAAATTTCTTTTTATATAATTCCTAAAAGTGCAATGAGATTGAAATATTTCCATTCACAACACATAAAGTATCAGCTTTAGCAAATCCATGAACTCAGAAGTAGCAAATTTGTCAGTGTTTGTAGATCATGTTACAGACACTCTTACAGTTTATGAGATTTAATATACCTACCCTATAAAATGAAAATTATTATTAGACACATTAGACCCTGGAATGCTGGTTGTTTTTGCTACAAGTGTTTGATTCTTTCTTTCCTTCTATTAACACCAGAGCCTATATCATACATGGTTCACAGCCATACTTCTCTGATCTTATCAACAGTCTATGAGTTAGCCCTCCATTTCTATTATGGGTAAGGTATACATTTTATAATTATATAGAAAGACTGTACAGGAAAAGACACTGAAGCAAGCCATCATTATGTATCTCAGGCTTAGTGCCTGGCATCCATTACTCTTAAATTGTATTTGGTAGTTTTATTATAATAATACTTTGACACCTTTAAGGAGACCATTCATTCAGTCATTGGTCTTCATGGAAGAAGCCATTCTATATTCCACAGGGTTACTTTCAAATAGAAAGGTTGATTTTCTCAGACTGTAATGTGAGCTATTGCATGTGAGTGTGAACACATTTCATCATTCTAGGCTTGGTTTGCTATGATCATATGGAGCATGAGCCAAAATCTACACTATAAAACTGCGAAGGAACCAAGTGCTCAGTCTGTGTTCTGAAATTCCTTTTCCTTACTTGGTGTTTTTAATGTTTTCTTTGTTTTCATTTAACTAGAATTGGAAATCTGAAAAGATCTCTCCAGGGATCTGTGTACAGCATACAATGATCTATTTTCTCAATTAGATCATTCATGAAATCAAACCTCTTCATTTAGAACGGGAAAAAAAAACATTTAATAATGAGAACAGCACAATGTTTACAATAATCAGTACAGACTACAGGTGAGTATCTGATTGTCTTCAGTTGTTTGTGTAAAGGCAAATTTTCCTTGGCATATTGAAGCCAGTTGAATTTTTTTCTGGGAATTTAGGTCTTCCTAATCCTGCCAGGTCTTCAGTTCCTGGTGTTGCTTTCTTTTGGATGCCTCTGTTTTCCTTACCCTTGTAAGATCTACGAAACTTTATATTAGTTGTACTTTGTTGTTTCATCCAAATGTCCTAAGAATAACATTTCTGTAGGTGTAATTCTACGTCTGTTTTTCTATCAGTGAACTGGTTGGAAAGGTCTGGTGTAGGACTGATGCACTAGCTCAAGCAACTTGCTGCATAAGCCCGATAACCTAATCCAATCTGCAAAATTCATGAAAAGATAGAAGAAAAGAGCCACCTCTTTAAAATTGTCCTCAGACTTCTGCACCCGTGCTGTGGTACTCAGATGGCTCAGTTCCAATTGTTCACACAATGATAATAAAACAAAACAAATGGTTACCACATTAATATAAGAATTAATTCAGATGGAACAGCAGTATATTTAAATGAATACTAGGCATTTTAATCAAATAATTAAAGTTTTTATTTAAATGAAATATGGAAGATGAACAGATATTAAATAAAAAATGCTTGATGTCTTCGGGTGGTAATATACTCAAATACCTACTGGCAGGCAACGATTATTGCACCTACCCCAGCTGATTGAACCACAGGTAAGATTTATTATTTTAAATTTGAAAATGACAATATGTCAGACAATCTAACCATCTAAGGTATCCATAGCCTTTTCACTTACACCATGTGTGAGGTCTTACAAGACACATATGATGTCCCTCCTACATTGTTATTTCTAGGATTCACTTTTTTCTTGTGCTCTGTCTTTTTTTCATAAAAATATGGTTTGGCAATAGAAAAATGATGTAGTCTTTGCAGACTGAATCCAGGCTTCTTAAAAAAGAAGTTAAAAATCTAAGAAAGGACATGACCATCTTAACTAACAATTTTCAGTCTGCTAAAGTACTTTTAAACACAATACACACCAAACTTTTCAAGAAAGAGATTACACATCTAAAGGAGGATACTAGGACTTTGTTTAAGACAATTCAGTCAACTGAGTTATTTTTGGAAAAGGTACAGCCTAATATTAATTCATTTAAAGAGAGACTCAGCACTCTGGTGAAGAAAACAGCTTATTTGGCACATAATATTAATTCATTTAGAGAGAGATTCAGCACTCTGAAGAAGGAAATGGCTGAGTTAGCACGTAAAACCCAGTCCATGACAGTGGGCGCTAAAACATTATTTGAGAGGATTCATACTGTTGATTGTATTAATCAGACTCTGTTGAAGAGGTATGACAGATTGAATGATAGAATGTCTCTCCAAGAAGGTAATATACATGCCATAAAGACTATATTCAAGAATAAGATATTATCTCTAATGGACAGACTTCATACCTTAGACTCCTCAATGAGGACATTAGAACAAAATACTGGACAGGAGATCCAGACCTTGCAGAAGGCAATGGTAAACAGATTTAAAAAGATTGAGGAAATTATCGACTTTGATGACCAAGAGCAAAAGGTAAGAAGGCAAAATTTAACTTTGTCAGTATGTAAAACTCTCCGGGATAGCTTCCCCAGAGTTTTACCTGCCATTCCAGTAATAACATCAGAAAAAGTAGACAGCTCCAAGTACCCTAAGGTTATCTAAAGGTACTTATACATTGTTTACATTTAAAGGACATTGTCCTCATTTATTTCACAGTTGTTTATTGTCTTAGTATTTAAGTTAGATAGGTATTAAAAATTATAGATCAATAGTCATCTATGTTTGTCATATTTATAATTAGACTAATCAGGTTCTTTAGATACATAAAGAATATATTCAGTATAGATAGATAATCTTCAACCTCTTCAAAGAGCTGTAGAAAATGGCCTTTAATCTAACTTAGAGTTCCGTGGTAGTGAGACACAATAGCTCCTGGCAACACTGATCTATTACTGAGAGAATGTTGAGCACCAAAGACACTCCACCTGGAGACTTTCTTCTTGGCAGAACTGGCCTTTGGGCAAAGAAATGCCTGTATTTCAACCACTGACAGAGATGCAGAGTATCCGTTAATGGATAAAACAAGACTATCATATCCTGCCAAGACAGGGTAAGTTAGTTTTAAAAAGTTTCTTGCCTTTAAAAATGGTATGTCAGTTACATTAGGCCTTAGCCAAAGTTGGTTGCTTCAACATTGCAAATGAGACTTTGGGTGATTGCCCAGGTAGTCAGTTGTCTCTGTCACTTGTTGCACATTTTGGAAGTTTATCAATTGCACTTCCTGTTTACTCAAGTAATATTGTTTCCTTTCTCAGATCTTGGATTGAGTTAAAGATTAGATAATTGTAGTTAACCTTCTTCATTACATAGACAAGCTTATTTTCAATGCAATATTTAGACTCCTTGAAATACAATGTTTAATAAAACTTTTATTATGTGTTCCTTGCTTAATATTGTTTATTGTTTGTAATTTTATATTTGGTATCTGTTCCTATTGTATATAGTTGGATTTGGATCGATCTTGTTTAGGCAAAAGGGGGAGATGATGGGGAAACTCTGTCAACCAATCACATCTAATTAAGGTGTGGCGACTGGGACTCCAGAAAGAAAAATTGGGAGGACCCAGGTGCGCTCTCTCTCTGCGTGGTGCCCGCCAGACATGTAGGCAATCAGACCTCCCACTCTTGCAGCATGAGTTTTCCCCTTAAAACCATTAAAATACAACTGTTATTTTTGAGCTGGCCTTGTTATTTATCATGCCGACTGAATCCTGAACAAGAATATATGTATATCTGAGCAACTGTACTCTCTTAAAATGTACAGTTCTTAACTCATGGGAGCCCATGACTATTAGCTTACTGGAAAACACATTTTCCCCTGATTTGATCATCTTCAGTTAATGATTTAAGATTTAGGAATTATCCTGAATTATCTGTGTTTTTATAATTGTAAATATATGCAGTGGAGAAAGCTATGTGACAAAGGAATTGAAATTTAGAAATTCAAAGTAGGTGACTTTGAAGATGGAGGAAAAAGGACCAGTGATGCCACTGCATTCTTTGGTCATCACACATTTTCTCATTATCCCATCATGACATTCATTGGACGTTCTATCCACAGCCTTTTCTGTCCTCTGATAAGCAGAAAATGTGTAAGATTACAGTCATTATAAAAAAAATATATGAAGTTTTGGTCATCTGTGTATATGGAGATTGTGTATGATAGACACAGGGACAAGGAATGGTGGGGCAGAGAGTGGGCCGCGAATTCCTCATTTAAAGGGGGCACCTCTAAGTATAAGGTAAGCCATGGGCTCACTAGGAGGATTAGCTTTGATGGGAAAGGATTATTTCCTGATGGCAACAGGGACTGACTAGAAGAAAATGAATACAAATTCCAAGCATGCTGATAGAATGTAAAGGGTCTCAGGTGAAAGCTCTGATTTTATGTTAAAGAGATCTAAAGAGAACTGAGAAGAAATTATTCCACTTTAATATCTGTGAAAATTTAAAAAAAAACAACTGTAATAGAGTTTAGAGGAAATCAGTTTGGTAAGCAGAAGAATCCTTTACCAGAAGTGAGACCCCAGTCAGAGGGCAGGGAACCAAACAATCTTACTGTATACTATTCTCTTAGGAACAGATGACATTCTAGACTCAGAAGAACCTGGATGATTAGTTGTTTAAAGAATTAATATTAAAGTCAGGTGGTAGGGTGCACACATTTAATCCCAGCACTAGGGAGGCAGAGGCAGGTGATCTCTGACTTCAAGGCAAACCTGATCTACAGAACAAGTTTCAGTACAGCTAGGGCTACAGAGAGAAACCCTGTCTCCAAATGTTAAATTTGGAGAAGTATCTCGGGAGGCAGAGGCAGGCGGATCTCTGTGAGTTCGAGACCAGCCTGGTCTACAGAGCTAGTTCCAGGACAGGCTCCAAAGCCACAGAGAAACCCTGTCTCGAAAAACCAAAAAAAAAAAAAAAAATTGGAGAAGTATGAATTGAAATGAAGTGTTAGTCATACTTTTTCCATCATGAAAAAAAAATGGGATTTTTTTATAAAGAGGGAAAGTGTATCCTAGCTCACAGTTGTAGAAATGTTTGTTAGTACATAAGTGGCCTGATGATTTGGGTTTATGGTGGCATATAATTGAAAAGCATGTATGTATAATAGGAGAAATACTTGTCTCATACCAGGAAGTAAATGAGAAGCAAGAAGCAGGCAGGTTCCCATCATCTCTTGAGGATAAGTCCCAAATGACCTAACCATCTCCACTAGGTTTCCATTGACTCTCAAAAACTCAAGGGATCAAGTTTCTACCACACAGGATTTTGAGAGAACTTTTCAGATCCTTCCTTCCTTCCTTTCTCTCAAGAAAGATGTGTCTATTTTATATGGAATCTCCCAGTCTATATGCTTGACTCAGCTCAAATACTATCCTTTCTAAGGTTTCCTCTGAGCACAATGATCCACCCTCTCTAAAGCAGTTCCTCAATTAGGGCATGGTTAACTTCACAGGAGAATGTTTTTCACTCAGCATTAACCAAACACCAGTTGTATGTTCTGTTTCTGAGAGAACCAGAGTACACACTGCTCCTTAAGGGATCCTTGCTTACTTCCTGGGGATGGTTTCATATTAATGTGGACTTCTTATCACTCCTGCTGATCCCAACTCCTTGCTTCTTCATTTTGTCTCAATGCCTCTTCCCAGTATGCACTCTTTTTCTTTTACCTAAAAGCCTCCATTAACATCTTATATGCTATTTTGAAGTCTAACCTCTATTGAAAGTGTCTAGGCTCACATTGAAAACATGGTATTGTGTCTTTAAATCTCCACATCATCTCCTGTTTTCTGTGCATTTATAAGTGGATTTCCTGAGTACAGAACACACTGCATTCCACTCACAGATATTCATGTAACTGCACAGAATGACAACAATGTAGGAACTGGAGTCCCTTTCTCTTGTTGTGCATTATTTGATTTTATTTTTTTCACTTAATGTATCTTGTCTGATTACCATTTTGTTTTTCTTGATTTTTTTTCTCATGGACTCCAAAGCATTGCCTAAATTTCCTAAAATTCAATATAAGACTTTAATGGATGTTTACTTCAAATGAACATTCTCATTGAAGACAAGTTTGTTTTGCTTCAATAGAAAAGCATTTGGAAGAAAACTGGCACACGCATATGTTTGACTCTGAGTAGTAAGCTTGGCATCACCACCTCCTGTGCTGGCAGTCCCCACTGTGCCTGCCTTGTCACTGCTGTTGTGTGCTCTCTTCATTCAGCCAACACCTGTGGCCACACAAAAGAGCATACGTGGCAGCTGCAGAACTCGGATGCCCATGCTGAAATAAAATAAATTCTAAAGCAAGAAATATTTTGATCTTTTGCTGGCTTTTTTTTAATTTATTTTTTTTAATTTTGCCTTTCATAAACTGTTAGGGTTGCCAGGATGAAGAATACTCAATAATCCAGAGTGTGCTTTCTCTACCGTGGTCTTTGACTATTTCTGTTTTAAAGTAAAGGTGGAGGTCCTCATGGCAGAACAAAGATGTTCATGGCATAGATTCAGAAGTCGAACTGGCCTCTAAGTCCCTGTGTGATGTTGAACAAGTTTATAGCCATGATGGGTCTCAGTTTTTCCTTCTGTAAAATGAAAACAGCTTCACCTACTTAATTGAAAATGAATGGGTTTGTCTGTGTAAGGTTTGTAGCCCCAGGCTTGACATGGTTATGCTGTAAAAGTGCTTCCTATTATTATATAAATGATTCAAAAAAGTTTCAGATACCACTTAAAACATTTTTCTGATATATTTAATAGTCCTTTTGATTTGTTCATAGTTTTGCTTTTCTACTCATATTTTTGTTCAGAATGGTTCTTCATCCAAAATCTACACAATACATTGGGCTTAAGTTTATTGAGTTTTGAGCAAGTTAGCGTTTTCAACCTTTTCCAAATCTTTCTAAATCAAAGCACAGCATTACCATCTGCAAAGTACGATCTGTAAAAATAACAACTTGCTTTCTCAATAAAGAAAATTTGATAAAGAGTGAAGGATAGCAGAAGGCTGTGAGTTTCTACATGACCTAAAAGCCAACCACAGGGTGATTTATTCCTGAGAACCAACAGAAGCAACAGAACAAATCCTTTTCCATGATAATTATGATGCAAATATTCAGGCTTAGTCCTTCATTCTTCCTATCAATTATTTTCACTCATGTTAAAAATGTATATCTGCAGCACTTTCAATGTCTCAGATATAGAATTATATAGAATATATAAAATTCTAGATCCTAAGAATATTTCAGGGACTAAACCAGCCAAATGCCTTCTGTAATGCTGCCTGCATTAACTAAGTAAAGCACAAGAGAAGAAGAGAGCTGGAATGTGTGGCAGAGAAAACAAAACTGGGGAAAGAAAATGGGATCTTGGGGGTGGGGTGGGATGGGGGTAAGGGGAGATGGGGAGAGAAAAGTGAAAAGGGGAGGATGGGGGGAACTTGGGGTAATAGGATGGTTGGGATAAAGGAAGGGTGGATATGGGAGCAGGGAAGTATATATCTTAATTAAGGGATCCATCTTAGGGTTGGCAAGAGACTTGAACCTAGAGGGGCTCCCAGGTGCCCAGGGCGATGTCCCCAGTTAGTTCCTTGGGCAGCCGAGGATAGGGAACCTGAAATGGCCCTAGCCTATAGCCATACTGATGAATATCTTGCATATCAGCATAAAACCTTCATCTGACGATGGATGGAAATAGAGACAGAGACCCATATTGGAGCACCGGAATGAGCTCCCAAGGTACCATGAGGAGTGCAATGAGGGAGAACATTAGCAAGGAAGTCAGGAAGCAAGGGCGCGAGGGGTGCGCCCACCCACTGAGATAGTGGGGCTAATCTAATGGGAGCTCACCAAGGCCAGCTGGACTGGAACTGAAAAAGCATGGGATCAAACCAGATTCTCTGAACATGGCGGACAATGAGGGCTGATGAGAAGCCAAGGACAATGGCACGGGGTTTTGATCCTACTTCATGTTCTGGCTTTGTGGGAGCCTAGACAGTTTGGATGCTCACCTTCCTAGACCTGGATGGAGCGGGGAGGACCTTGGACTTTCCACAGGGCAGAGAACCCTGACTAATCTTCCGACAGGAGAGGGAGGGGGAGAGGAGTGGGAGGAGGGGAAGGGAAATGGGAGGCTGGGAGGAGGCAGAATTTTTTTCAATAAAAAAAAATAATAATAATAAATTATTCCACACAATTAAAAAAAAGAAAATGGGTAATATTATGATAGGCAGTAGAATTATTCTGGAAGAGGGGTGAAAAGAATGTAAGATGCAGGTGATAGGGAAGAGTGGAGTGTTATGTAAAGCTGTCTTGACAACAGCAATCATGAACTCACAGAGCTGTGATTATCTGAATATGACATACACAAGATGGTACCTGTCAGCTTTCTACAATGGGCTTAACAGACTTCAGTTCTCTCAGGAGCTATTAGCAGTTAAAAGTCTCTAGAGAACAATATTTTTATTCTAGAGATGATGTGGGAGTGTCATATATCAATCTGTTGATTTCATTGGTTAATAAACAAACTGCTTGGCCTCATAGCTTAGAACATAGGTGGGTGGAGTAAACAGAACAGAATGCTGGGAGGAAGAGGAAGTGAGCTGAGAGACTCAACAGCTCTCCTCTCTGGAGCAGACGCCTCAGAGAGATGCCATGCTCCCGGCTCCTGGGCAGACGCAGGGATAGTTCTGCTCTCTGAGGCACACACGATGAAGCTCCGACCCAGGATGGACGTAGGCTAGAATCTTCCCGGTAAGCGCACCTAGCTGTGCTACATAGAATACTAGAAATGGGCTAGTCCAGGTGCGAGATTTAGCCTAGAAGAGGCTAGATAGAAATGGGCCAAGCAGTGATTAAAAGAATACAGTGTCCATGTAATTATTTCGGGGCATAAGCTAGCCAGGCGGCTGGGGTGCTGCAAACGCAGCCCCGCCGCTCCTATTACAACATAGAGAACAATAATTTGGTGTAGCCATGAGTATGCTGTCCAAGTTTCAGAAAATAAACCCTACCTGCACTCAATCATGTGACACTAAATTCAGTGTGTTACACACAAAAGCACAGAAAGGCATGGAGGTGAGAGGGGACTTGTATAGAAGTAGTCAGGAAGTCCTTGCTGTGAGGACACAGCTTTGAGTAGAGATTTGAAGAAGCAAAGGAGAGAGATCTGTCTGTCTTTCATTTGTGGAAATGAAAACAAATTTGCATCTGTGGGCAGAACAATGAGCATATGGTAAGCATTGGAGATGGATGCACCTGGCTATTACAAGTCTTTGGATTTTTAATGAAACATCTGAAAAAACCCTGAGCATGTTGGGTGATCTGCCTGAATGAAGAGATTTACCATGACTTTTGTGGTTTGGGCTAAGGACAGTAATGGAAGATTCAGTTTGGGGTAAGGGTGAAGTCTGAAAGATGATTTAGGAGGCTGTGATAAATACATATTTTAACTTTTTGAGATAGGGTTTCTCTGTGTATCGTTGGAGCCTATCCTGAAGCTTGCTTTGTAGATCAGGCTGGCCTAGAACTCACAGAGATCCACCTGCTTCTGCCTCTCCCTCCTGAGTGCTGGGATTAAAGGTGTGCAGTACTACTGCTCAGTCATAGAGCTAATATCTTTAATCTACCTTTATCTCTAGTATCTTTAATCCATTTAACTGAATTTTTGTGTAAATCATTGAAACGAAACAAAAGCTCATTCAAACACACAAATCTAATTAGGATTTCAGAAATAATTGAATTAATTTTATTATAGAAATTTTATCACATTACAATAATTCCAAGGTTAATGTAAAATATATAGATTGATAATTAACTCATGGCAAACACATATACACACACACCTTATATATGACTGAGGTGATAACCTGCCATCTTATGTAAAGTTTTACTTCAGTTCATATGTTCACATAAATCATACACACATAAATGCCTGAAACATTTTTTTATAAATGACTTTTTTTTTCATAGACATATGTCATGAAGAAAGGTAAACAAATAGTAAGCCTAAAAGTCTTGGTTTGTATTTTGAAATGAAAGATTTAAAGAGCCCTATGAGTCAGTGGAATCCTGGCAACGAGGAAATAGCCTTTAGGTAGGAAGGGCTGCATCCTACTTATCCAGTTATCAAAAGAATATTTCATTGTAAAAGACAACAAATACTCACCTAGGTCAAATATGGTGAATACACCTATGTTGATGATACTAAATATTTAAAAAACCTGTTTCCATGGCATCCACAATTACATTCTTCTATAAAATCAAAAGCAAACTTCACAACTGTTTACCAAATTGCTTTTATAAGTAATTTTGAAGTTAATTTTGTATTTTGTAAATTTGTGTTTTAGTAACTAGAGCACACATCGTTGTGTATATATCTCATAAACTTGATCATCTCTGCTGTATAAGATGATTCTATTGAAGTAATCAATTTTCAATGAAGAGAAAGTATCTTCCCTATATAAGATAATTCTATTGAAGTAATCAATTTTCAATGAAGAAACTTCTTAATTTTCTTTTCTTTTATTATTTATTTATTTATTAAAGATTTCTGTCTCTTCCCCGCCACCGCCTCCCATTCCCCCCCTCCCCCAATCAAGTCCCCCTCCCCCAATCAAGTCCCCCTCCCCCAATCAAGTCCCCCTCCCTCGTCAGCCCAAAGATCAATCAGGGTCCCTGCCCTGTGGGAAGTCCAAGGACCACCCACCTCCATCCAGGTAGAGATTTTCAGTCTTCTAAGGAGCCAATTAGTAAATATTTTAAATTTTAACCAATTATCTCATAAGTATATTTTGATCCTATCTTCTCTCCCCAAACTCCTCCTAAATCCTCTTCTCCTGCCTACTGCCTCAACTTCATAAAAAACCCCCACAAAAATAAGAAATGCAAATTAAAATTAACAAACTAAAACAAACAGTAAGGGAAACTAATAAAAAGTGCAAAATAAAGCATGGAGTCCATTTTGTATTGGCCAATTACACCTGAATATGTGGCCTGCTCTGGAATGTGGCTAATAGACCCAGTGATAGTCTTTGGGAAAAAATTACTTTTCACTTCCCCAGTAGGTATCAATTGTAAATAGCTTTTGGTTAAAGGAGGTACTTTGTGTCTATTTCTCTTTCTCAGTGCTAGGGTTTTGTTTGGTTTGAGGCTGTGTAGCATTGTGCATGCTGTCATAGTCTCTGAGTTCATGTGTGTCAGTCCTGTTTCTGGAAGACACTGTCCCCTTGAAGTAATCCATAAGTTCCCTTACAGTATTTCCTCAAATACTTGAGTCTTGAGGAGAACAGTTTGATAAAGACATCCATTTAGGTCTAAGTGCTCCAAAATCCCTCACTCTCTGCACACTGTTTGGCCATGACTCTGTGTTAATTCTCATTTGATGCATGAAGCAGCTTCTCTGATGAGGGCTGACCAGTGCTTTGTTCTACAGGCACAGCAATGTATTGTTAAAATAATTTATTGACATTTTCACCTAGCAAATGTTTTATTTTTTGGGGGACTATATAATCTCCACAATAGCACCAGAAAAGCATCCACAGACAACAGCCAAAGGTTGGGTGTGATGTATTCCAAAAAAGATTTTTGTTTACAAGTAGATGTTGATCAAATCTGGTCCCTTGGTTATAGTTTAATGATTCTTGTTCTAGAGTTTAACATGAATTTTAAGAAAATTCATGAGGGTGGATGTAAGAACAGAGGGTTTGGTTGTTAAGAGCATTGACTGCTCTTCCATAAGATATAGGTTAAATTGCATGAACCCAAGTGGCAGCTGACAACTGTCTGTAACTCCATTTTTTGGAGACTGGACACCATGGCCAAACATTAAAAACAAAACCAGAAAAAAAAAGCCAACTAATCAATCAACCAAACAAACAAACAAACAAACAAAACATGAAAAAAATTGTGGTAACTGGTAAATTCTAATTATAGAGCCTTGAGTGTGGAATGTCTGATGTTATTGTGTATGCTGACCTTACCTTCCAGGGTGATTTCCGCATGACTGTTCTCTTTCTCTAGAGGGAAATCTTTACCAACATTCAGGGTCCAGGTTATTTTAGAAGCTCACTGATCTAACACATGTATGTGAGTCCTCACATTCCTTATAGTGTTTATACTTTGACTGTTGATATCTTGAATAATTCAACAGCTTTAACTTTTTGATTTGCACATAATATTAGAGAGAATTCAGGATATCTTTCTCCATGTCAAATTAGATATTCTTCAATTATATTTATTTCACTTTGCAGCCTGTAAATCTGTACTAATTGCAGCAGCATAAGGGGCTCTTGCTAACATGGGATGTTCTTTGTGCTCACTTCTAATGGTTGTATTACTTCAAAGGTCTTCTGCTTATGACATGTCTGGGCCCTGTACAGATATATGGCACCACTGGTGTCATGTGATTCAGGGTTTGATGAACACCTTGGCTATTGAAATGTCTGACCCAATGGCTTAATCCTGTCACCATAACTATGTTCTCTTGAGGAATAGAGGACTAGTAAGTCTAAAGTGACTTTCTTTCCATGCTTTTGGATAAGAAACAATGGTTTTCAGCTCAGGCACTATTAAGAGAATGGTTTTGATTAAAAAATTAAGTTATTGAGTTTCATTCTTGATGTGGGAAGGTTCTTTATCTGTTGCTTTCATTGGTTAATTAATAAAGAAACTGCTTGGCCTGATAGGCCAGAACATAGGTGGGTGGAGTAGACACAACAGAATGCTGGGAAGAAGGGAAGTGAGTTCAGATGCCATGCTGCTCCTCTCCAGGGCAGACGCGATGAAGCTCCAGCCCAAGATGGTTGTACACTAGAATCTTTCTTGGTAAGACCACCATCTCATGGTTAGTCAAGATGAGAGAGTTAGCCAAGAAGAAGATAGAGCTAATGGGCCAGGCAGTGTTTAAAGGAATACAGTTTCTGTGTTGTTATTTCGGAGCATAAGCTAGCCAGGCGGCTGGGAGCCAGGTGGCAGGCTCCTCACTACACATTCTTTGCTGTTTACCTCTTCAAACATTACCTACCTCTCCCCAACTACAATAATATGAAGGCAACATGCAGCTACCACAGATGGCTACTGCTTACCCCCAGATTTAGGTACTTAAGACCTTTGTGTCAATTAATGCATTTCTTCTAGAGAAAGGTCTTTCTAATATAACTTTACTTTAAAAGTATGGTTTTTAGACTTAAAGATATATTTTGATTTTGATATTTTTTGTTTCTGTATATTTTTAAAACATGATCTTTTTTTTTGTTGTTGTTGTTCAC
The DNA here is from genome assembly GCF_037038515.1 of Microtus pennsylvanicus. Classification (NCBI taxonomy): domain Eukaryota; kingdom Metazoa; phylum Chordata; class Mammalia; order Rodentia; family Cricetidae; genus Microtus; species Microtus pennsylvanicus. The sequence continues at coordinate 113,434,535 of NC_134581.1, read as the reverse complement.
CTTGAACTTTCTATGAGGCAAGGCTGGGCACTAGTTGAAACTTTTCCTGCCTTAAGCTCCTGATTAGCAGTCTTGGAAACTATACACTTTATTACCATTATTTTTATTTGAGTGAATACTGGTTAATATATTGAGAATAATTTAAAATCTAAAAATGAAGTAAATGAAATGGTTTAAGAAAGATACATTTCACAGAGACCTACATGGACCTTGGGATATTTCACTGTGACCATGTAAAACTACAGAAAACTACATGGACATTAAGGTATTTCACTGTTATCTATGTAAAACTACAGAAAAAGAACAGAATAAGTGCACATCAGTGACAAATGTTCATGTTATTTTCGGATTCTGTTTATTTTCTATTCTGAGGTGGCATTTCAAGGTTGTGCTTAAGGTATTTTAAGAAATTTACAAAGAGAACAGATTTTTAAGTGAGTCATAATTCAAACATTCCCTAAGTAAAAATTGGTGGAAATATTTCTCTTATATATTTTCTTAAAAAAATTCATCTTTGGAAGGCCAAAGAGTTACCAGTTATTGAGTGAAGGAGAGCACCATAAACATTCACAGAAAACACCTCTTTCTATGGCATCAGTTTAGTTAAGAGCTAAATAGTCTCCTACAGGGTAAAGTAAAATACAGTATTCTTTCACAGGGTTCTGGCAATTTAACCTGTGTGAGATAGATCTCTCAGAAAACTCTTTCATCCACCTTTCAAATTAAAAGTCCACGCTTAGCAACAGTAAAGAAGAGTATTGAGCTCACTCTACAGTGGAAGATGGCTGTTATGCTCTTAATCTGATCCCATTAAACAAAAAAGTCTTAAAACTTTGAAAAATAGTGATACCATAATCTTTTATGTGGTAATGATTGTTTTCTTTAGATACTAAAGCCTAGTTATCATCTCAAAGAAAATATAAATGATTTGTTTTCAAGACAGGGCTTTTCTGTGTAGCTCTGAGTGTCCTGGAAATCACTCTGTAGACCAGGCTGGTCTCGAACTTAGAGAACCACCTGTCTCTTACTCAAAACACTGGAATTAAAGGCATGTACCACCCACAACCAAGAAATGATAAAATGATAAAAGGAATTTTGGATGATTGCCATGGGTTCAATAGATTTTTCGGGAGAATCTTGTCTCATAGATGACTTGTTTTATCTAATCTTGTCTTAGTGATGTTTTCAAGACACGCTTAAGTAAGCTACTCCATGACTCTAAGATGATCTCAGTGAAGGGTACCAGCCTTAGCTTCCCCTTCCCACTAAGTCAATGCCGCACAGCTTCCATTCAAGCCCAACTTCTCCTCAAACAGAAAACCCTTCCATGCTTGAGTCTGTGCTACCTGGTGTGCTTTCTTTGCTCATCCACACTTGTGTAGACATTTTAATTATCTCTGCGTCCCCTGTGACCCCCACAAAAAGGATTACAGTCTTCTCTTACTTTGAACATGAACTTTCCCATACTTTTAAAAGATGCTGTATTTGTACATTCAGATGTCCTTACTCTAACATTCTGAGGCATGGCCCCTCCACTGGACTCGCCATTGCTCCTCTAATTTTAATCTCAGATGCTCCTTGAGCATTTTGTTTGCTCTTCTGTAGATTGTTGTGATTCAAGGTTCAACTGAGTCATGTTGTAAAATAATGATCAAAACATCTGTGGCAATGCAGGAAAAGAAATGAGTATAATGTCTGATAGAGATATTGTTAAGGTGACAGATAAGAATAATTCTAGAGTCACCTACTAGTTATAGATGAATTGTCCCAAATAGAAGTTTTTCTCTGGGAAAAAAAAGAATCTATCAGTTTTGAGATTAAATATTAAGATTCCTCAAATGAAAATGAGTTAGGTATGTGTATGTTTGTACATGAATAATACATCATTTGTTATTACAGTTAGGGAATTTTCAACTCAGTACAGGGTACTCTCATTAGGTAACACAGACTTTAATGGCCATATCTTTCCCCCATAATATTATCTATCAACTAAACACCTTTAACTCATGAGTAAGAATATTAAAATGGCTTGGCAGTGGTGGTGGATCTCTGTGAGTTTGAGTCCAGCCTGGTGAATAAAGTGAGTTACAGGACAGTCAGAGCTGTTATACAAAGAAACCCTGTCTTGAAAACAACAACAACAACAATGTTGTAATATCATCTGTTTGGAGATTTAACTCAAAATATAATAGGGCCATTGTATTTGTAATAATGACGATAACAATAAAAGAATGATGTCTCTAAAGCAGTATTCCCTTTATAAGAATTTAATGTTTAACTCATAATGAACCACCCAGTACATGTCTTTTTTAATTCTACTTTTTTTTTCCGGTACAGAAAAGTACCTCTGAACTAGTAATATTTGAGCATTTCTTCAAGGTCAAGTATAATAACTTGTAAAGCTTAAATTTGAAAACAGGTACTTAACACTGTGGCCTTAGATCATCTACTGCTGAGGTCTTGGCTACAGGATTAAATATTTTGCTTGGATATGCAAAAGACTGCCATGGGGTTTTAAGGCTTCAGTTAGAGAATTTATATTTTGCATCTAACAACTATTTTTTTTCATTCCAATACATAGTAAGTTTTTGCTAATTTTTTGCCCTAAGTATCATGTTGAATAATGCCTAAGGAATATTGTTAGTTGAGACTTGGCAATTTGCATAGATTTGCCACTGTATTTTTTCCCTTGGGCAATGTATTCAACCAGGGACCCACAAGGAAATTCTTCTTCCAGTTCTTCAAACCTTTATCCAGAATGACTGTTGCTATTGCTTTACAAAAGGCTTCTCAGGCAATTATTAATCATCTGGAAACCCATCGCTTTAGAAGATCATGGTCACTCAACATATGGAATTGTTAAGAAACCTATGTGGCCTGTTTTTTTTTTTCAAATAAAACTATGTTAAACCTTTATATCCATAGTCTGTCAGTCTAGCATGTACCATCTTAGAACTCAGACAAATTTGAATATCTCAGGTTTGAAGTAAGTAAGTTTGTAGCTCTATCAAATGAAAAAGTCCTCACACAGATTTAATAATTTTAAAGAATATTTAACATAATCAGAATGGAAAAAATCAGGCTCTAGATTAGTATACTTTGCATTTGCTTTCTGTAATTTTAAATATCTAGGCTGTGGTAATAGTTCCCTTTCCAGTGAAGAATCTCAAAGGTCTTAGTCAATATCTACCTGCTACTATTTTATGTTCAGCAAGCCAATATTGATACCCAAATGAAGTAGGCAAAGAACAGTCACACAGGAACTGTCAGTAACCAAGTATGTCTAGCATCTTTTAAAAGGCTGTAGTGATTTAAATAAGAACGGCCCCCATAGACTCATATAAGTGTGACCTTGTTGGGGTAGGTGTGTTCTTGTTGGAGACAGACTATCATTGGGGGGTGTGGTCACTGAGATTTCAAAAGCCCATACCAGCCCCCCTCCATCTCTATCTCTCCCTATGCCTGTCTGTGGATCAGGACATAAATTTTTCACCTATTTCTCCAATGTCACCATGTTCCCAGTCATGATGGTAATGGATGAAATCTCTAAAGTGTAAATAAGTCTACAGTTAAATACTTTATAAGAATTGCCTTAGTCATGGTGTCTCAACAGAGCAATAGAATGGTAACTAAGACAGATGCCCACTAGAGTCATTCATGGGGATTGTCATGCGCTGCCCTTGTTTCCCCATTTAGGCCACACTAAGCTAGCAAACATTTAGAAGGCCGTAAGAAGCAAAAGTTCACTGAAAACACCTATTCATCTTCAGGACTTTCTGTCAACTGACTGTTTATTTTTTTATTTTCTCTGCTTTATTCTTTCTGTGACCAACCTTGCCATTGCTTCTTGTTCTTTGCTCAATCCCCTTCTTTGGCAGTCCTTGTTATATATAGGACTCATTCAAGTTAACTTTTAGTATCTACCTTCAAATCGTTCAAAACTTTCATTGGTGTACTATTTTATTAATTTTATTGTTTGATATTTGATACAAGAATAAAATGTACTCTGATTACACTCTGTTTAAGTCCCTCTATCTCCCTTTTATTGTTGTCAATTCTCCCTTATCCCTAGGCTCATGATTGGCTTTGCTTTGTGACCCAGTTGGTCTAAGTGTGATTATTTATTTGGAAGTGTCCATTATAACCTAATGGTGTCATTAGTAGGTTCATAACTCAAGGTAATGATTTGTCACTCCATGAATCCACAAGTAACTAATAGTTTATGAGTGGGAGTAGGGCTCTCTTCTCTGTCCATGCCTGACTGTTGACGGCAAAATGGAATTCAGCATGTGTCTGTAGATGCTATGAGTTCATGATTATAATGACTACTGCTAGTCCAGGAGTTGACATTTCATAGCCCTTCTTCCTATCTTTAACTAGTTCTTTTGTTTTCTTTTCACCTGTATCTCAATGTAATGCCTCCATTCTTAATCAGAAGCAGCAGAATGCAACAAGAAAGTGTGGATCTCTCTTTTTTTCACAATAGGGGGGCTCACTGAGTCAGTTCAATCCTATCTATTTTTAATACATTGTTCCCTTTTTAAATTCAATATGGTACCAGCCTGTGGACCTGTGAGTTAAGAAGGACAGGAAGTAAACATCACAATATCTAAAAGTTCTGCTATGGAGACAACAAGACAACTTGTCCATTTCTGTCTGCTGTTCCTACTTCAGTTACAAGATTCTTTGTGGCTCTTTACACATCCTCATCTTTCTTATCTGCCTTGTTATCCTTGGTCAAGCAGGAAAGTAAAATTAGATATAAGGTTTTATTCCTCCTACAGGAACGGATTATCCTCAAACTTGGTAACTGGCAGCAAGTATGTAAGTCAATGTTTATAACCAAATGCACTTGGATTAATAATAAAAATGTATTCTAAATTCTGAAGCATTCATTATAATATAGATAATCACTTGAGTGTTTTCATGCGGATTCACCAAAAGAAAATTTCAGACTTCAAGAAATTTTTTTGTGTTTGATTTGTGGGTTGGAAAGATTTTCTTTTCCTACTCTAGGACATACTTCAGTGAAGCATTATGGATAAATTATTCATCTTTTCTCATATTATACTTTCATAGACTCTAAAAGATTCTTAATTCATTTGTGTTTACTTACTAATTATCTTAGTTTTATCATCATTCCTAATTTTATCTATAAAATGGGGTTGGGGAATCTAGAAATCAGAATGTTAGCAAGTGTGGCAACTAGTAACCAGATACAAAGAAGACAAAAAAGAGAATGGCACTTTTACATACCACATACATTAACTATTCCTCTCTCAATTGGTTCAGGATCACTACCTAGGAAGTGGCTACCCTTTATCTGTGCCATTCTACTCCTCTCTGAAAGGGGTTACAAAGAAGAAACATATCAGAATGTTAGCAAGTGTAATAATTAGCAACTGAAGATTGAGAAAATGAAGAGGATGGCACTTATAATAGATACTGTACATACTACAAGTTCCTTGTCCACCATGAGGACACCATTTCCTATATTCTTAATTCTATCTGGAAGATTATTCAAAGAAGGAGCTTCTCTCAGCATTTAGATTTTTATATGAGTTGATATTAATACATTAATTTCCTTAGCATTAACTGCTATGCAGCCCTCCTATATTATTTTTATAATGGCATTTGATGGGTTTTACAGTTTTAAAAATAAAGCACAAATGCAGTAAAGTCAGTAAAATAGGCATAGAAAAATAAGATGCAACCTTCACCTATACAAACAAATTCTTCTCTGTCCAACATCACCTCGAGCATCGAATGGTTTTGAGATGGGACACACATATACAATACTATCTACAATATAATTTGTTATATTTCTGGAAATGTGTTATGCAATGAGCAGAAAACAGTTCTGTAAATATAATGCTAGCCAGAAATGAAACAGACTAAAGAAGGAATGCCAAAACAAGTCAGAGGAAAAATTTTCCCCTCCATGCTTTGCCAAACATATCTCTTCTTGGAACAATTATATAATATTACAGCATATAAGACATAAGCAAAGTGATCCTGAGTTTTGTGACTTGATTAATTAATCAAGCAGAATGAGATGGTCACTAAAATCCCAATGTGCAGTATGATAAATACATACTCAAATCTGGTTAGTCAAATGCACTGATAGACAACCTAAGGTTGGGTGGGTGGCATCTGAGGCAGAAGGCTGTCTCACTGGAATTGAGCCTTCAACTTTGAGATCTGAGGAATTCTTTAGATACACAGCTGTGGAACTGACTGATCTAGTGAATGCCCTGCTGGTATCTGCCTGAGAATTAACAATGGAGCTACTCAGTTGATATGTTTGCACACAGTTTGGAGAACCAGAAAATCAAAGAGTGTTCTGGGAGAACTGCCACTGATGGAAGAAAAACACCTTCGTTTGTTTTTCTCTATGACCCAGATTTAACAAACTTGCAGAACTGGTTTGCATGGAAATAAGGAGTTACTTGCTTTGTCTTGCTTTGCTTTGCTTTGAGACAGAGTCTCACTGTGCACTTTCAGCTGGTCTGGAAATTGATAGGTAGATTATGCTAGAAGTCATGGAGATCTTTCTGCCTCTGCCTTTGCCTCTCAAGTGCTGCAATCAAAGGCAAAAGTCACCATGCCTTGCTAGAAGCATTTTAAATTTGAAACATCTTCTGAGAATTGAAATTAAAACATTGATAATACACCCAAACTATTCTCTAGTTTTAGAAGCATTAAGGATCAAAATGCTGTTGCTAAGTCACATAAATGATACAAAGTCATCTCAGACTGAAGGTTAGAGCTCCTGTAATATAGAAGGATAGTACTTACCCCTGTCTGTATCATACAGGAAGACAAAACAATTCCATTCATAGTGATCCAGCAGGCTCAGGAGTGCACCTCTCAATGAAGGTCTTAGTTGCAGCACGAACTGACTCTCCCCTTCAGTGGGGAAGCTGGGTGTGATGAGGGAGATGTGTAGGGCACTGCAGAATGAGGTCAAGGTATGCACTGACCTCTTGTCATAGAGTCCAAAAATGGCAAACACTCCTCTAGAATACTGGGAACAGACTGGGGGAAAAACAGAAAGAGAGGGCCATCACCAATTGTTATACTCCAGAACTGGCCACTTGAAGTCTACAGCCTCTGAAGGTTTAAAAGAAAAATCATTGAACTGTTAGCAACTGTGATAAGGAACACAAGAAAAGCATGCATACATTGTGCAGTCAACTGTGAGTTCTTGAGTTTGTGCTGATAGTCAAGGCTTCCATGAAGCTGGTTTGAATTAAAAGTCTGCATTTAAAAAGCCAATTCAAATTAAAGAGAAAATTGATTAAAATAAACAATATATGGTCCTCTAAAACATCTCAAATCCCATGCTCCAAGCTCTTATGAATGAGAGACACAATTTTTTTCTGTATTTGTTCTTGCCTGAAAACTATAATAATGTACTTTGACATTTTCTAAATAGGAATCAATGAAACAATTGCCTGCTTCCTAAGCTGTGTGCTTGCCACATCTATTCTGACTACGTTTGATAAACAAATTGTTGCCTTTTTATTTATAACTTTACTCTGTATTAATTTCATTTTTTGTCACAACTCTGAAGTCTGCTTGAATCATGTTTGAAAATAGAAAACTGGGTTTGAGAGATAAGCAACTGAGTGAACCAGAAGCAACTATGTAACTATAACCCTAAAATAATCACCCCAAATCCTGAGCCAGGCCTATCTGGAGACAGAGAAAATCCTGTTTGCACTGCTGTAAAGTGAGGGAGATTGTATATATTCTTTCTCAAATGTGTTTTGCTTACCATGGCATGACTGATTTATGAAACAAACTTAGGTGACTTTTTCTCATTTACACTTTAAAAGACAGAACTACAATCATCAGGAGACATTAATCCCCCCCCCCCCAGTAAAACAGGACTGCATTGTAGATTTTTCTCTGACTAAGGTCTCGTAGAACTAGAGTTCCAGAGGGCTGAGAGATAACTGTTGTGTGTACTGAGAAGCAAACCTGGGTCCCCTACAAGGTAATCAAGTGCTCTTAACTGAGCTATCTTTACAGCCTACATAAGTGAAAAAAGATTATTAAAATGTTAAAAGTTCTAGAAATATATACAAAACAACTTTATCTGAATCATATAATTTCTGAGATTTTGGAATAAATCTAGAGATGTTTCTATTATTTGTATTTACTATTTTACTTAAAAATCAGGGATAAGGAATACATGTTATAACAGGATAGTATAAAAATGAGCAGAAAGTAGATGCTGTTGATCATTTTTAAAGGACACTCACAGGATATTTTTGTAAACAATATGGTTTAATAAAGGACAAAAGAGTATATTTCAGTTGAAAAGTTCAAGATAGAATTGACATGGGAATATAAGGGTAACATTGCAAACCTTGTAAAAAAAAAGCTCAAATTCTAATATTTCACTGCTTAGCCTGAATTATTGTTATTATTACTATTATTATGTTGTCTTATTTTCAGAGATAATGAAAACATAAAATTTTTTCATCTTGTAAATGATGGAAATTTAATATGGTAAAAATTCAAAGAGAGCACATAAATCTACCATCCTATGAAGATGAAAAAAGCAAAAGCAGCATTTTCTAGACATCAGTTTCTTTGCATAGGTATAGTTTAAGTAATTCTCTTATAGTGCAGTAAAAGTTCTAAAGACTAAAATGCCTCAGTTAATCGAAAGCTAAAACATAAGATACTGCTTGGATAGTTACGGTAGCAGTTTGTGAAGAAATCTATCAAGGATGATCACCCATCTCTAAATCTGTGCTCCCCAGGAGCTAAAATTAGCTTGGAACATATTAACCATTCTCAAAGGCATGTTTATACAGTATGTCTGGTTATAATTTTATCAAGATGTAGAGCTGTCATAATGAAAACATTGGCATCTTGGGTTTCCAATATTCAATTTCCATAATAATTCAATTTCCATAACTCCAGTAATGCAGTAGCATCATGCTGTGGATCAGATACCAACCTCGTGGATATCCCTCCAAAACTTTGGATGCATTTATGTGGGTGGTACAGTCCGAGCTTAATACATTTCCTTCATATGTTCTTGTTTTCTTATAAGTTTTAGGTTGACTTTTAATCTTCACTTAATTAAAAAACTGAATTAATTCACTTTTTTAACCTTTTTAAATTTGCTTTTGGATTCTCACCATTGAAACGAGATTTTATACGTAGGTTAATCACGTATTTCACCACTGATCTATATCCCCAGTCCATGGTTCAAATAACTTTTATTTTACTCTACTGAAAAAAGTCTTTATATTATGGTCTAATTTACATAATGTATAATACAAGTTATCTCATTAGTGATTAGCTTTAGAATTTGAGTCATCAACTGCAGCTTCCATTTTGCTACTGAACCTACTTGTAGGCTGTAAAATCTGTTCGGAAAGAGGAGGAACAGTATTTTCCTCACAGTATTTCTCTAGGAACTCCAAAAGTTCCCCAGAAGGTCATATATTGCATGAGAACCATTGGTGAGCTAGAATGTGGTATGCGATCTCTGCTGCCCTTCTATCCTACAAAAGAAAAAGAATCTAGGAACATTCCAGTTCTCATTTATGCAAAATATTAGCTCTTGGTTATAGGAAGCTAAGTTCTCAATAGGCTTTAAACTAAGGCACTTCACAGAAGGCCCTCCTACCACTCACCCTGTCTGCGAGTTTCAATGCAAGCTCATAACTTCCCATTGCTCTGGTACTAACCATATTATTTAGCCTATTTCAGTTTATTTTACTAGGCTTCTACAAATTTAATAATGCCTTACTTTTAAACCTTTTTGTCTGCTTCTATTTTTTTCATCATGGTACATAAACTGATTTTTTTCATAGTTATATCTACTATTCTGCTTCTATTATTCTTACTTTGAAAATATACAAAATACATACTAATCGGCATTTCCTTCTGGATAAATTTTATCATTCACTTTCCTTTGCAAATTCCTGTTTATAGTGTTATTCTTTTGAACATTATCCCCCTGTTTTAATCAAGAGTCATGGCTTGCTAGGTCAAGGTTATTATGTCTTCAATCTGTAAGATTAGGCTGTCAGTCAAATATTCAATGTTATTTTCTTCATGTGAAACCCTGAACAATATAGAATTTGGTTGAATAGATTCAAATTTAGTAGCCTAGTAATTTCCATATTTATTATAAATTTATCTTTGTAAACACAAAATCAAAATTTGCTTAGTTATCTCTCATACCATCTACTGTTTCTTGGCATACAAATAAGTATTCAAACAGTATATATAAATACAAAATAAATTAATACAGTTAACTAAGCTTAATAAGAATATGTTCTTAATGTAGAAAAAGAAAACCGAATTTTAGTTTTTAATATAAAATAATGAACAGTAATTATTGCATAGTCACTGAATAGAGGTGGTAATATTAGATCGACAGATATTTTGGGATATAAACACTGATTAGAATGAGGTCTTCAATGAAATAATGCAATCATAATTTTAAGTGCACATTCTATATTTTGCTTCACTAATGAGATAACTTGGATCATATATTATGTAAATTACTCCATAATATAAACACATGATGATAATCTTAAACTTTATACCTGATGGTGTGAGTGAATTAAACATGTCTTCTCATCAAGTAGTTGCAAAATTTCATTTCCCATACATATTGCAGATGATAAACTAAATCACATAATCACATAATTTGTGATGAATTTTAGTTTTGTATCAGATCCAAGTATTATGACATGGCCTTAGCTCAATGTGTTGCAAGTTAGAATCTGTGTATTGAATTTGACTGCAGTTGCTCTTCTTCATAGTTCTTACCATTCTCTTTTATCTTTAATTTTCCTTTTTAACAGTTTTTCCTAAATGTATTCGAAACTCAACTTTATTAAGGCACAGAGCTTCTGTACT